>NC_081429.1:38475499-38775499 GCF_949786415.1 Peromyscus eremicus | reverse complement strand
TGGTGCACGCCTTTAATCCCAGCACCCAGAAAGTGGAGGCAAGCAGATCTCTGTGAGTTCGAGACCAGCCTGGTTTACAGAGAAAGTTCCAGGACAGCCTACACAGAGGGAAAAAATGTTTAGAAGAAAGGCACATGGGAGAGCATTCCTGGTAGGGGTTAAGGTCTGAAATACATACTTTAGAAAAGAGATTAGTTTCCATGGTGGTCAGGCTTCCATCACAAGGCAGGGACAACTGAAACTGTGCAATAATAACTGCCAGGTAAATATGTCAGGGAGCAGAAAGGCCAGATTCATTGTTATTTGTCCTTTATTTTCTGATTCTGATCCGGAGGCAGGCTGACCATCCCTGATGTAGAGTCAAGGCTCTTAAGACTCTTCCCCATTACTACTGGGGATCTAGAGTCTTCCCACCAAAGGCCTGGGCTGACAGGTCTAACGAGATGAGACAAGGTCTGTGCATGTCAGTTTCTTCAGTATGTAGCTCTAGAATTGGGTCTTTTCTCCCAGGAATCTTAGGATCCAGGTCGGTGAGGTCAGGTAGAGCCTGAGCCATAAAGAGTCTCATTGTACAGGCCAAGAAACTCTGTCTACACCACTTGAATAACCTACCATCCCATAAATGCTCGGATTTTAGGCAGGTTTGGAAGTCCCAGCTTCTCCCTTCTGAGTTAGGGTACTTTCTCACTGACTCAGGGTGTGGAAAGAACAGGAAAGTGAGAGTAAATGATAACACCACCTTTTCCCGTGATATGGGGGCAAGTATTTTTAACAACCCTAGACCTAGTTTTCTTCTTCTGTACACTAGAATAGCAATACTGCCTCGTGTGTCCACGACCCCTCACAATTCTGACAGTTTCATTGGATCCACTTTCCTCACTAGGCTTCTGAGAGTTCCAGTCTCTTCGTCTACACACTTGTGGATGGAGGAGACCAGGTAACTGCTGAATGGATGAGGAAGGCAGAGGAACTTGCTTCAATGCAGTCATTGCCTGCACCAGCATCACAGAGGCCAAGAACAGAGAGGTGAGCTGGGTGGTAGGTAGGTTGGTCTGTGGAAGAAGCAATTGTAACAGAGTTAAGCTGAGAGAACTTGCTCAAAACAGTCCTGAAGAACATCCTCCTAGCTTTCCTTTGAGATGCAAGAAGTCCTGTCATCCATCCATCCGCCCACCTATCCATCCATCCATCCATCTACCCACCCACCCATCCATCCATCCATCCATCCATCCATCCATCCATCCGTTCACCCACCCACCCATCCATCCATCCATCCATCCATCCATCCATCCATCCATCCATCCATCTATCCATCCATCTGCTGTGGATTCCTCTGTCTCTCCATCTGCCTATAAAATCCATTCATTTATGTATAGATCCATCCATTCATCTGTTGAGTCCAGGGCTACTCAAACTCATAGTGGAAAGTTAGAGTTAACTAAGACAAAATGAGTCCCTGAACTTCCTCTTGAAGTTGAATGACAGGTAAGGGTTCTGACTTAGGTATTTGTATCCTGGGTTTATCTTCCAACTCTGCCACTTCCTTGGGCAAAGTCTTTCACCCTTGTATGTCTCAATTTCCCTGTCTGTCTATGTATGTATGTATGTATGTATGTATGTATGTATGTATGTATGTATCTATCTATCTATCTATCTATCTATCTATCTATCTATCTAATATGTGTAAGTGTGTGCCTGAGTGTATGTACATGCACCGTGTGCATGGAGTGCCCATGTAGAACAGGGAAAATGGCAGACCTCTTGGAACTGTAGTTATAGGCAATTGTGAGCTGCTAGATGTGGGTGCTGGGAACTGAACCTGGGCCCTCTGGAAAAGTAGCAAGTTCTCTTAACCACTGAGCCATTTTTACAATCCTCTCAACTTCCCTATCTTTAAGGATGGAATAACAACACTATCTGTACTAAAGGTGATCTCAATAGATTAAATGAAACATTTAGGTACAGCGCTTAGCAGAAAGCCTTGTGTAGAGTAAGTACTCTATGTTGCTAGCTACAGCCACTGCTAAGAAGTATTAGGGCAAACAAAGTTTGAATAACAAGTATTAGAACAGACAATATTTTGGCTCTCCATGGAACCCTGATCAATGGGGTTCATTAAAGGAAGCTGGACTATCAAGGCAGGAAATAAACAACAAAGTGTAACCTAGACAATGGCCCCTAAAAGCCATTATGGCCAGTGTTTTTTTCTCTTCTACTTGGGCAGAAGAATGAAATATAAAACAGTCTCTATAAGAAAGAAATTTAGATGCCACTAAAATGTGCAGAGTACTGACCCACTACCAAACAGGTCCACCCATGACCCCTTTGATCAGCTGTCAGCTAGATGCCGTCTCTTACATTAGTTTCATGAGCTTGCCATGACAGAGAACCACCACTTGGGTGTCATGAAATAACTGAAACTTAGTCCTCATATTCTGGAGACCAGATGCCTGAACTCAGCATTCTTGGGTCAAAAATCATGGTGTTGGCAGGCATATTCATTGGTTAAATTTGTCATAACAAAGAGCCACAGGCAGGATGATTTAAACAGGAGAAATTACTGAGGGTGGGAAGTGAAGACCAAGGCTTTTAGGGCTCGCTTCCCTCGTGACCTCTCTCCTTAGTGTGCAGACAGCTGCCTTCTCACGGCCTTGACCAAACATGGCTTTCCTCTGGGTGTGTCTTCTTCTCCATATCAGGACATCGGTCTCATTCCTTCCTCATTTTGATTTAATCACTTCTTAAAAGTCTTTTCTCCAAGGATAGTAACATTCTGAGGTACTGGGCCCGGGCCTTCAACATCTAAATTTGGGGAGAAGGACAATCAGCCTCCAATAGAGAGACTCTCTGCTTTGAATGCTGAGCTACAGACACTCTTTGGCTTCTAGCCACTTGCCTCTCATGTCATATTACTGATTCTTCTGCATATGTCCTCTCCTGCAGTGTTCCTGTTATAAGGACATTTGTGACAGCGTTGAAAACCACCAGGAAAATCTCTTCATCTTAAGATCCTTAATCCTTCTCTCAGGACAACCCTGTTTCCAAATGAAGTTACACCAGCGGTTTCCAGAGAGTAGCTCATGGCTATCTCAGGTGGGGTGTTTTTCAACCTCTGCGCCATTACACAGATGGAAAGCAACATGCCAAGCTTTATAGAGAGCGGGAGCAGAGAGAGGGCTGTATGGATACAAGGATCCGAACTCAACTCATAGCTCCTTCCAGTCCATATAGCCGTACCCCAGACAAAAGCAGACCAAGACATGGACCCTAAGAGGAGACACCAGTGACCCTAAGAGGAGACACCAGTGACCCCGAGAGGAGATGCCAGCAACAGCAGCTTGACAAGGACCCTGGAGCAAGCAACCTTGTTATCAAGTTCATTTGGGTATTAGATCAGAGACTCATATTGTGACCATGCAAATTCTTAGAAACTAGGAATTCAGTCTGAGCCCCATTGGCAGGACAATTGAACTTACTCTGGAAAATGTCTCAGGTGCAAAGGGCCAGGGCTGCAACAGCAGTAAGAATTCCAGCAGGCAGGCTGAGGAGGGAGCCTGTGTTCATTCTCTTCAGGAATGAAGGCTTGCAGGTCTTGTTCACAGAGACACTGTGAGGAACCAGCCAATGTAAGGATGGTTACCTTCTAGTGGGAAGAGGTGGGCCTAGGCATGGAAGGGAGACAGGGCTAGGACTCTGACTTGTGTGTATTTTAGGAAGTAGACACTTGAACAAACACAGGACTGGGTAGAATGATCAGCTCCCTCCTATTTGGAAAAGGCTGCAGGTTCATGTTCTGAGAAAGCCCATCTACTGAGGTGGAGAATGTAGTCACCTGTCTTCCATACCCACTTCAGTGAATGATGGTAGTGTCGAACGGCAAGGCCAAGGCTACTCCAGGAAAAGGAAAGGGCTTATGTGTGCAAACCTCACCCTAACAGGCAATATGAAAGGAGATTCCTTTACTGGATGGGGAACTCAGCTGGCTAAAGATTTATTGGGAACAACAGAGGCTTAGCGGGAATAGAACATCCTTGCCTTAACTCAGCCTGGGCCTGTACCATGCAGTTGTTCCATGGAGTGGGAAACCTAACCACCTTAGGTTCTGTTCCTACATCACTTCTTCAGTGTTGCTCTTGTTCTTGGGGGTCTATCATGTGTTGGCTCCTCTCATCTTCTGTCTACTTCTCACACTCGCCCTTCAGTTCAAGCATGTGCTGTATCATGTGTTTCTTACTTAAAGCATCCAGAGAGTTTTCTGCCCTTCCTACTTGGATGTCAACTGACATCCTTGGGGGAGTCTTAAATACGATCCTTACATATGCGACTTATTTAAGGTGGCTTCATTTGAGAACAAAAATGGGCAAAGGAATGCTGTTGGTGTCTACAGTAGACATAGCCAAGACAAGATGGAGGCGTTTAATGGCTGGATCTGAGATGAGAGATGTCTTCGTGTGTTGCCATGAGTCCGAAATTTGAGCCGCAAGTAGCTATGGAGTAGAAGGCTGAATGGAAGACCCAAAGATGGGTGTATACTGCAGCAGCGGGAAAGGCTGAGCTGAAGTGCTGAGGACAGGGGGATGTTCAGTGGGCTGGGTACAGGACGCGGGAGTCGAAGACAGCAAAGCTGGAGAATACATAAGAAAGCCATCAGGAAACTGTAGGGGTGTCAGGAAGAGGAGGATGGGGCATCAGAATCAGCAAGGAGAGGAGTCAAGAGACTCCTAAGGCCCCTGTTAGGAGCTGAGCTGTGGGTGTGTCCCAAATTCAAATGTGGCTGTATGGTGAAGATAGAATCTTTGAGACTAACTGAATTAAAAGTAACTGAATTGGATGGGCGGTGGTGGCGCACACCTTTAATCCCAGCACTCGGGAGGCAGAGCCAGGCGGATCTCTATGAGTTCGAGGCCAGCCTGGACTACCAAGTGAGTTCCAGGAAAGGCGCAAAGCTACACAGAGAAACCCTGTCTCAAAAAACCAAAAAAAAAAAAAAAAAAAAAAAAAAAAGTAACTGAATTGCCCAGCGGTGGTGATGCATGCCTTTGGTCTCAGCACTCGGGAGGCAGAGCCAGGCGGATCTCTGTGAGTTCGAGGCCAGCCTGGTCTACAGAGTGAGATCCAGGACAGGCACCAAAACTACACAGAGAAACCCTGTCTCGAAAAAAAACAAAAAAAAAAGTAACTGAATTAAAATTAAAATGTTAACTGAATTTAAAAAAAAAATAGGATGTGTTGTGGCACATCCTAATGCAGTATCACTGGTGTCCTTGTAAGAAGAGGAATTCAAGACACAGACATGCCTACAGGGAAGTATGAGGACAGGAAGAGGACATTCATCTATAAGCGAAGGAGAGAAGCTCCAACCCTGGCTGGTGCATTGATCTGGCGTTTGTAAGCTCCGGAAGGATACGGAAGTTTCTGTCATTAAGTCCCTATATGTGTCAGTGGTTGGGGCAGCTCAAGCAGGCTCATGCAGCTGACCGGCGCGTGGTGAGTCTTTTGCTCCAGCAAATATTTTTTTTAATTTCGTTTTCTCTTTTCTATTAAACCCTAAGAAAAACTTTAAATGCATGAAGGGATGAAGACTATTGAATAAATGTCCTAAAAACATTCCCATTTGAGTCAAGCACCTTTAATTAAAAACCTAAGCATTGTTAATGTGATGAAGCCCATTTGGGCCACAGCACCCAGCCTGTGCTCTCCCCGGAGACCATCCCTGGGGGGGGGGGGAACTGGTCTGCATTCTTTTAGCCCTTGTGTCCGCAGATGATATTCCACATTGGTTTGTTTGGGCTTCACATTTTTCGCAGTCTTGGTCCATGAACACAGATCTTGGCTCGCCCGCCTCTTGGCCGCCTGTTCGGTATTTCTCCAAGTATGACAAGCAGACCAGAGTACAAGAGATGACATTAACTGATACAGGGGCCAGTTAAACAACATGGAATGGAATGTCACAGAACTATCCCCTTGAAGATTAAATCAAAGATTAATCAAAGAGAAGTGTGTGTGTGTGTGTGGGGGGGGGGAATCATTGTTAAGTACTTGCTAATTCCCTTCTTAATTCTTTTCTCTAGAGAGAGTACAGGCTGTGTGCTTCCGCAAAGTTATGGATCTGGTTAGATTTCCATACAGCTGTTATTGCCCCGTATACTTTTATGATTGTTTTCTATAAGGCGAGTGGTCTTGGTCTCTAGTTTATGCCACCAGAATAAGATTGTTCTTATTTAAATTTACTTAAGAGGAAACAAACCAGGGTGCTTTGAGTTAAAACAGGCTAATAATCATGCAGATAAGAGAATGTTCATGTGACACAGATCCATGCCTGGTCCTGGCTCACTTCCTGAGCATGCCGCCTCTATATCAGAACGTTACCTACTGTAATCCTGGAGAAGACATGCCTGACCATCATAAGCCAATAAGGAAGCCAAGCCACAGCAGCCTGTATCTAAACACAAGCTTCGGGACGCTGCTGTGGGAGGCGGGTCTCATGTCTTCCCTCTCATCTGTAGACAGAGGCTTTAAGAACAGCTGAGCTGATGGAGTCCAAGGGCTGCCGGGAGCAGGAAGAAGGCAGGGATAAGCTTCATGGGACACTGAATGGTGGGGCTTAGAGGGTCATTTGGGAGCAATATACTGTCCTTAAGGAGTTTGCAGTTGAGCCCTCTTCTCATTTTCTCTGGACCTTCTAAATCCCAGAGCTTGGCCTGACTACCATACATACAGGGGCTGCATAGGCACATGGCTGCTGCAGAGAGCTCTGGGCTTGGGTTTGATGCTCTGCTGTCTTGATATTCCTTCCCTCCCTCCCTCCCTCCCTCCCTCCCTCCCTCCCTCCCTCCCTCCCTCGCTTCCTCCCTCCCTCCTTCCCTCTCTCTATCCCTTCCTTCCTTCCTTCCTTCCTTCCTTCCTTCCTCCCTCCCTCCCTTCCTTCTTTCTTTCTTTTCTTCCAACAGGGTCCTGGCTGGCCTGTAACTTGCTATGTAGACCAGGCTGGCTTCAGACTCACAGATATCCACCTGCCTCTGCTTCCCAAGTGCTAGGATCAAAGGCATATGCCCCTACGCCCAGCTCATCATGAGAATCCTCACATATGATTGCATCTGTAAGTCAAGTCAGATGGGCATTCACAGGAGGCTTGATGTGGTCTAACTTCCACCATCTCCCAGGCATGACTCCTATATATTTGTCCCTGATCCTGGCCCCTGACCTCTGTCTGGTCTCCAGTCCCATCCCCAGCTGCTCTATGTCTGACATGTTAGTGCACCATGTTCTGCTACTAATCTGCCTTGACATGGATGCAGGCATAGACAGGACCCAAGCTGGGTGTGCACCCCAAGATGTCTCACATGGGGCAAGGTGTGGCTGTCTCTCCTCAACGTGTGGTGCCGTGGCTTGTTCAGTGGGCAGCTGAGCAAGGGCCTCTTACCCACACTCCACCCAGTGACCCAGGGCTCCTGCACTTAGGTTGTAATTCCCTGGAAAATCACCTACCTATCCACTATGGGTCCGGACAGCAGCATATTCATGGGAATAACCCCAGCTGGACCCCACTTTTTACTTTACTCTGCACCCTATAATTCCAGAGTTGGGCCTGAGTATGGTAGTCAGAATGTGTCTGTGTGCATCCAATGTGTATTCATATGGAAAAGCAAGAATATCCAGAGACAGGAAGTGTTTTGGGAATCCTGGGGTGGGGATCAGGAGAGTCCATATAGATTTGACCCAGGACAGTGAGCAAAACCTCAGACACTGGATCCCCTTTCAGCCCATGGGATCTGTTTACTGATCTGTAAAATGAAGCAGCTAGACCATTGTATGGTCTGGGATTAAACTAGGGATGGAAATCTATGGGCAAGTGCCTAAATCCTTGGCACTTTCTATACAACATCTGGCTATGGCAGCTTCCCTACAAACTCAATGCTGGACCACAGGGGCCTCTGAGTCGGGAGTCCCCCAAACAGAAGTGTTCTGAAACTTTCTTGTGCACCCATCCTGCAGTAAAAGCCGAAGGATTCAGAAGGCTAAGCCAGTGGGAAGTGCTGTGGGATGGTCTGTATGTCAGATTGCTCTGATTGGTCAATAAATAAATCACTGATTGGCCAGTGGCTAGGCAGGAAGTGTAGTGGGACAAGGAGGAGAGTAAAGCTGGGAAGTGGAAGGCTGAGAGAGAGACACTGCCAGCCGCCACGATGACAAACAGCATGTGAAGATGCTTGTAAGCCACGAGCCATGTGGCAAGGTATAGACTTATAGAAATGGATTAATTTAAGATATAAGAACAGTTAGCAAGAAGCCTGCCACGGCCATACAGTTTGTAACCAATATAAGTCTCTGTGTTTACTTGGTTGGGTCTGAGCGGCTGTGGGACTGGCAGGTGAGAGAGATTTGTCCTGACTGTGGGCCAGGCAGGAAAACTCTAGCTACAGGGAAATGTGGCTACAATAGAGCACCAAATAAGCCTGCAAAGGAAAGCTTAGCGAGGTTTTGCCACAACGGCAGAGTGAAAATTATAGCAGACACATGGGGCTTGAAAAACTGCCTGGAGAAATCAGGCACCCCCACACCCCCAACCAAAAAAGAAAAAACAAGAAAGTCACACCCAGAAAGCAGAAATGGATGGGTTAGCCATGAAGACCAGAGTCTTCGGTGAGACGGAGCTGAATCATAGAATGTGTGTGCTGATGATCTCCTAAGGAACTTGCTTAAATCCCACAGTGGAAGCCGCGGCAGCTGCCGGTTAGCTCTCTGGTGGGTTGCTGGGATAGGCTGGGGGCAGGGCCCTGGAAAGAAAGAGCAGGTAGACTCCAAAGAATAGAACTCTGGGGTCCTGGGGGGAAAGGGAAGAAGAGAGGAGAGACACAGAGCCAGGGAAACCACACAGCCCCACAGACACACCAGGGAAAGAAAGAGACAAGTGAGTGGTGGGGAAGAGCAGTGACCAGAAGGGCAAGAAGGAAGGCATGGATTTCTGATAGTCATAGGAGAGGGGATAAATGGATGCTTTTGTTTGCGGGAGAAGATGTATTTGTATTATATGTTTCATCATGGAATTGCATAATTTGCACAAAATTAAAACGCAACACAAAGCAAGACCAAATGTTGGTTATAGGCAAGCGGATTGAAAGAAGACTCATTTAGGAGTGGACCGGGTTGAAAATGTGAGTAGAAACCACCTCTCCCCCACACAGTGAGCAGCACAGGTCTGGGAGAGCGCTGGGTTAAATCCCTGTTCCCCCACTCTGAGCAATGCACCTAGTGATTTCAGTTATTTCAATTGCGGTTTCATTATTCATCAAAAGGAGAAAGTCGGATTTGTCCTGCCTGTGTGGCAAGGCATTTATAGGCTCCTCTGAGTAACAGCTTCGCAACTATAAATCACTTGGAATGCCAAGAAGTTTCTTCGCTCATTTATTTGTTTATGACCAAGTAACATACTCTCTTTATCCCAGCTAAACAACTGTCTTCACCAAGTTAAACAAAGTCACAATAGTATATAATCCAGGGCACTTTATCTTTTGTTCTGTTACTGTTATCAGCAAAACTCAGGCTGAAACGGGGCTTTATCTGGTCCTCCCTTCACTTCTTTATTCTTTTATTGGGATCATCATTCAACTGACTGAGATCCCGTGGAGGGCCAGAATCCCACAACTGACCAGGGGCCAATGAGACGAAACAGTGACATTTTCTCTTGCGGGGAGCACATTTGCTAGAGAGGGGTTTATGTGCTATCAGCAGAAAGGGAGTTCTCCCACCTCTTATCATACTGGAGCTCTCCAAGATTCTATTTTAACATCTGTCACGCCATTATGTCAAAGCCACGGCCACCCAGTTTCTTGTCATTCACTGCCTGCCTTGACCACAGCCGGCCCTTCCTCATTTTAACTTCTTTGCTGTTCCGCTGTAGTTAGCCCTATCCTTAAAGAGGCTAGCTTTAAAAAATTGTCACAGCTATGGAGTATGATACACTCTCCCAAACTCCTTAAGGACATGATCCTTTCTTGTTGCTTGTGACCATATACCCAGCGAGAAGCTGCTAAGGGAGGGGGGGGATTTGTTTTGGCTTATGGATTCGGGTATAAACCATTATGGCAACTTCTGGTTGGGAGCCATCATGAGCCAGTGAGAACATTTTACATTCGAACCATAACAATGTGTAGTGGAGACTGCTTAAAGCCAGAGTTGAGTCTTTCAAAAATATTCTTAAAATAGCATTTCTTTATTTGTTTGTGTCGGGGTGGGTTGGGACGGATAGATGGGTATGTGTTTGCCACGGCACACATGTAGAGGTCAGAGAACAACTTTGGGGAATTGGTTCTTTCCTCCCACCGTATGAGTCCTGGGGTTTGAACTCAAGTAGTCGTCAAGTTTGGTGGCAAATACCTCTACCTGCTAAACCATCTCACTGGCCTCCAAATTAAGCCTTCAGCTTCATACAAATAATTTACTATAAAAAACAACAAAAGACTCTACTAGTGTCCTCATCAGTCTCTCAGGGCCTAACTCCACCAACCCAACCCCAGCCCTTCTGATCCTAGCTTGGCTCTTCCCTTCTCTGGTTGCTTCCAGAGGACATCATACAGTCTGATACCCGTGTGTCTAGTACCAAATGTGCTCAGGCCCATCCATACTTCAACTTAGTGCAAAGGATGTCACCGGGGTTCTGTCCCTTCTCTGAGGACCACCTCTCCCTGCCTCCCTTCTCTCTCCTTTCTTCCCCCTCCATTCCCCCTCCCTCCCCCTACTCATACAACAGGAGGATGGCCACTGTTGGTCCCCTGGGTTCCAGGTCTGTATGACCCCCTCCCCTACTGAGTCCCCAAACCTAGTGTTAGGAAGGTATTTCCTTCCCTCATGTTTTCTTCTAAGGGTTTTTAGAGGTTTGGCTTTTATGCTTACTTCTTTGGTACATTTTAAGTCTTATATAAAATATAAGGTGAGAGTTAACTTGATTCTTTTACTCATGGCTGTCCAGTTTTCCCTGGATGTGAGTATATTCTCCCCCACTGAACAACCTTAGAAACTTGACTGAAATCGGTTGTCTGTAACGAGGAAGCTTTCTCTTGAAGTCTTCTCCTCCATTTTCCCCGCCCTTCCTGAGCCCTCCTCATACCATTAGCCCTTGCTTTAGTCAGGGGCCATCCTGAGGGGTGGGGCTCTAGTCTGTTCATATCTTCTTCACCGCCATCACTAGTGGGGGCCAATCTTGACCACCCCCGACTGCCTGTTTCTTTTAAGGATTATGACCAAAATGTGGGACCGGAAAAGGTTCCCCCCACCCAAAAAAAGGGTTGCAATCATCTTGAACTTGGTGGCTTGTTCACTCCACACATTTCACGGGGGCCATAGGCAGGAGAGCGATATAGCCCAGGACCAGACTGAGCCTGTCCACCTTCGGTGTAGACCAGCAGGCCTTGCAGGGGCTCAGTTTGTCCCGACCAGAGCCATCTTGGTTAAGACTGCTGTCTTGCCCGCCAGGTGACCCTGGCACACATTCTTTTAAGGCCTGTAGAATAAACAAAGCTTTTGAGACAGCCCAGTGTTCAGTGCTACACCTGCGTGGCTTTTGTAATCACAGTTTGACATGTTAATAGTTTTTTGAGAAAGTGCAGATACATCCTGGTGACCTTGGTTTTTCTCTGTATAAACCCCTTTCCTCCCATGTCTTACTGTTGCCAAAGACACACTTCTGTTCGCAAGCCCCTAGTAGACTGTATTCTTATCAGTTCTGGATTTGTCTGCCTCTCCTTCAGGCTCTTGGCACCTTTCATCTTTGGATCTTTGATGATTTTTCTTCAAAGCATTCCATTTATTATCATGACTGGCATGTAATTCCATTTCCTCTCTGCCCAATCCCTAAACTCACTCTCTCTGCTCTAAGCAAGAGACAGTCTGTCAGAGAGTAAGAGTCTGATCGCTTGTGAGGTCCTCATGGCACAGACAGTGGTGGGTTTCTGAGTTTGGTAAAACAAAGCAGGTCAGTTTTCAAAATTCTGGCCTTTATTTAGACTTGTCCTCAAATGTGCTGGTGAGATGACTCAGAGGGTAAAGGCACCTGCTGTCAAGCCTGAAGACCTGAGTTCAATCCCTGGAACTCTCATAGTAGAAACAAAGAACTGATTCCCATGAGTTGTCCTCTGACTTCCACATGCATCCCCATAAAACGAATCGATAAAATGTAGAAGTATTAACTTTCATCTTCACTATGTCTAATCAAGTTCCTTAGAGATAAATTATTGAAACCAAAGATTTCCTCCAAACGCTATCTTTTGCAACATCCATGACGGTGATGGCGTTTATTGCTTTGATCTCAAGGTTGCGTCGTTGACGGTCTGCAGCAGTCTTTGGCTCACTCCCTGAACCTTCATCAATGCATCTCCTAAACCAGCTCCCCCAGTCTAAGAAAAACTGTCTGTTTTGGAAGCACAACTTCAAGTTCCAGCCACAGGTGCTCTCCCCACCTGACTACCTCAGCCCCCATAAGCACCCTGGGGCCCCTGCTACCCGGACAGCACAACACACTAGTGCACAACTTCTACCTGAGGCCTCTGTGCTAGGGTCCCCTTCCAGACAGCTTCTCCAGGTTACAGCAACGCTCTGACCACAACCTCTTTGTGTTGTTTCCTTCCGTTGTTGAAGTCAACGGTTTCATGATTACTGGAACCCACAGTCCACTGAAGAGTCCTGCAGGATGCCCACAGCCCGCAGCGAACCAGAGGCTGGTGCGAGGCTAAGGGAGAAATGTCCCGGTTCCTTCACCTCTCTGGAAGCATACATTTAAGAGATGTGGCTCAGGCTGGAGAGATGGCTCAGTGGTAAGAGCACTGACTGTTCTTCCAGAAGACCCGGGTTCAATTCCCAGCACCCACATGGCAGCTCACAACTGTCTGTAACTCCTCCAGTTCCAGGGAACCTGACACCCTCACACAGACATACATGCAGGCAAAATATCAATGCACATAAAAAACAAATAAATTATTGAGAGAGAGAGAGAGAGAGAGAGAGAGAGAGAGAGAGAGAGAGAGAGAGATGTGGCTCTACTGGTCCTCAGGGGTCTCCGCTGGATACAGTCCCTGGCCCAAAACACATCCTGTGTTGACTGTCTTCCCTCCAACGCTTCCCTTCTGCACTTCCTATCGCCGCTTCCTTGGATCAGTCCCCAAGTCAACCACTTGCCTCAGACCCTTGTTTCAGAGCCTGCTTTAAGGGATTCGACCCAAATTCCCTCCCTTCTCCATCTCCTTCCCAGAGACAACCTCACATCCTGTCTGGAGGAGAGGGAGGACCAGCTATACTGATGTGGAGAGATGTGGAGCCCAGCTTACTACTTTCTGCACCTAAGCCTTAAAGCTTCTAAACACAGCCCTATATCTCAGCTTCAGGAAAGCCTGGGCAAACTCTTGCCTTCTCTTGGGAGTCCTCTGCGCATAGTAAGGCCTTCCTTGACCACTGTGCTCATTTCTGAAGCGCTTTTCTTCATTCTCTTGCTGACATCTTTTGTTCATTTGTTTTATTTTTTTTTTTTTTAGTGCCAGCGAGAGGTTTACTTGGAGGGATATGAGTGTGCATGTACGTGCTGCTGCATGCATGTGTGTATGGGGTGCATATGCAAGAATGTGCCTCCCTTATTTACTCCCTACTTTTATCTTATTTTTGTAGTATTATTTTATATTTTATGTGTGTGCGTATTTTTGTCTGCATGTATGTGTGTTACACGTATGCCTGGTCCCTGTGGAGGCCAGAAAAGGGTACTGGATTCCTAGCAACTGGAGTCACAGATGGTTGTGAGCTGCTGGGGATTGAATCCTGGGTCTTTGAAAGAGCAGCCAGTGCTCTTAACTGCTAAGCCAACTCTCTAGCCTCTCTACTTTATTTTTTTTTTAAGATTAGTATTTGGTTTTGTTTAAGTTTCTCTGTGTGTATAGTCTGTGTGCTGTGTATCTCTTTCGTGTATGTGTTGTGTATGTTGTGTGTCTGTGTGTGCATATTCCACATGTGCTGTGTGTCTCTGTATGTGTCATGTGTGTTGTGTGTCTGTGTGTATATATGTGCTGTGTGCTGTGGGTACCTCTGGAGGACAGAAGAGGACATTGAATGAATCCCCTTGGATCTAGAGTTAAGGGCAGATGTGAGCTGGGTGCTGGGACTGAACTTGGGTCCTCTGGAAAAGCAGTAAGTGCTCTTAACTCCTGAGTCAACCCCTCCAGCCCCTTCCAGTTACTTTTTTGAGACAGGCTTCCTCACTGGAACTAGGGTTAACCCGTTTGGTTAGACCAGCTGCCCAGTAAGCCCCAAGGATCCCCGCCTCACCTCTGTTCCCCAGCACTGGTACTTCAGGTGTGCACCTCTGTGCCAGCGCTTCACACGTGTGCTGAGGGTCATGTTTGCATACGTGACAGTCTCTTCACCAACTGAGCCATTTTCTCAGTTTGTGTTACTGACGTTTTCCTGTCTTTAACTTCCTGGAGAGACAACAACAACAACAACAACAACAAGCAAACAAAAACAAAACCCCACAAATGTCCTCAAACTCACCTCACAACCAGTTGTCTTTTCCTTCACACCGAAACATCTGCTCAGAACTCCAAATGCTTCTTGTTTTCATATGGTCACACTCCCCCTTTCTCCTTCCTCTGCCCTGGTTCACACTTCCCCTTTCTCCCTCTCTGTGTCCTGGTTCACACTTCCCCTTTCTCCCTCTCTGTGTCCTGGTTCACACTTCCCCTTTCTCCTTCCTCTGCCCTGGTTCACACTTCCCCTTTCTCCTTCCTCTGCCCTGGTTCACACTTCCCCTTTCTCCTTCCTCTGCCCTGGTTCACACTTCCCCTTTCTCCCTCTCTGTGTCCTGGTTCACACTTCCCCTTTCTCCCTCTCTGTGTCCTGGTTCACACTTCCCCTTTCTCCCTCTCTGTGCCCTGGTTCACACTTCCCCTTTCTCCTTCCTCTGTGCCCTGGTTCACACTTCCTCTTTCTCCCTCTCTGTGCCCTGGTTCATGTTTCCCCTTTCTCCTTCCTCTGTGCCCTGGTTCACACTTCCCCTTTCTCTTTCCTCTATGCCCTGGTTCACACTTCCTCTTTCTCCCTCCTCTGTGCCCTGGTTCACACTTCCTCTTTCTCCCTCTCTGTGCCCTGGTTCACACTTCCCCTTTCTCCTTCCTCTGGGCCCTGGTTCACACTTCCTCTTTCTCCCTCTCTGTGCCCTGGTTCAAACTTCCCCTTTTTCCTTACTCTGTGCCCTGGTTCACACTTCCCCTTTTTCCTTCCTCTGTGCCCTGGTTCACGGTTCCCCTTTTTCCCTCCTCTGTGCCCTGGTTCACACTTCCCCTTTCTCCTTCCTCTGCCCTGGTTTCCTGGGGATGCAAAGGCAAGGCCATCCACAGTGGCTTCTTTTCTAAACCCATTCTTCTCTGTCTTCAGCCATTTGTCATACTTGGCCCCAGGTAATTCTGTAAAATGTTACAACCATTTTACTCTCCTGATGGAAATATTTTGAGAGCTCATATTGTAAAAGGAGATAAACCACTTTTCTAGTTCATTGATTTCACGTGCTCCATGTACAGCTTCCAGCTTTCCAGCTCATCTTGTTAACCCTCTGCTCCAGGGTGATCCATCTATGAATCAGCCTCAGAAAGTCCCAAACAGAGGGACAGTTCCTCAGTGGGGAAGTCTTTCCTGCGCTCCCCCAGCTTTCCTCCTTTGTCCTCTTCTGCATGTGCACACACTGTCTGGCTCTGCCATGTGTCCCTTTCTGGTTCCTTCTTCACCCTGTGTCCTTTCCCTGTAGGAGACAGAGACTGTATGTGACCCTTTAGCCAATACACGGTATCAGGAATTTTGAGGTCCTGTGGCCCATGACAACATGGCCCTCCAGGTAACTTGCGGCGAGTGGCGAAGATCTGCTTCTCCCAGCAGAGGTTGCTGACACTCTTGAGGGGCTTTTTGCCTTTAGCCTTCAACCTCCTCACTGTTGGGATATCACTCCAGGTTCCTTCTCCATGTTTAGTGTCTATACCATCCATTTGGGGTCTGCGGGGAGCATGAGTCCCAAACTGTCTTTGACAAATGAGTGTCCCTAGGCCCCAAGAGGGAGAACACTTCATCCAAGGCTGTTGTACTAGTGAATGGCAGAGTCAGGTCCAGGTGGCCTTCCTGTGGGCCCATGTGAACACTCACTATTACCTCCGTAGGAAGGAATGGGAGACGATGTAACATCTAAGCAGGGGTCACAGCTTCAGAGGTCCTGATGCTTACCAGTTCTTTGACCTTGAGCAAATCATTTAAGTTTTGAGCATCAGTTTCTCCATGTGCCCAAAGTGGGCATAATACCTCAGCTACTATGAGCACTGAATTTCGTGCTTGCAGAACATTATATGGGAGACAAGATGGTGTTGTATGAAGAATAAGACCTTGGCTTTGAGCCTTAGCTCTGGCAGTTTTGGGTGGCATAACCTAGGAGGAATGATCTGACTTCTCCACCCAGGACCGGTTTCCTTGTGAGTAAATGGAGAGTAGCAACTGTATTCTCTTCATAGGGGCAAGGGCAGCAATACCCTGTCTCTCAACATGGTATCAGCATGTAGTGGAGTGTCTGCCATCATAGGTGATCCCTGTGTCTGTCACCCCCAGACTCCCAGGAATATTTGTTTCCTTCTTTCCTTTGTGGAAAAAAAAATACTATAAACATAACAATAGGAACCACATTTGGAGAGAGAGGAGAGGGTGTTTTCTGGGACTTTAGGGCATTTTAGGCCATCACTGGTACTAATGACCAGCTTGGTTCTGTTACTGTGTTTATGTTTCTCTCCTGCACTAACCTGCAAACAGCCCAGGGAGGGTCACAGCAGTTCAGCTTTGCTTTCCCAAGTAGGGCAGTGTTGGGTCCGTAGTGGGGGATCAAAAACGGTGGTTGGAGAGCCAGGCCTAGTGGCACACGCTTGCAAATCGCAGAACTCAAGAATCTGAGGTCAGAAGATCCGAGGTTCAGGGCCAGCCTCAGCTACAAAGCAAGTTCAAGGCTAGCCTGGGCTACAAGACACCCTGTCTCAAAAACAAAACAAACAAACGCACGCACACTTTTGCTGGATCGCTATCATGCTTTGGCTCTTTAGGGGAAAGTCTGATGTGTGGCTGAGAGAGAAGTGCGAATGTGCTTGAAATATTCACTTAGTGGGATAGGCATCTAAAACAATTCCTGTGTTGCCTTTCTACTTAGCAAGTCCTTCCCAGAGAGTCTTGGCCACAGATACTGCTGGCTGTGTGCTGCTCTGATCCCCTTCACATGGATGAAGAAATCAAGGCTCAAAGGTCAAGACATTTGCCTGAGGTTGCACAATTAGGGACTGGCAGAAAGAGATAAGGGAGCAGGTGGCTTGGCTGAGGAGCCTGGCTGTCTAGCCACTATTCTGTTCTCTTCTTCTCCTCCCGGTTCAGTCCCTAATCAGCCTCAGACATCATGAGGATTAGAGGAAGGGAAAACAATGCTCACCACACAGAGGCTCCTGGTAGCTGCAGGATAAATATCATCACAGAAAAGCCCACTTCTGACACAGCTCAGACCGTTGGAGGACTCTGCTTAGCAAGCTGGTGAGGCCAGAGGTTACCTCTGCCAGAAAGGTTTGCAGTAACTGAGCCTTTGTTAAAAAGCATCATTGTCCCAGCACTCGGGAGGCAGAGCCAGGCGGATCTCTGTGAGTTCGAGGCCAGCCTGGTCTACAGAGTGAGTTCCAGGAAAGGCGCAAAGCTACACAGAGAAACCCTGTCTCGAAAAACCAAAAAAAAAAAAAAAAAAAAAAAAAAAAAAAAAAAAAAAAAAAAGCATCATTGTTGCCTTCGGTGGTAGCCCACGGCTTTAGTCCCAGTATTAGGGAGACTGGGGGTGGTGGTGGTGGTGGTGGGGTGGTCTCTGAGTTCAAGGCCAGCCTGGGCTACAGAGTGAATTCCAGGACAGCCATGGCTACAAAGAGAAACCTTGTCTACAAACAAACAAAGAAACAAAAAGTGTCATTGTTGATGGACTGAGTGCCCCTGCTCCTCACCCTTCCAGCTTTGCGTCCATGCTCCATGTCATTCAGTGTGGTCCTTGCTGTACACATCTGCCTCCCACTGTATCTCAACTGATACAGGGCCACTTGAGGAAAGAGGTCAGTCATGCATGCCTCATTCATCTTCCTGTTTCCTGTCAAGCCCAGAGAAGTGCTTAGCACGACAGTGCCCCATGACAAGTGGTGAAACCTTTCTCTTTTTTCGTTTTCATGTATTATGTATGTGTGTGCGTGTTTGAATATGCTTGTGAGTGTGTGTGTGAGTGTGTGTGTGTGTGTGTGTGTGTGTGTGTGTGTGTGTGTGTGTGTAGACCTGAGGTTGTTGCTAGGAATCATCCTCCATAGCTCTTCTACCTTATTCATTGAGGCAAGGTCTCTCAATGGAACCCAGAGCTCCCTGACCTGACTAATCAGTCAGCTTGTCTGCAGACTCCCCTGTCTCTGTTGGTTACGTAAGTTCTAGGGATCAGAACTCCGGTTCTCCCACTCTTGTGGTAAGCATGTTAACCCACTGAGCCATCTCCACAGCCCCAAATTTTTGAACTAAATTAAATCTTCATAATGGATAATAAATAAAAATAGTAGACACACACACACACACACACACACACACACACACACACACACACATGCATACACAAAAGGAGAAAGTGTTGTTTACTGTTGTGGTGCCCATGATTCATGAGATTCCACACCTCCTGCTCATGAGGCTGAGAACACATGTTCACAGGAGAAGCATGAACAAGCGGAGAAAAGCCAAAATGTTTCGAAATGGTCAGTGAGTCCACTGTTTCCAGTTTAGCCGATTTCCTTTTTCTTTTGATGTGGGAATCCCAACTTATCACGGTTATCAATGTCAGCTGCAGCTGCCAACTTGACCCAAACCTAGAGTCACCTGGGAAGAGGGACCCTCAGGTGAACAATGGCCCTGGTCACATTGGCCTGTGGTATGTCTGTGGGATGTTTTCTTGACTGATAACTGATGTAGGAGGGCTAAGCCCGTTGTGTATGGTGCCATCCCTGGGCTGGTGGGTCTGGGCTGTATAGCAAAGGTATCCGAGCAAGCAAGAAGGAGCAAGCCAGTAAGCAGCATTCCTCCATGGTTTCTGCTTCAAGATCCTGTCTTGAGTTCCTGCCTCAGTTTCCCTTTCCTCACCAAGTTGCATTTGGTCATGGAATTTATCACAGCCTCAGAAAAGCAAGCTAGAACATTGTTCTCCCCCATAACTTTATTTTGTATAGGATTTACTTTATACCCACATGTTTTATAGTGGAATCTCCATTATTTACATTCATTATAGAGAAATTTGAATATTAAAATGATAGGGACAAGAGAAATTTAAAAAATCCCACCACTCAGTGTTAGTTAATACTGGGCTCTCCCCTTGTTCCCCTGTTTCTTTCTTCTCTCTCTCTCTCTCTCTCTCTCTCTCTCTCTCTCTCTCTTTCTCTCTCTCTCTCTCTCTCCTCCCCCCCCCCCCGCCCCTGCCCCATTCTTTTGAATGCATATAATGCTAAGTGTGGTGACATACGCCTTAATGCCAGCACTGGGGAAGTAGAGGCAGGTGTATCTCTATGACTTCAAGGTCAGCCTGGTCTACATAGTGAGACCCTGTCTCAAACAGACATCCCCCCCAAATGCTCATGAAACAAAAAGCAAGCTAACTAACATCTACAAACCACACCAGCCAACTACATATAGCAAAACTGACATATATGTAGTTTTCTAGCTAACCTGTAGAAAAATCATCCATTTTGTACCTATTTCTCTGTTTTCCAGCATACTTCAAAAGCATGAATTTCCTGTGTCTAGAACATTGGCATGGTTGCCACCCACAAAGATTTCCACAACAGAAAAGCGTGGTTTCTGTGGTTCCTTGCTATTCTGTCAGCTGCATGCTATACAATGTGGTTTTTTTTTTAATTTTTTAAGATTTATTTATTTTATTTATGGGTGCTCTATCTGCATGTACACCTTTATGCCAGAAAAGGGCATCAGATTTTACTACAGGTGCTTGTGAGCCACAATGTGGCTGCTGGGAATCGAACTCAGGACCTTTGGAAGAGCAGCCAGTGCTCTTAACCTCTGAGCCACCTCTCCAGCCTGCGCAATGTGTTTTTAAAGTGCTGGAGGCTTGTGCACTTAATGGTTTGAGTTTCAAATGATGGGTTCCTTAGAGCCAAATGTCTTTCATTTTGAAGACAAGGCTATTAGAGGTAAGATTTAAAATATATTTACCCCTAGGCGGTATACAGTTCAGTGACTTTTAGTACATTTGTACATCTGGACAGCCGTCACCACTCTCCAGTTTTCATACCTCCATGACCACTGTCTTAGGTTTCTATTGTGATAGAACACCATGACCAAAAGCAAGTTGCTGAGGAAAGGGTTTATTTGGTTTATGCTTCCACATCACTGTTCATAGTTGAAGAAAGTCAGGACAGGAACTCAGCAGGGCAGGAACCTGGAGGCAGGAACTGAAGTAGAGGCCATGGAGGAGTGCTGCTTACTGGCTTGCTCCTCAGGGCTTGCTCAGCTTGCTTTCCTATAGAACTCAGGACCACCACCCACCAAGGGCTGGGCCCTCCACCATCAACCACTAATTAAGAAAATGCCCTGTTACAGGCTTGCCGACAGCCCAATTTTTTGGAGGCATTTTCTCAATTGAGGTTCCCTCCTCTCCGATGACTTTAGCTGTGTCAAGTTGTCATAAAACTAGCCAGCACAACCTCTAACAGGAAACCTGCATTTTCATTTAGATGGCATAGCAGGAGAGCGGTCCCAGCAGGAAGCATATTCTTGAAGGTTCCATCCACACTTCTTATGGCCACCTCCCACTCCTGGGCAAAGTCAAGAAGCTGGATGCTGGGTATTCTGAACCACGGTGTTGTTATCAGAAAGCAAGCTCTTTCTTAATAATTCCCCGGACTCCGTCAGGGAGGCAGAACTTCCCAGGCCCCGTTTATCTGGCCTTCACTTCTTTCCACTCTTCTTTCTTGTTCTTCAACCATTTTCCCTCCTACCCCCCAAGGCTTAGACAGATGGCAGCTCCCATTTCAAACCTCTCGGTCGTTTAGACACCAGCTCCATTTCATGCACTTCGGTCTCCCTGAAGTCTACTTGTCACTGTGCCAGTCCAGGGAAGCAGACCCAGTCCTAACCAGAGCCTGTCGACCCTCTGCTTAAGCTTCCTTTGGAGTCTTAACCCAATTGGCATGGTCTTTAAAGATATCTGCCTGACCCTTGACCTCATCCCTTAAGCCCTCGTCTGTTCACACTTCTCAATCAATGCGATGAGAAGATGCGTGAGCATATCACACTGCTCCATTTCCACTACTGTCTCCCCTCCCCCTCCCCGCCACTTCCTCATTTCCTTATTGTGGTGGTATTGTGTTCCCCAAAATATTGTGCATGCTAATAAACTTATCTGGGGTCAGAGACAGAACAGCTACAATATTAAACATAGAGGATAGGCAGTGGTAGCACACGCCTTTAATCCTAGCATTCCAGAGGCAGAAATCCATGTGTTCAAGAATACAGCCAGGCATGGTGACACACACCTTTAATCTCAGGGAGTGATGGTAGAAAGCAGAAAGATATATAAGGAGTGAGGACCAGAAACTAGAAGCATTTGGCTGGTTAAGCTTTCAGGCTTCTAGCAGCACAGTTCAGCTGAGATTCATTCTGGATGAGGACTTTGAGTCTGAGGAAACAGGATCAGCTGAGAAGTTGGCCAGGTGAGGTTAGCTGTGGCTTGTTCTGCTTCTCTGATCTTCCAGCATTCACCCCAATAACTGGCCTCAGGTTTGATTTTATTAATAAGACTCTCTAAGATTCATGCTACACCTTATGTCCTCATTTCATGTGGTTTTGGTAAAAATGGCATCTCAAAAAGACTTTTCCTCACTACTCATGGCCCACCATATGCTAGGCTTAAAGATGGCATTAGGAGCGTCTCCACCCTCTCCCAGTTGTCCATGTGAGAGCTGGCCACAAAGGATTCTTTGACATACCTCCTCTTGTGTCATAGGAACTTCATGTGGCAGGTGTATTGCTTTATATGTTCAGGGGAGTAACGGAGACACAGAGATACCCTGAAGACTCTGAACAAACAAGCTGTGTTCAATTCCTGAAGTTCATCCCCATTGTGGGTATTTCAGACTAGGTCTCAGGTAGCCCAAGCTGGCCTCCAACTCTTTATGTACCTGAGGCTGAGAATGACTTTGAGATCATGATGCTCTTGCCTCAGCAGAGAAAGGGAAAGAAACTGGGGGGGGGGGGGTCTGCTATACTCTGCAAAATCTTGCTTGCCAGTGACCTATTTCCTCTAGCTAGTTTCCACACCCTTCCAAAATAGCACGACCAACTGAGACCAAGCATTGGAAACACAAAACTATGTGGGCGTTTAATATTAAACCCATAACATTCCCCCAAAGCGACAGTAGTGAGAGGTGGGACCCAAAGTAAAAAGTATCTGGGTGTGTGTCTAATCCTAGTACTCGGGAGACAGGAAGACTACTTGTTAGAGGCCAGCCTGGGTTACAGAGTAAAACCCTTTGTCAAAGATGAAAGAGGAGGCAGAGGAAGCAGGTGTGGGGGAGGAAGAGGAGAGGAGAGGGGCCTTTAGGGAGTGAGTAGGTGATGTTAAGATCCGTTGTTAGTGCCCCCAACAGCCTTGAGGGATGAATTCACTCCTGGCCCTCCCATGTCTTGCTCCTACCCTCTGGGGGCTGTGGTCACAAGGTACCATCCCAGTGGAAAACCAGGTTCTCTCTAGACATTGGGTCTGCCACTGGCTTGATCTGGGGACCACCTGACCCCCGCAGATGTGAGAGATAAACGTCAAGCTTTACGTGTTACTGTCTGAATGGTTTTACTGTAGCAGGTCTGCTGACTGAGACAGATGGAGGGGGTGAGATGGCGACTCTGAACCACAGTGGGAACAGTGGTCTGTCTTGTCTGCCTGGTCTTGGTTCCATCACCTAATAACTGCTGTCCTCTGAAATCAGGGGCTCTTACATCACCTACCTCAGGGAGCCTTGGGAAAGCCGTAAGGTCCCAACCGTCGTTATCATTAGCATTTCTAATTGTCAAATTGGGGGGCCTGGGATTTTGATGGTGCCTGATGAGAAGCTGCTTTGACCTTATGAAAGGGGATACATGGGGGCTGGGATGGTTTCCTGGAGTGCAGAGCAGCGGTTTTCAAAGTCAGTTTCTTTTCCTAGGCCGGCTGTAAGAGCAGCAGCTGGGAGTGATGAGAGAGTAACTTCTCAGGCTCTGTCTCAGACTCACAGAATCAGAAACAGGTGGGGCCCTCAATCTGTGCTTTGAGACATACGGGTGTGTGTTGCTGTTGTTATTTTTTGTTTTGTGTTTTGTGAAACAGAATCTCACTACGTAGCTCAAACTGACTTGGATTCAAGGACATTCTTCTGCCTCACCTCCCCCCAAGTTTTGGGGTTACAAGCATGTACCATCACACCCAACTTTTTAGTTGTAGTTTTAGTTCTGTTTCCAGTGCTGGGGACTGAAGCTAGGGTCTCACACATGGATGCTAGGCAAGTGCTCTAGCCTCAACTATACCCCAGCCCTGCGGTCTGCTTTAGTAAGCTGATGTCCACTTCAACTTCAAATCCAACTGGATGAGGCGGAAGCCTGGTACCTAAAGCCCCAGGCAGAATCACAGGGTTTTGTTTTGCTTTGCCCGTGGCATAGTTAGAAACTTGGCATCGGGCCTCAGCATTTACAGTTTGGAAGCTCCTGGCTTCCTAAGGCCTTTGCCAACTGGAGAGGATTAGGAGCTGATCTCTGAGAGGAATCTCCAGTTGCCTTATCCGGTTCCTTCCTGTGGCGCTACAGCTGACATGCTTCCCTCCCCGCCTTACCCCGCTAGATTCAACAATGGCTGTTACAGCATAGCTTTTCAATAAAGGCAGTTAGCTATCATCCAACAGGAGCCCTTGCTGGCCCAGAGGAGGGTGTAGAATTCCCAGAGAAGAGGTGGCTTAGTTGCCCAACATGCCCCAGTCTTCAAAGAATGCAAGGTGATAGCCGGGCGGTGGTGGCGCACGCCTTTAATCCCAGCACTCGGGAGGCAGAGGCAGGCGGATCTCTGTGAGTTCAAGGTCAGCCTGGGCTACAGAGCGAGATCCAGGAAAGGCGCAAAAAAGCTACACAGAGAAACCCTGTCTCGTAAAACCAAAAAAAAAAAAAAAAAAAACAAGAATGCAAGGTGATGAGATCTAGTCTTGAGGGAGCTGAGGTGGAGAGATGGACTCATAGAATTAGATCCACTCAGGGCCCCTCCCATTGTGATCCCTGCACAGGCGTCCCATACCAAGTCACTGAGATACTGTCCAGGATGTTGTGAGGCTACCTCCCTTTGTCCTAGGTGTTTGAGCACGAGGAGAAGGCTAGCAAGCTACTGTAGGAGGATTCGTTGGCTATCCAGGGGCTGTACAAAGAATGGGCCCTGATGTCGCAAACACCTGGAGAAGATTGAAAGATTAAAACTGCTGGATGGCTAATGGTTGCTGCTAAGCGGGCTTAAATTTGAGCCATACCAGCTGTTTCATTTAGGCTGCTTCCTAGGGCTCCAGGAAGAGGAGGAGGAGGAGGAGGAGGAGGAGGAGGAGGAGGAGGAGGAGGAGGAGAAGGGGGTGGGAAGAGGGAGAGAAGGAGTGGGGAGGAGAGGGAGGAGAGAGAGGAGGAGGAAGAAGAGAAGGAGGAAGAAGAGGAGGAGGGGGAGGGGGAAAAGGGGTGGGAAGAGGGAGAGAAGGAGTGGGGAGGGGCAGGAGGAAAAAGAAGAGGAGGAGGAGGAGGAGGAGGAGGAGGAGGAGGAGGAGGAGGAGGAACAGAACTCTTCAAGGTGAGAGACAAGTCCCAGAAGATGAGCCCCGGGAGAGCCTCTCTCGGCAGGCTGTGGTCAGCTGACAGCCCCCTTGCCACCTGGACACACTTCCAACTCTCCTGTCATCTAGCTACCTGCCCTTGTAGGCACTTTTCTGCAAGTATATCTTCCAGGACCTTCGCTCCCCTTCATCCTCCTGACAGCTTTAATCCTTCTCCTCCCCACTCAGGACCTTCTTTCTTCAGAACTGACCACAGGCATCTACCTTTGCCTCGCTCTCTCACTTCCCAAGAACCCTGCTCTCTGTCGGTGCCTCTCCATGCCCTGTTGCTCAAATGCCAAGCCTTCCCTTGTGGCTCCTTCTTTACGGCAATGGGGGGAGCACCAGCACTTGCAGCCAAGGCCAAAGCTGTGGTCCTTCCACAGCTGGGGGTGGGAGCGGAGAGCACTGGACACATGGGGTCAGGGGCGGGGAGAAAGGTCAAACTCTCCAGTGCAGAGGAAGGAGGGAGGGAAGGAGGGAGGGAAGGAGGGAGGGAGAATTACAGACGGGAGCACATGGTAGGGAGAAGACAGGGGATGGTGTCTGCTTCAGGACAGAGAGAACCAGGACTTTTCAAAGCATAAAAGGTAGGACTGGAGAGTTGGCTCAGTGGTGAAGAGCACTTGCTGCTCTTGCAGAGGACCTGGGTTCACAGCTCACAGCCGTCTGTATCTCCAGGAGCAGGACATTTGATGTCCCTTTCCAACCTCCATGGTGCACAGACATCCATGCAGGCAAAACACCCTTATGCAAAAAAATAATTTTTTAAATATATATTTTAAATATAAAGAGCAGAGTTGTGGATATTAAAGAAAACTGATTATCTTAAGATGCTCATTTAAATCCTGTTTGGACTTCCCACTGCTGTGACAAAACCCCCAGGGCATGACAGTTTGGAGGAAGAAGGATTTATCTTGGCTCCGAGTTTCAGAGGCTTCGGTCCCTGCTCAGCTGGACTCTACTTTAGGTTGGCGCGCAGACAGATGGTCATGATGGTGGAGCATGTGGCAGGGTCCGCTCATCTCATGACAGCCAGGACCCAGAGGGTGGGGCCATGTGACAGGGTCCGCTCAACTCATGATAGCCAGGTCCCAGAGAAAAGCCACAGGAGGGAACCTGGGCCAAGATTTACCATTTAAAGGCATAAACTACCTCCTGGTAGTCTACTCAAATTTTAAAGCCATCAGTGAGTGAAATCATGATCTACTTCTTTCTAGGTTACCCTCATAGACGCATCTGACCAACTAGACAAGATTACCCACCACACACAGCAAGAACTTTATTCAGAACCACTATGAGAGTGATGGGGACTACCACAGGGGAAGAGAGACTGGGCTCAAAGCTGAATACCTTAAGTATGGATAAGTATAGATGTAGCTAGGGAGCAGTATGGGGGTCAGGGGATGGGAAATCACTCAGAAATAGCAGGGGCTTGGGAGGATTCTGGCTAGGCAGAGCCAATAGGAATCTTACTGAAGACAAGCCGGGGTGAGGAGACACCACTGAGGGACAGTGGAGGGTGTGAGCAGTTGAGAGCAGGGATTCCTGGAAACAAGAATTGGAAAGCAGGGCTCTTTGCTAAGTCTGGATGTGACACAGATAGGCCCAGGAGAGGGCCCAGGGACCAGACGAAAGCCTTGCCACAAGAAGAATCTGTCATAGACACAGAGATTTAACCTAAAACATGGGGATCAAAGTCTTTGGGTCCCAGTCCCAGTAAGAGATGCATTTCAAGTTATAGGACTGCACTCCACCTGGACAGACAGACAGACACATACAGACAGACAGACACACTCTCTCTCTCTCTCTCTCTCTCTCTCTCTCTCTCTCTCTCTCTCTCTCTCTCTCTCTCTCTCTCTCTCATGCATGAACACATGATATAGGATGTGAGGGAACTTCTTTCCCAGTAGTAATAGAAATAAAAACTGTGGAGAGAGTGAGCTCACTCAAAAGCTTTAATAGAGACATTTTCTCAAGAAGCGAAGACGTTGGGCATGGATGGCAGCCCTGACCCACAGAGCTAGCTGCCGCCAATCAGAGGAGGAACGGGGGCCCTTTTACTCCATTGCTGGAGTGATCCCGGATCTGGAAACTTTCCACTTGTCACGAGGACAGCATTGTGTGTGCGGGTGGATGTGTGCATGTGCACATGCATGTGTGTGTGAGAGAAGGGGAGAGTGCATGTGTGTGTTCCTGTACATCTATCTGTGAACACCAACGTGTGCATGCTACAGTGTACACATGACAGAAGACAACCCCATCCCCGCCAGCCATTAACTCCCACCTTGTTTTGAGACAGTATTTTTTTTTTTAAATAATTTTTCTGTGTATACAAAGGGAGCTGGCCTGTGGGTTTCCTGGAATTCTCCTCTCTCTGCCTTGACCTCCCTGCTGGGATTGTATATACTCATGTTCCACATCCAACTATTACATGAGTTCTGGAGATTCAAACTCAGGTGTGTGCAGCAAATTCTGTTACCCACTGAACCATCGCCCAGCTCAACAGAACTTTAAAGAAATCTTTCCCTCCTAGTTTAAGGGGGTTTTTCTTACTGTAAAGTACAAACCAGTAGTACACCTTTGGGGACATCTCGACATCAACCCACGTCTAATGAGGTTTTTGTCCCTGGGATAAGAAATGGATAGTAAAGACACATTTTGGATATCATTGACAGGGAGAGGAAAGGCATGTTTTCATTTTCTGTGTGGTATGGGTTAAGGATGTGAGAACCTGCATCTCGTCCCAATGAGGTCCCTACTACGTGCCACATACTTGTTACATCCTTACCCTCCGGCTTGCTTGTGCAATGCTAATATTTTCTGTTGTATTTCCCCCTGTATTCTTGCCTTTTGTTGCAGATTCTAACTGCTACTAAACATGGATAATATTATGCTTACCAAAGTGATTCCACAGCCCACTGGTGGGCTGTAACTCAGACTGAAAAGCAACCACTTAAACATTGGTGATTGAGACTGAATTGATCATGGTTCTCTAAATCTAAGGATGGTGACTGATAAATAACAATAAGGTCCAGCGCTTCACAAAAGGGTGAAGCGCTTTCACATTCCTTGTTTGGGGCTCACACATCTATGAGGTACTGATACTCTTTGCATTTTTCAGAGGAAGCAAAGGAAGCCCCAGCCTTCCCAGGCCTCTGCTGAAGCTACCGAGGAGGTGGTAGAGCTTGGAAGCAGCACTAGTCATTAGGTCCTAGTGTCTGGCCACTTCTCCACAAAATCACCTACACTTTTCTCTTTGGTCATGTGTTCAGAACCTGGAATGCAGTACTCCTGGGCTACAGATGACTAGATGAAGCTCCCATCCCTTCTGGGATGGCTGATAGAGGTGACAGTGGAGAAGCTGTGGACCAGAGCAGCCCTGCTTGCTCCTGAGGAATCTCAGAGTCGGGTGGAGGTCACCGAAGCTGGCTTGCACTTTCTGACAGGGTGCTGAAGCCCCCACACCCACAGGGCTGGAGGCCAAGCCTGGCAGGAACCCAGGTACTCTGGGCAACTTAGTCTATCTTCTTCTCCAAGGGTCTCCGTGGGATTATGAGAGGCCAAGTTGGCTCAACAAATATTAGCTATTGCTTTCCTGGAGATTCTCTTGAGTGGCATCGTGAGTTTTTGGTAAGAAAAGGACCACATGCCCAGCTTCTGTCCACTAGTATTTGGTACCAGCAGGGCATATATAAGCAGTAGGCATCACTTGTACTATCCATTTCCTTTTTATTAGCATCTTTCTTGGCCATTTCTCTGCTCATTTTTTTTCTTCTATTTGTCATTTACTTCTTATATTTGAGGTAAACCTCATAACCTTCAATATCTTCCCAACCAATTAGTACCACAGGCATGTGGATGGAGTGTGGAGACTACGGAATGTCTATTGTATTTATTATGATGTATGGCATTGCCATGGACAGGCTCATTTAGTAAACAGACATTGAAAGAATGAACGACCAGACTTGGAGACCATAGCGTAGACCGCCCAGCTGACACTCCCCTTGGCTTCCTAGTTTTGTGCATAGATTCTGTCCCCAAATGTGTCTGTCTGCTCCCTTAGCAGCAGGCAGCAACTCCCTGCTATGGATTAAACAGAGAGCACAGATTTCAGAAGACTACCTGGATCATTAGCCACGACCGCAATGGGGCTCACAGGCCCTTTCCCTGCTCCCACTCCTGCATTGCTGGGGTTCCTTGGCTCTCTGCCTTCTAGGTCATACTAGCTGACTGAGTAGACTATTGGAGAGCCTCCACAGGAAGTAAATTCCAGGAGGCTCCTCCCCAGTTCCCTCGACTTCCTGCTTTCTAGGACAGCAGATGTGACGTTCCCAGCAGCCTCAGCCTCCCTGCTAGATGGATGGAGGGTGGCCTGACTTAACAACTCAAGGACAGGACCACAAGTTAAATTTGAACTACAGACAAGCTCACACATTTTTTGTGCGTTAAAATTTGATGATCGTGGGACAACATGAACTTAACCTAGATTTTTGCCATCTAACCACTTTTTAAGGAATAAAATTCTGTGGTATTTAATACATTCTGTCCTGCTTTTTTATTCGGTGGTGCTGGGCCTTGTATATGCTGAGTGAGCAATACTGCCAGTCCACGTGCCCTAGAGATTGCTATGTGCGTTTGAGGTTCCTATTTTAGCCAGCTCACTGTACATGAGGCAGCAGCCCCCCCAGAAAGCCCCAGCTCTGCAGCTCCGGTTAAGAAGATGCCTTCGTTGTCCTTCCTTCTAGCAGAGGACACTTTGATAACGCCTCTAAACCCTTAGCGTGAAGGCCGAATTCCTTCATATGAATCTCTGAACCAGAGATCTGGGGCCAGGGGTGCAGCTCAGCCGGAAGGTGCTTGCTTATTGGGTGGTGTGTGTGAAGTCCTGGAATTGATACCCAGCTTTCTCGGACCCCTCCCCACCAAAAAAGGCCTCCAGGGTTGCCACTGGCTTCCCAGGCTGGGCCTTGACTGAGGACTGATAGAGACAGTGGAAAGTATCCACTCTCCAGTTACCAAGTAGGTATCAAAGCCCCAGAGCCTGGCTCCCAATGCGCTGGGCCCCTGCCCTGTCGTCAGCCCTTAACCCTCGCTGTTCCAGAAGGTAGGCCAGGTGTCTCTTTTATTCTCAGGTGTGGGCCCCCCCGCCCCCCCCCCCCCGGCTCCCCCCCTTCGCCCCTCCACCCCCCACCCCCTTTGCCTTGGGATTTGTTCCCCACGTCAGTCTGCCGATCTGGTCATAGGTCCCCTCCCCTCACGCCACCCCTCCCCTCCGCCCACCTGCTTTCCCTCCACACAGCTCCTCCTCTGGCAGAGAGCCCTTCCTGCGGCACGTCTGACACGTCCCCTATGTCGGCGGCGGCGCCCCTGCCCCCTCCCTGCCCCCTTTCAGACAAGACAAAAGAAAGAGAGGGGTGGCGGGGTGGCTCTTGCCGCATTCAGTACTTTTATTAATGAATGCATGAACCAGAACAGCTGGCCCCTGCAAACATTCCTGCTGAGCTGGGTCGCGGTTAAGATGGGGCAGGAGCTTAGCTTGTTGGGGGTAGGGAAAGGGGTGGGGTGGGGGTGGGGGGGATAGAGCAAACTAACCTGATACAAGCGCTGGGGCTGAGGAGTATCTCCCTAAATCAGCCAAACCAGAAACAGTGCAAGAGGCTGTCAGGAACCCCTAACGTGAGGCTAACAGTTCAGCTGCTGGAAACCCAGACCAGACAGCGCCTTTAAAAGCGGGGAGACTCACAATTCCCTTCTGTCCTCCGAGCCTGAATCGGGTCTTACGTATTCGGGCCCCACCACGGAAAGGGGGAGTAAACACACCGGCTTGACATTCCTGTACCTTCCGAAGCCAGACGTTCTAGCCATTTAAGACTGTATTTTACAAAAGCGATGGGTTAGGGGACAAGTCGGCCCTTCACCAGGAGTTATTTAAAAAGCAGTGGGTTAGCACCCAGATCCTCTAGCTGGTTTGAAAAGAGAAATGTCCTGAGGCACGAGAACCGTCCTCTTTAAAAATGGGTGTGATTGGCGGCTCCTACCTAATGGGATTATTCAACTCTGGAGGCTGCCGTGTCTCTGCACCAGGCACGGAACATGTGCCGCAGCAGTTATCAGTCGCAGATACTTCTTGATTCAGGTTGACTAAACCTCTGAGGTCACTGCTCACTGACTGTTGGCCGTCCCTTGCTGGTCCTCACCTCATTTAGGAAGGTTACTGAGGACATAGCTTCTCTTCATAGTCCATGTTCGCTACCACAGTTCCCACCCTTGGTCACGGTGGAGCGCGCTGAGCTAGGAAGAGTTGATAGGAGGCCATTGTTTTGAGTTGAGCTCCCAAATGAGGCTCCACAGGCCACACCCAACTAGAAGGAGTCACTTTTGCTAGGAGCCAAGGAACCAATCTGAACCTGTAAGTGAATCTCTCCCTCCACCCCACCCCCAAAAAGATTGGCAGCAGTCAATCAAAATGGCATGGTCTAGCTGGACCAGCATAAGGAAGTCTTAGGGGTTTTAACCTTATGAAGTAACTTAGGGGTGTAGGGGAGTGTGTCTCGGTGGCACAGTGCTTGCCTAGTATATGCAAGGCCCTGAATTCAATTCCTATAATTGCATATAAAATAATATTTTTAAAAAGTAAAAAACAAAATTAGAAGTAGGCTTGATGGCCTAGAGGGACAATGTGTGTGTGTGTGGGGGGGGGGGCACGGTGCCTGAAGGCTGATGCAAGAGCCAGCTGTTTTATGGTGGGACATCATGTGATTTGTCCAACAGTAAAGACGCAAGTCCAAACCTGGGCCCCGCATGGTTCACCAAAAGAACCCCTGGCTATCCTCTGCTTCATTCTAACATTCTCCATATCATTAGCCCTGCAAGATGAGTTTTTCCCTCATGTGTCTAAAGCTAGGACACCTACAAAACCCCACACAAGGACAGAAAATGGGGAGCAGACTCCATCTGGAAACCCTGTCTGAAAAAACCCTACCCATTCCTGCAGCTCCTGGCCCCCTCTGCTCAAGGAACATTCCCAGTTCCATTCAAGTTTGCTTCAAGACTCTCCAGAGTCCTGGGTAGTGTAACACTCTTGAGGAGCCTACGCTCACAATTTCAATGTCAACTTTTTGCTCCAAAACAAACTTCTTTCCAATTCTTTTTTCTTTTTTACTATTAAGAAAATTTTTATTCAATTTGCATACCAATCACAGATCCCCCTCTTCCCTCCTCCAGCCCCTCCAGCCTCCCCCCTCAACCTACCCCCCATTCCTTTCTAAGAGAAGGTAAGGCCTCCCATAAGGAGTCAGCAGAGCCTGATCCATTCAGTAAGCTGCCTCAAGGCTGTGCGAGGTGTCCCACCATAGGTAATGGGCTCCAAAAAGCCAGCTCATGCACCAGGGATGTCTGAGTTATTTCTTTGGTAGTGATAAAAATCTGGAAACACTAGGTAGAAGTCTCCATCCTGCTTTCTGACTTAGACACCTCCTCTGTGTTTACCAGCTGGCAACAAAGATCATTTTGGTTTTTGTTCTTCACTGGGGCTGTCTTCAGATTCTTCTCCTTATAAATCACTCTCCCTCTGTTCACTGTATTAGATCCTTCCTTCAGCCCTCCCTCCCTTCATCCCTCTCTCCCTCCATCCCTCCCTCCCTTCCTTCCTGATGGAGGTGGGTCACTGGGGGCATGTCTTTGAGGGTTATAGACAGGATCTGGTTCTGGTCCCATTTTCTCTTTTTCCTGTTCTATGAGGACATGAGGAGTCTCTGCCACATGGTCCCAACATTGTGAACTTTATTATGAACCACCCCCCTCCATGATGGTCTGAAATTCTGAACTAAAATAAATCCTTCCTCCCTGGGCTGGAAAGATGGCTCATTAAAAGCTCATCTGCTCTTGCAGAGGACCTGAGTTTAGTTCCCAGCACCCCTGATGCACAACTCCCAAATGCCTAACTATAGCTCCAGGGGATATAACACCTTCTGAACTCTGTGGGCACATCACTCACACATGTATAGACACACACACACACACACACACACACACACACACACACACACATCGACATAATTAAAGCAATCAAAACAAATCTTAGACAAGAAAAAAACAAAACAAAACCTTACTCCCCTAAGTTGCTTCTGTTACTATGACAAGAAAAGCAAAGTAAGTCAGCTTGGTTCATCTGGCCAGCTGGGACCCACACTGTGCTGACCCGGGAGCATACAGAATATGTCCGAGTCTCAAAGCAGAAAACAACAGCGACCTCAGAACAACAGAATGGAAATAATAGTAAGGCTCAACTGTCTGCAGCATAGGATGGCAAGTTTATGAATAAACTGGTCTTTGGAGTGTCAGGGACACAGGGACACGCATGTATGTAGTCTGTTTTTGGAAGGCTGAGGCAAGAAGATCCACCGAGACCAGAAGTTTGAGACAGCCTGGCAACACAATGAGACCTTGTCTTAATAATTAATTGATGATTTTTAAGAGCATCACCCTCTGGCTGGGGAGATGGCTCAATTGTTCCTGCTCTTCCAGAGGTCCTGAGTTCATTTCCCAGCACCCATGTTGAATGGCTGACAACTGCCTGTAACTCCAGCTTCAGCAACCCGACATTCTCTTCTGGTTCCCAAAGGTACCTGCACTCATATGCATATACCTCCCAATTCATGCATACTCATAATTAAGAATAAATAAATCTTTTTTAATCACCATTAACATAAAAAAATGGACCTGTTGGAAGGTATTCCATCAAGGCTATTGGAGTTTCATTTGTGGTTTGCTCTTGGTAAACCATGTCAACATGGACAAGTCACCTTAACCCCCTCAGAGCCTCACCTGCCTCCCTCGGAAAAGTAGGGGTGATAGAAAATGCTTTGCGGGGTTTGCGTGGGAAGTCAATGAGGTGAGCTCTGTACGTCACTTTGCTAGAGACGAGAGCACACAGTGACCGCCCAGCTACGCCTCTGCTGTTTCTCTTCTTCCTTTTTTCTTCTCCTCTCTGCTCCCACATCAGTCACCTCATCTGGTTATCAGCTAGCAAGCTTCTTTGGCATTTCTTGTGACCACCCTTGATTCCATGTTTGCTGTGGTTTGGAAGTCAAACATTCCCCTCTAAGACCCGGGAGAAAAAGGCTGAGTTCTCAGGACGTCACTGCTGGGGAGTGGTGGGACTGTTAAGAAGCAGAACTAGGGGCTGGAGTACAGATAAACGGGATATGTGGAGCTCTCAGTCAGCCTCCAGCACTGAAAGAGAAAGAAAAAGAAGAGCTAAAAGACGGCTAAGATGGCCCAAAGGGACAAAAGGGCTCGTCAGGCAAGCCTGCTGACCCAAGTTCAATCCCTGGAACTCATATAGAGGTGGAAGGAGAGCTCAGAGTCCACAAAGCTGTCCTCTGACCTCCACACACGTAGTGCATGCACAACCCATTAATTAATTAATTAATTAATTAAAAGAGGTAGACAGAGTAGGAGGTCTTTTAGATGACTGAGGAAATGTCCTAAAAGGTGATGGAAAGACCCCGCCCCCTTCTGTCTCTTTTTGCTTTCTGAACACAAGGAGAGGTGTTCTCCTCCACCACCTGTGTCCACCTGAGGTGCTACCCCCACTCCACAGGCCCCAAACAATGGGGCCCATTGATCAAGTACTAGACCATCCAGAACGATGGGCCCAAACAAGTCGTTTTGCCTCATAAGCTAATTATATCAGGCATTTGTTACAGGGATAGACAGCTGAGAGCACAGCTCCCTTATGAGAACACAGGGCTGCTCGTGTAGGAAATAGTCCAGGAGCAGCTTTGCACTGTGTGCCCTTGTGGCTCTCGGTTTGGGGCCTCTGTATGAAGCCATGCTCATTTTCTCTGTTCTCTGCAGCTCAGGATGTATAAGTGTCTTTCCGAATAAGATGTCACTCTGGCCTTCTGATGGATTCTACGGGTAGCTGATGGAGAGAATTGCTGGGGCGTGTGTGTGTGTGTGTGTGTGTGTGTGTGTGTGTGTGTGTGTGCCTTCTCCTATAAAACCACTTCATAGGGATCTTTGCATAGTCAGAGCCTATAATTTAAGACAGATAAATTTGAAAGAAGCCCTCCAAATTGGGTGGGAAAATCTATGTGTATTTTTATGTGAAATGGAAACAGGAAGTTTATTATTGTTGTTGTTGTTAGATATAGGAAGGCCTTGCTGGACCATTGCTATCTAATAGAGGAGACTTAGTGGGAAGGCCTGGGAGTGGGATGGTCCACAGAAGACCAGGTTGCTGGTTTGGTGGGAAGGCTATGGTAACTTTCTGCTTGGCATTCGGAGTGGCATTGAGAACATAGCCCCAGAAAGTCAGAAAGTAGCTGACTCAGCCTTTTGCTATAGTGCTCCAAGGCACAATGGATGAGTAGCAGGGCCTTCCATTAAAACACACCCACTCACTTGGTGGCCTGAAAGGGACCAGATGGCAATGGATGGGGTCAGAGTCATAAACAAAGCCCAGTGTGTGACTTCATCACACCGTGGTGCTTATCTCTGCAAATATTGACTCCGGTGGGTCAAACAAGTAGCCAGAAAAACAATATTTTCCCTGAGAGAAGTTCCCGTTCTAGGCAGCTGTGACCAAGCTGGATGGCAGGCAGTGATGGAACGTACACCTGCCAGATAAAGCCCTCTGCTCACGGGGGCTACTCTGGCTTGGTACATTCCCTAGGATTTGTTAGGGAGAATGGGATTAAGGTGCCATGAAGCAGTCTTGGAGAATGCCAAACACCTTCTTATTCTGGACTATAGTTTTCAAAGTCAGCTGATTGCTCCAAGAGGCCAGTGTCCCACAGCAAAGGCCCATCATCAGGTGCAACATACATCAAAGCAATCCCCCTTTTGGACTAGACACACATTTGAAGTCAGTCAGGAGTTTTATAGACAAGGAAACTGGGGCTCCAAGCAGTTTGGTGACTTGCAAAAATATGTCATATTTAAGTTACCTAAGATACTCCAACAACCTCTGAGGTGGGTTGTTTCAAGCTTGGAACTCTTTTGTGTTACAACCGAAGTGTCCCATTACACACTGAAAGTCCAGACAGCAGGCTTCTGGACAAAGGCTGAGGTCATTGACTTGGGCTGGTTATTATTTTGTAAAAGGTATGGATGGAAATAACTATTGATTCTCCATTCTGGATCTTGGGCAGGAAGCACAATTTGGAAAGTGTTCACAAGGTGCCTAATGTTTCACCCTAGTCATGCGAGGGAGTGGGGTGGGGGGTGCCCACAATGACACCTTCCCAGGAGTCTCTCAGCCATGATGATCATTACAACATAGCATTGTTAAGCCTCTCCTTCAATGATAATAATGGCTGGAACATGGAAAGTCTTTAGTCATGAGTAGGGGAGAGAGGCTGGGAGGTGGGCTTGGGGGGGTCAAGAATAATTTTTTGTTTGTTTTTTCGAGACAGGGTTTCTCTGCTGTTTTGGTGCCTGTCCTGGATGTCGCTCTGTAGACCAGGCTGGCCTCGAACTCACAGAGATCTGCCTGGCTCTGCCTCCCGAGTGCTGGGATTGAAGGTGTGTGCCTCCTTTGTTGATCTTCGGCACATTGTGTTCACTCAGAGGTTGTCTTACTTTCTCTCTCATTTTTTGCCTTTTTCATCATCACTGATGACTCTGTTAAAAATGATTCTTGGCCAGGCAGTGGTGGCGCACGCCTTTAATCCCAGCACTCGGGAGGCAGAGCCAGGTGAATCTCTGTGAGTTCGAGGCCAGCCTGGTCTACAGAGCGAGATCCAGGATAGGCACCAAAACTACACAGAGAAACCCTGTCTCGAAACAAACAAACAAAACAAAAAAAGAAGAAAAGAAAAGGAAGGGGAGTGGATAGAAGAGGCCACAGCAGGAGATAGTGCCGAGCGACACCCCCGAGACACAGCTCGGCTGCCTCCCATAACCTTGGTCCCTTGCCAACAACCAACCACCAGTAACCTTCAGAAAAGTGGTTTCTGGTGGTATCTGTTGTGCATGGTTGAAACAAAGGAGAAAATGGAATTGAAGTGTGAGAGATAAAGGATTCTAGAACTATCCACTCCCCCCACCAAGGAGACAGTAGGTTTCTAACACCGCCTCTGAGAAGCTCTCCCAGATCTCTCTCTAGGCTTCGGAGTTCTCTGTGGCTCTTCTAGAAGCTCATTGGCCCTTTGTTTGGATTCCTAACTCTATAGAGTTCTCTATAGGCTCTCTTATTTGTGGTTTTCGATGGGTGTGCATTGTGTCTTTTGATAGCCCGTATGTCTCTCTATTTCTCTTCCACCTCTTTTGCAGAGCTCGGGTTCTTGTGGGTATGCTCAGCTCTCTCTATCCTTTTTCCTTTAGTAGTGGCTAGGTTAAGGAAAACCCCCATGCTTATTGAACTGTATGCTAGTCTTCCATCGATGTCTTTTATTACAAATTCCCCTCCTATCTGACAGGTCTTTCTACTGCCTGTTGCTCCTTATGCAATACTTAGTTCTTGAAGATTGAGCTGGTGTGTTTATTCTCCTTTTCTACATGAAGGGACTGAGCCTCAGGGGCATGCCTCAGTCACTTAAGCCATTCAAAAGACGAACATTTTTTACTACACTTTCTACCAGCATATCTTGCTCATCACTGTGACCAAGTACTCTACAAGGGCCTCTTCAAGGAGGAGGAATTTATTTTGGCTTATGGTTTGAGGTTATAGTTCATATAGCAGGGAGTCACTGAGGCAGAAACGTCTCCTGTCTGGGGTAGTCAAAGTGGGAGGCTGCCTGCTCACATCTCAGAGGATGAGGAAGCCAAGGAATCCAGAACCCAGGCTGGGCTGTAACCACAAAGCCCACTCCAGTGACTGACCTCCTTCCTCTAGCAAGGCCTCTCAAGCTGATTTTGATAAGGCACTCCAAGGGAACACTTTTCTTTTTCCTGTGACGTTTAGGATAAAATCCAGGCCCTCAAGCATGCTAAATAACTATTCTACCAAAGCCATATTCATGGCCCTCCAAGAACTTCTTTTATTTGGCATGTTGTGTATTTTGTTGTCCTATGAAATTGAAAAACATATATTAAATTTGTGCTTTTGGGAATGTTACTGTTTGCAGTATAAGTAAGTTATCTAAAGCACGGATATTAGAGAAATAATCAAGGTAGCATAACCATGGGGCAAGAGCTAGAAGGCAATTCTTTTTGTGTGTGTGTGTTGGGGGAGAGGTTGGCTTTGAGACAGGATCTTGCTACACAGCCAAAGCTAGCTTTGAACTTGCTAGCCTCCTGCCTCAACTTCCTTCAAGCTGTGGTTATGATGCGTCACCACATCCAGTCAGAAGACAAGTTTTGAATGGCTGGTGTTTGGCAGCATCAGCCTTGTCCACAGTAGAGCTCAATAATTGATATTTTACCACCTGACCACGGCCAGAGACAGGAGGCAGGAAAAACAGCGCCTATTGCTTTGGAAGTGACCGCAGAATCAGGTCTGCCTAAGCACCTGAGTGAGGCATGGTACTTCCGTTCTCCAGGCTGTGTTCCCATTCATCCAAAGGGAGTCACTGCGGTTGTCAGGAGTCTATAAACACTGGAAGGACAGAGCCATCGCTCTATGTACGAGCAAAGCTGGGCTGAAGGCTTGTGGGGTGGGAGATGAGGGGACAGGGGCAGAGAAATAAGAAGTACTTGGTCCCTGACCTCACTCAGCTTTCAGTATTATTGAGAGGTGGGCGGTGGGAGGCAGAGCAGGACGGGAAATACAAAAGTGAAAACAGACCTGAGAACAGCTTCCAGAGGGCCTCTGATCTTGGTGAAGCCGCACGGCAGGGTGAGAAGAGATTCATCTCCCTTTCAAGAAGATGTCCTGCAAAGGGCTGAATCAAAGGACACCAGTGGACAACATCCCTGATCCTCAAAGTGACCTGGAAGGGGGTCTCCAAATTGAGCAGCTTTCTTTTCTTCTAGGGGCCAATTCCTTGCTACCGCCACTCCCACCTGCCCACCCCGCACCCCCTTGGCCTAATTTCCAAGCTAGACTATTTCATCATTTCCTCCCATTACTCAAATCTCCTTCCCTCCCCCCCAACCCTAGTGGATGCAGTCTCTCGCTGGCTGACTCCTGATTGGAGAAGAGAGTCTCCAGGTTAACCACCGAGCACCTGGGGAGCAAAACTGTAACACATCCTTCTAGGCAGGGCTGTGGAAGGGTGGACTCGAATTCATTTTTCCCCATGGCCAAGTAGAAGTGATGTCAGAGACCAAGTGTGCCTTTGCAGCTTCCTGTGGCTCTCGGGGCTGAGAGTCTCTGATTTGCTGGGAAGGAGCCTTAGGGTAAAGAGTACCTGCCATGCTGAGGAAAGAGGAGCAGTGTGCGGTGTGCACGTGCAGCTGAACACACAGATGCCGTGCCTGCCCTGTGGCATGTCTCTGTAGGTTTCAGTTGTGGAGGGGCTCAGCAGTGTGTGTGTGTGTGTGTGTGTGTGTGTGTGTGTGTGTGTGTGTGTGTGTGTGAGAGAGAGAGAGAGAGACAGAGAGAGAGAGAGAGACAGAGAGACAGAGAGAGAGGAGAGAGAGACAGAGAGAGAGAGAGACGGAGAGAGAGGGAAAGAGAGAGAGACAGAGAGAGAGAGAGAACAGAGAGAGAGAGACAGAGACAGAGACAGAGACAGAGAGGGGGAGGCCAGTGCCTGTGGGGAGGACAAGGCCGGCTGAGTTGCAAGCTTGCAATTTCCCATTGCCAGGGCCTTGGAAACGCCTGGGTTGCCTGGGTCGCTTCTCATTCTTTATTTGTTTAGCTTTGCCTTCTAGTGGCCTCATGAGGGTGAGAACAGGGGGGGGGGGGCGGGGAATAACAGGGGAATGAGTTTGCTCAGATGGTACTGGGTGGCTGAGACTCATTGAGCAAGGCAGGAAGGAGGGTCAGAGGAACTCCCCTCACCGCCTCAACCCCCCATCCCACCCCGACCCCCACCCCCGAGAAAGAAAACAAGCACGATGCTGAAAAGCAAATGTGAAGACTGAAACCAGGGGTCTTTTGGAGTGGAGAACAGCCCCGAGGTCTCAAGTGACACTCTCTATCTCTGGGTTGAGGGCCAGGGACTCTGGGAGCAAGAAGAGGAGGCGCAGCAGACACCATTCAGGATTAAGAAACCCACGGTTACAGGAGCTCCCCCACTGGAATAAGATTGGCTTTTGTTGGTATGGTCTGAAAGGTTTCTTTAGTGATTGCAGACAGAGTGTCCCCAAACAGATGTAGACTTGTTTCTTTAAAGAAAGACTTGATGGCTGGGAGGAGGCCCTGTTGGGCACAAGTGGCTACCCTGCTGTTTCTTTACAGATGCTCCCTGCTAGAAACCTGCGGGAAACTGGTTCTCTCTGGCTCTGATGTAGGTGTCTGCCTCACCTCTTTCTCTCCCCGATATTATAGGGACTGCTTTTTCTTGCGCCTCCATGCTGTGCTAAATGAACATTCGGGATCCGCCAGGGCCTGGCCACTAGTCTGGTTGGGTTAAGATTCTGCTGTTGGGATGCTGGGGACTCAGAACACTTCACCGTGGGATTCTGGGAGGGGCTAAGGACCGAGAGTGGAAACCCTCCTGAAGAAGTGGTTATTGGTAGAGTTGCCTTTCCCGCCCGCATTCTCTTGCTCCCTTGCGGTTAACGCAAGATCGCCTGAGGGTAGGTTGGATGCAAGTTGGGAAGTGATACTTCAGGCCCTACACTGTCTCCTAGCCGTGGGAGCCTTTGAAAGTCAGCTCTCTAAAGCTGAGGAGGCCCCAGAGCAGGGGTCAGCACACCGCTGTCCGCGGGCCAATTCTGGCCTCCATCTGTTCTTGTAAATAGAATTTTGTTGGAGTACAGCCATACTCATTTGTTGGGATATTGTCCTCGGCTGCTTCTGCAGCGCAATGGCAGAGCTGAGTGGCCGTGACAGGGACCCCATGGAGCCTTGTGAAGTTTGAAATACTTATCACAGGGCCCTTCACAGAAAGTTTGCCAGCTCCTCATCTAGAGAATTCTGGCTGAGCGATGCTTTGTCAAACACTCTTTCCTTTAATGCAGTGGGCCCTATGGCCCCAAAGCCACAGAGGATTTTCCACATCTCTCTGATGGTACCAACCTTCCAAAAGGGGAGGGAAATCTGTAATTAGCTTCATGGGTGAGTACTACCTTAGGCTTGAAGCTCTACACTGCTTTTTAAAGACTGTACACCCTGGAGCTGGGAGGGAGTGGTGGCCTGGATGGGGAGTGGGGTGGCGGGGGGGGGGGGGGGGTGGCGGGGGCGGCAGCGCTGATTCATAGTTCAGAGCAGCAGCTGCTCCTGACTCCCCAGGGTATAGCCGGGAGTTTGAGAAGTAGAGACAGGACAGCTCTTCAGGACAAGACCTGGCCTGTGTACAGATGCTCTCGAGAGGGTGGAAGCTGTGCCACTTAGACTATTCGGCAATATCTTCTGTACCACACACTTTTTCTTCACCTCCTTCAGCATGGACCGCTCTCATGACTGCTTGAGCAGTAGAATTTGGGGGAAATGATGCAGTGGGATGCTAGGATGCCTGGTAACTTCCATCTGGCCTCTTGCAGCACTTGCTTTGGGCACACTGCTTCTCAACACTCAGCCATCGTGCTCGGAGAAGCCCAAGCCACATGGAGAAGCCATATGCAGCCAATGCTGTTGACCACTCAGCTCAACTCGCAGCCAGAAGTCTGTATCAGCTGCCAGCCAAGGGGGTGAGCAGCTCTCTTAAGTGATGGTTCAGTGGTCTCCTGTGATAGTCCTGGACACTGTCTACTGTAAAAGTGTGAGAACTACCTACCTGGGCCTGGACACCATCTACTATAATAGTGTGAAAACTACCTACCTGAGCCTAATCAACTCCAGAGTCACAGAGTATCAGTGGTTGTTTAAATGTAAACTTTGATGTAGCTCAATTGGGGAAATGCTTGTCTGGGATGAATGAAGCTCTGGGTATGGTCCTCAGAACATAAAAAGGGGGCATGCCCGAAATCTCAACACTCAGCAGGCAGAGTGGAAGGAGGGTCAGGAGTTCAAGTTCAAGGTCATTCTCAGCTATATTGTGTGTTTTGAGACCAGTTTGGTCTACATATTGAGTTCCAGGCCAGCCAGAGCTACACAGTGAGACCTTGTCTCAAGAAAAAAAAAAAAAAATGAATTTGAGTTATATCCATTGACCCATCAGCCTACTTTATCATCAAGTGAGACGCGACCAGGACACCGGTAATGGCAGTGTGGCTGTGAGGAGTGTGACCGTGGTCATTGGTTACTTCTGGGTGGGTTCCATTGCTCTGGAATGCTTCCTTTAGCTGGAGTTTGGGGGGTTTCCCTTCTGTGCTCTGGTATCTCTTTTTTTTTTTTTTGGGAGAGAGCCATCACTAACTCCCTACTTACAAACTGTCAATGGAGAAGGGGTCTTTTCTCAGCCCTATACATTCCAGCTCTCAAGAATCCTCACAGCTGCTCCGTGAGATTGGCACGTGTTCATATTAAAAATAAGAACGAACAGGTGTGATGGCGTTGGATGACTGTGTCAGCATCATCCAAGAAGCAAGTGGCAAGACCAGGCTGTAAACTAAGACCTCTGGAGTATGTGGATTTTAAGTGAAACAGGCAGTCCTAAAGCTCTGGGGAACTTAATCCTTTAGAATATCCGAGGACTAAGTAATTCATAGGACTTGCAATGGTTTTTAATTTTGAAAGATTCACTTACTTTTATTTTATGTCTGTGTGTGTTTGTGTTTGTCTGCATGTATGCAAGTGTAACGTGTGTGTGGCTGGTGTCCATGAAGGACAGAAAGTGTCTGATCCCTTGGAATTGATGTCCCAGATGGGTGTGAACTACTACGTGGGCTATGAAAACCAAACCCAGATCTTCTGCAGGAGCAGCAAGTGCTCGTAACCACGGATGTCTCCAGCCCCTGGTTTTTAACTTTCAAGTACCTAAAATGTTAAGAATTCGTAGCAACCCTATGAGGTTGTATATTTCCATTCTATAGATGAGAAAACAGAGGCGCATCGAGGCTAAGCAGCTTGTCCAAAGTTCACACAGCTAATAACTGGTTGCATTCATCAAGACAGACTACTCTACAGTGCAAAAACCAACAACCCTTCTAAATCTCTAATTCTTTTATGGAATCCCGAGTTGTTCTTTGGTTCTGGTGCTCACCAAAGGAGGTCTTGCTAGTCTGTGGCGAACTCCTCAGGATGGCAGAGAGGCTACAGGACCTCTCTGCTCAAGGCACGCCCCTTCTCCCTTATGTCTCTTCTTGTCTCCTGAAATAGTAACACTCAGGTTAGAACAACTCCACGTAGTAAGAGAAAGTGTGCAATTTCATGTGCTCCCAAAGAGCAATCCATGGCATGGCAGAGTGTGACCCCGTATGATGGATTCCCCTGTACAATCCCTCCTATTCTAATTCTGTCATATGAAAATACACTCAGTGACACCATTAAGCATCAGAATAATTCTCTAAATGAGACACAAACATGTTGCTGGAGAGCTTCTCTCCAGGTCCCACCAAGCTTCGCAGTCCCACAACCCACGTATAAAATAATCACTCAGACGCTTATATCACTTATAAACTGTATGGCTGTGGCAGGCTTTTTGCTAACTGTTCTTATATCTTAAATTAACCCATTTTTGTAAATCTATACTTTGCCACGTGGCTAGTGGCTTACAGGCATCTTCACATGCTGCTTGTCCTGGCAGTGGCTGGCAGTGTCTCCCCCTCCTTCTTCCTGTTCCCTCAATTCTTCTCTTTCCTTGTCCCGCCTATACTTCCTGCCTGGTCACTGGCCCATCAGTGTTTTATTTATATAGAGCGATATCCACAGCACAGTGATATTCACCAGGACAGGTGAGTAGAGAAAAGACCAAAAAATGCCGAACTGGTGGCCAAGATAGGAACCTCCACGTGCTGCTAACAAGTGTATACTTTCACACACTTACTTGGCAAACTTTTTGGCTATCCCTACTAAAACTGAACATGTGCATCCACCACGACTCTGAAATTTCGCATCCAGGTGTAGACCTATCTTAGTTACTTTTCTCTCTGCCGTCACCAAAGACCCACAGGAAGCAACTTAGGGAGGAAGGACTGATTTTGGCTTACAGTTTGAAGAAGTCCACTCCAGTGTGCTGGAGAAGGCGTTGTGGCGGGAGTGTGATCGCTGTCCTCATTCCCTTCACCACAATGGAGCAGAGCAATTACAGGAAGTGGAACCTGGCTTTAAACCTCAAAGCCTGCCTACAGTGACCTACTCTCTCCACTAAGTCAGTACCTCCTAAGGGTTCCACGGTCTTCCAAAACAGCGCCATGAGCTGGGGGCCAAGTGTTCAAACACATGAGCCTATAGGGGACATTGTACATTTAAGCCACAAAACCCAACAGAATAGATTCACATGTTCCACAAATGACATATGACGTGTTTTTGGAATATGACATGTTCTAGGAAGTGTGTGCATTTTATTTATTTATTTATGTATGTATGCATGTATGTATGTATTTATTATTTATTTATTTATTTACTTACTTATTTACTTATTTACTTATTATTTATTTATTTTTTTTTGGTTTTTTTGAGACAGGGTTTCTCCATGCAGTTTTGGTGCCTGTCCGGGATCTCGCTCTGTAGACCAGGCTGGCCTCGAACTTACAGAGATCTGCATGGCTCTGCCTCCCGAGTGCTGGGATTAAAGGCCACCACTGCCCGGCTAGGTTTATGCATTTTTGTTAAGTGTATGGTGTACATGTGTCTCTGTGTGCTGATGCTTGTGGAGGCCAGAAGAGGGTGTCAGGGTCCCTTGGAGTTGGGGTTACAGGTGGACTGAATTCTGGTCCACTGCAAGAGCAGCAAGCACTCTTAACTGCTGGACCATTTCTCCAGCCTGCTGCTGGTTCTTACCAGTAACAAACTGGAAACTAGTTACATACCTACCAATGGCAGAATGGATAAGTAAATTCATGAAACATAGCCACTAATGAGAAAGGATGATATATAGCTAGCTACATGCTAGAATATGTGTTAATTTCACACAGAACACTGAGCAAAGACACACACACACACACACACACACACACATACACACACATACACACACACTAAAGACAGAAAGACTGCACAGTGCATGTTTTCACATATGAAGAAATAAAAAGCAGAATAAGCAAAATGCATCCAGGTTCATCAAAGTGTAGGTAATGTTTGTCCTGGAGGTAATACCTCCTACAAAGGGCGTGGAGGATGCTGGTTAACGTCTTTCTTGTTCTGGGTGCTTGTTAAACAACTGGCACTTTGCAAATGTGTTTCAAGTTTATGCTATGTGTCTTTTGGCTTGCATGTCATATTCCAATAAAATGTCTAGAAAAGCATTTCCTACCTTTCTGATCATTGGTGAGAATAAAATCTCAGCGTGGGTCTGGCTGGCCCTTAGCACTTCGTACACTACCTCACCCACAGGAGTGCGTTCCAGAACTGGAGGCTTTAGCAAGTCACAGTATCCAGCCCGAATGGTTTTTATTGTGTTTATTTTTATGGTTACCATCTGTATATGGCTATCCTTACTGGGTTTCCATTTATGGTAATGATATAGAGTTTCCATTTAAAATAGCCTCAAGTTAAGAAGGAGCGAATTAACTTACATTAAAAATTATGTAAGTAATAGTACAGATGGTACTTAGTGACGGTAAACCATGAGAGGGTGGGGTTTGCACAGCGTTGTTTAATGGAAAGAAAGCAGGGATTAGAAGGGAGAAAACCGGTCTCAGCTTGTCTCCATCCCTTCAGCAGTCCAGATGCCCAACAAAGACAGAATCTCGAGTCGAAGAACGTGTCGTTTACAGAGGCTTTCTGAGAAATGTAAAGTAAGGAATATTCCAGGAACAATGGTCAGAGCAAGAGACCGGGAGTAGAGACTTTAGGTTCACTCAGAAAATACGATTATCCTGTGTGCCAGGCACTGGTGTAGGCTCTGGGCTTGGGCAAAGTGGTCAAGACCCAGCAGAGCCAGTAAACTGATTTGAGGCCATGGTCAAGTCCCTCCACTTCTTAGGTTTCAGGTGGATTCAGGCATGGCTCAGTTCAAATACAGAAGTGATAAACATTTGAGGGCTTGGAACGGCAGGAAGAGCGTCACACGGGTTTCTGAAAGTGAGAAGACAGAGGCTGTGTTCCCAAGTGTGACTGTGACCACAGAAGCTAAAGACAAGAAGGCATACACTTAGTGCACACACAACACACAGATCTTTAGCTGCTTCTCACCTCGGCACACAGCACAACTGTTCCTCCCTTCCACACCCAGCAGATGAGCCTCTTCCCTTACCTCTTCCCTCCTCCCCTTCTCTCTCTCTCTCTCTCTCTCTCTCTCTCTCTCTCTCTCTCTCTCTCTCTCTCTCTCTCTCTCTCTCTCTCTCTCTCTCCCTTCCTTCCTTCCTTCCTTCCTTCCTTCCTTCCTTTCTTTCTTTTTTTACAGGAACTTGTTAGACAGTGCTGGCTGACCTTGAACTTGCGATCTTCCTGCCGCAGCCTCCCAGGTCCTGAAATTGCACGAGAATACCCCATGTCCTGCTTCCACAATGGCTGCTGAACTCCGCTAGTTCTGCTTCCCGAATTCCCCTTGTATTTTATAGAAGCTGTTTCAGAAGCCGGTGTTGGCAGACTGCTCTGGAGTAGAACCCGAAGGTTATGAGGATCAGGAAGGGACCGAGAGGAGTTACTCTTGGAGTGTGAGTATTTGGGGTTGTGCAGGGTAAAGCTACTAATATGGGAATCAGGGGAAGGAATCAGCAGTGACGAGACTCACCAGAAAGAGAAATTGTAGAAATTCACAGTGGCTCATGCCTGTGATGATGTCTGGAGACCCAGGCAGGAGGATTGTGAGTTCAAGGTTGTCTCCAGATGTGCTTGGATCATCTTGCCTTTATATTTTTTTTTTATATTCATTACTGATTAAATGATACTATTTGGAGTAAACGGAATTCAAGTATATTATTAAAACAGATGGTGCTTTTTTTTCATTCCCCCCCCCCCCCCCTTCTGAGATAGGATTTGTCTGTTACTCCGAGTGTTCTGGAACTTGCTCTGTAGGCCAGGCTGGCTCAAACTTAGGGATCTGCCTGACTCTGCCTTCCAAGCCCTAGGATTAAAGGCATGCGCCACCACACCTCGGCTCTTTACTGTGTTTTAATGCGGCTACTAGGAAAGTTAGGTAGTAACGTGCCTCCCCCTGCAGTCTGCACTAGATGTCTGTGGCACACCACGGTGCCAGGTACTATTTCTACTCTAAGGGGATACTCAGTGGGTGAGGCCATTAGGAACATATTCCAAGGGAGGCCCAAGACACCAGGACCCCTGGAGACGATGTGCAGGAGCCTGCAACAGCTTTTGTCGATTTCCTACTGTGAGATCTTCATTCTGTGTAGATCCAGGTTATTGTGAGAGGACCATCCCTCTGCTCAGACACTGATGCTGTGTCCCTGCGACTCCCCAACATAAGCCAAATCTCAGCACTATTCACTGGCTTGCCGGCCAGTTCCCCATCTCCCCAGGGGTTTTGATCTCTGGCCAAAGTGACTTTCTAGTCTCACTCTTCCTTTTCTGTGTCCTCATTTCGGCTGGTCTTCGTGTTGAGAGCACCCCATTGCCAACCCACCACTTCCCTCTATGGCATCTCCAAGCTTTAATTTTACACCAGTCCCCCTTCTCTTCCATCTGACTAGTCCTCTTCCACAAGGGTCCCGACGATGGCCAGATACTTAAATTGCCCAGACTCTCCCCTACAACTCTTTCTCTCCTCATTTCTTAGGATTAGAAATTTGCCTTGTAGGAGGCATGAAATGCACCTTTGGGGCCCGGCAGACACATGAGCAAATAGCTGCTGAATGGAACGAGATAGGCTCGGAGCTCTGAAGTTAGAAAGGATGGCTTGGAGAAGTCTTGTGGGGGAAGGGAGACACATCACCCAGCGAAGGTCTTTGTTAAGGTCACAACCCGGGGAGATGAATGAATAATTAAGGTCCTGTCCAGGCTGGAGTGACGGAGGTTGGGGGCAGCTGGGTGACTCTGTCAGTCGGAACAACGGAGGTAGCCACACTTTGTTATTACCTGAGTGAGCGCTTCAGTCCAGCGCTAGGTCTTTTGCTCACACCGGGGGGGGGGGGGGGGGGGGGAGAGAGAGAGTCTAAGCTGACCTTTTCAAGACCCCTTCAGTGGGTGTGTCTTTAGACTTCTGGGGGCGGGGGCGGGGGTGGGGAGAGTGTGTGTAGTGGGTGGGGTGGGCAAATACAGCAGGGTTTGTAGATGGTGGCCTAGATCTCTCAGAGGTTAGAGGACTTGGGGGCGAGGGATGGGAAAGGAGGAGATTTGCGAGGTACCAGGAAATACAGCGGGTTTTCATCTGTTGTAGCCGTGAGCTCTGGTTTGGGAAACTGCAGTTGTTAGGAGGTGCTATTTGGGACGAGCCTGGTCTAGAAAGACTGAACTTCCCGGGGACTCACTCAAGGTCATTGTTTCTAGCAACACGAGGGCTGTGAGGAGTCGGTGTGAGCGCCGAAATCTTTAAGGTCACGACTGCCTTTGTGTTTCCCCAGCCGTCAGTTCCGAGCCGGCCACGTGGGAAGTGCGCAAACTAAGTCCTTCCAAATCGAACTAAACTAAAAGAAAGGAGACAAAAGCACCGGGCTCTTTCCCACTCCACGCCGATTCGACCCACACTTGCCAAGTTATTCTTACTCTCTCCGGAGCGGGCGAGCCAAGGCTGAAGGGTGCAAAGCCGTGGTCACCGAGGAGTGGGGGGAGACCAGTTTAATGCCCTAGTAACGTAGGGTGGGCGAGTGGGCGTGTGCACAAGCACGTGCCCGCACACAGGAGTGCTGGGGGGGGGGAGGGAAGGGAGTGGTCTCCAAAAGGGGGAGGGGAGAAGGCGGGAGGGGGGGCGGGGAGAAGCAGGCTTTTTAGGACCCGGTACAGGCGGGGGAGGAGAAAGAAGGCAAGGAGGCGTCTCCCGCGCTCGCCAGGACCGTGCCACCTGCCCGCTCGCCCTAACGCAGCCCACAAGCCAACATGCTGCCGAGACTGGGCGGCCCCGCGCTGTCGCTGCTCCTGCCGTCGCTCCTGCTGCTGCTGCTGCTGGGCGCCGGCGGCTGCGGCCCCGGAGTGCGCGCCGAGGTGCTGTTCCGCTGCCCGCCCTGCACGCCCGAGCGTCTGGCCGCCTGCGGACCCCCGCCCGACGGGCCCTGCGCCGAGCTGGTGCGAGAGCCCGGCTGCGGCTGCTGCTCGGTGTGCGCCCGGCTGGAGGGCGAGGCGTGCGGCGTCTACACCCCGCGCTGCGCCCAGATGCTGCGCTGCTACCCCAATCCTGGCTCCGAGCTGCCCCTGAAAGCGCTGGTCTCCGGCGCGGGGACCTGTGCAAAGAGTCGCGTGGGCGCCACCCCACAGCAGGTTGCAGGTAATGCGGACAGTGAGCACTAGTTTGGGGGTTGGGGGGTGGATCTCTCTCAGCTCAGCGGGGTCTCCTGACTCGTAGCCCTCACGTGGGGGAAGGAGAGTCTGTCTGGACCCTGGGACTGCTGTAGACGAGAAACAGCCCAGTCCTCGATCTGATCCAGGGAGACTCAGGAGAGCGGGAACCCGAAAGATAGACTCCCGGGAGGGAGGCTAGAGGTTGAGCAGGCGGGATTTGGTGGGATAAACGAGGAGGGAGAAGGAGACACCGTGTCACCACGGTCTTCCCTGGGTGAAAGTGACCCTCACTTCTACTCTGGCGGGACTTAGTGGTGAGGAAAGTATTGGTCAGATCTAGGGGCGGCGGGGTGGGTCTGGGGCTGGGGCTGTAGGAACTTGAAACTTACTTAGGACACAGGTTGAGTCAGTGACCACCAAGTCGAATGCTCCCCGGTGGGAAAGCTGCTGGGAGGCCGAGGCCACCGGGCGCAGGTAACACCGCAGACCTCGGGTGAGAAGGGATGCATGGAGGGACCCTTCCTTCTGGCATTGGGGGGGGGGGGTGAGAAGAAAAGACCTGGTGTTTTTTTATAGGGTAAGTTTGCCCGTGGAGAATGGAGGGGGCTCCATCTGTGTTAACTTTGGCCCGATCGCCAGCTGCATTCCGGCACCCTGGCAGCCAAGTTGTGCGGCTGAGCATCTGGGCCTTAGGTCTGATGGCTGGGAGCAGCTTGAGAGTCGGGAAGCAAGAACCCTTAACGTGGGTGTGTGTCACACCCTACCTCCTCCTAAATCTAGGGAACTCTTCCTATGCCCCAGAATGGGGGAGGTGGGGTTCTTTGTTAAGGAGCCCTTCTTTCCAAAAAAAAAAAAAAAAGTTAACTTGAGCAACACAATTCACTCCCCCCCCCCCCTTCATTACGAAAAGCCTCCCGCCCCTTCGGTCTGGAGAAAGCTGTAATTGTTTTATTTCGTCTTGGGGACAGTGCTGAATTGTGCCCACTATTCGCTAATGTTTAAAAGGAGACTTTGACCAAGTTTCTCAGAGGTGTTGGTTTAAAAGAAAGAAAGAAACGAAGGAGGGAAGGAGGGAAGGAAGGAGAGAGGGAAGGAGGGAGGGAGAAGAAAGAAAGAAAGAAAGGAAGGAAGGAAGGAAGGAAGGAAGGAAGGAAGGAAGGGAGTACAAACGTTCTTGCTGCTTTTCCATTTATTTGTGCACCCCACACTTTCCCTGGGTCTGCTATCGCCCAGCCCCAACAGAGTTAGAGGTCAGTTGAAGCTTTCTCATTCTTGGAGACATTTTTGACCTTCAGTGCAGAGCAAGGTGGGGCTTCCTCTGATTGGAGTCTCAGGCTTGCTTTCTTCTCTCTCAGCCTGCCTTGGAATTAATCCTTGCCTCTTACTTCTAAATAATAATAAAAAGAAAAAAGAAGTCCTCTCTCCACGCCCTCCCTCCTCCATCACCTCTGGGGCCCCAGAATCATCTTCCTCAACAGGCCTTGTAGAATCCTTGAAATTTTGACCATGTTATCAAATCTTTGCATACTGTCCTCTCATGGTTTTAGTGCCCCCCCCCCCCCCCATGGCATTCATTCTAACCCTGAAATCCAGCCTTCCTGCTTCCCAAGACTCTGAAATAGATTGGAGTCCTTGTGCAGGCAACAGATGTGGCAGGTTCCCTGGGTCACTTTTCCTTACAGGCGGCATCGGGGGTGGGGGGTGGGGGGTGGGGGGTGGGGGGGGAGGTGGGGTGAAGGGGGTTGTCAGGGGAGCTAGGGGACAATGAGGTGAGTTCGTGGGAAGAATGTCACTCTGGATTTTCTGCCTGGTTATGTATGGGTCTCCCTTCCACTGACTCATCCCAGCTGCTGCCTCAGCCTTCTCCCAAGCAAGGTCCAGATGCCTTCCACATTTTTCTCTTGTGTTCCTGTCTGGAAGAGGGGGGATTAACCAAGGTAGGGGGTGGGGTGGGAGTGGGAACTGGAAGCTGAGTAGGTACACTTGAAAACAGTGGTCAGCAGGACTGTGGGGCTATCAGAGGAGCCATTGGGGCGGGAGCCTGGTTTTGCAAGGGCCTCTGGAAGAGGGGCAAAGATAGGGGCTTCTAGGCCCGTGGGAGAAGCTTTTTTTTTTGAGTTGGGGCAGGGACTAGGGACTCTGTGTGGAGAATGTTGAAGTCCCAGTTGTGGGGAGGAGATATCACACACGGCCCAGACAGATCTTAGCAATGAAGGCTGCTGCCTCCCCACTCACTGTCTTTTACCCCTCTCCTCCGGACTCCGAAGGCTGAACCCCTCCCCCACCGGCAGCATTCCTCTTTGAGCAGGTTGCTTTTGAGAATTTTAAGCATACCCTCTGATTTCCACGCAGCGCACCCCAGCAGTTCCGGCTTTGCTGCTGGTTCTTTTGTCTTTGTTCCCAGGGACTCAGAGGCCGTGTTGCTGGCTTCCTGGGGATGGCAGGAAGGCAGGGGGGTGGGGGTGGGCACATCAGTGGGTAGAAGTGGCTGGGGGTGATCCTGCATCCCAAGAGGTGATGGGCTGGGCCTTTTTGGTTCATGGAAACAGAAATCAGGCTGGGAATCGGGCCCCGGGAGAGAAAATGAAAAGCGAACTCCGAGAACAGTCACAAAACCATGCTTTATAAAGGGTCTGGGAGGGAATGAGGTGGTATAGTGGCAGAAGTACCTAAAAAAAAAAAAAAAAAAAAATCTCTGGTGGGGTCACTGAATACGGGGTGGAGGCTTGGGCCAGGCTAAGCCCTTTCAGAATTCAGCCAGGCTAGTTCCTCAGCAGTCCCCTGTCTCCTGTCCTCCACCCCCACCTCCCGGTTTCATACAATGCAAGGGATTATGCTGAGGGGCGGGGCCGTCCTAGTGGCCGTCTGGCCCTGAGCACATATAAAGGTGCTATAGAAATGTTCAGTCATTTAAAGTCCCAGAGTGACAAGGGCCAGCCTGCTGATAGGTGATGGCCAGGGGAGGCCTGAGTCTTCAGTTACTAGGAGAGGGGGATCTGGTTTACAGTGACTCCCTTCGGCTTCAAGACTAAGGGGGAGAAAGGCACGGGACGTCTGGCTCAGAGCACTGCTTTGCATCTTGTCTTGCATAAATTTGCATACCGAATTAAAAAAAAACGGTAAAATAGACTCTGGAATGAGTGGGACTCACTGTCTCTGCTGATTCTTAGTGCCACCTTCCACCTCCTTGTCCGGATTCTGGACAAAACTTACCCAGTCCGGCTAAGTAGCTGCACTCCGCTGAGGGCCCCGGAAGGGCGAGGCACGGACTAAGGCCACTGCTCTAGGACGGCTGGGGGACTCCTGGAGTTGGTTGATTTGGGACCTGTGCAGGGTGTGGCTCTGTGTACCAAGGCATGAGAGTCAGGGCAGTGGAGGGGGCTAGGGAGGCACATACTGTGGCCTTGGTCTGCCTTGGTCCAGGGGCTGGGATTGGAAGCCGCTTCAATATCCAATCTTTGTTCCAGGTTCATTCCCCGCCTTTTACAAATGTCAACAATGTTCCCTGCACGGTTTCCTTTGTGTGGCAATGATGACCCAGTTCCTTAAGAGAAAGCCTGAAGGACAAATCTGTGGGCTGGCAGAGATGGCTGAGTGGGTAGCAAAGGTGTTAGTATGGCAACCTGAACTTGACCTTTGGAACCCCTGTTAAGGTGGAAGGAGAGAACCTACTCCATGAATGTCCTTTGACCTTCATACGTGCGCCATGCATGTGGGCCCAGCCTCCCAAATACACAATAACAACAAATAATAAAATTTTTTTAAAAAAGAAAAACTTGGCGCTTTTAATCCCAGAGGCAGAGAGGGAGGCAGAGGCAGGGGCAGATCTCTGTGAGTTTGAGGCTAGCCTGGTCTACAGAATGAGTTCCAGGACAGCCAGGGCTACATAGTGAAACCTTGTCTCAAAAAACAAACAAACAAACAAACAAACAAACAAACAAAACCCTCAAAAAAAAACAAAAAAAAAAAAACAAAAAAAAACAGAAAAAAAAACCCCCACAAAGCAAAAACCTTTTGTGTTTTTTTTTTTTTTTTTTTTGATTTTTCGAGACAGGGTTTCTCTGTGTAGCTTTGTGCCTTTCCTGGAACTCACTTGGTAGCCCAGGCTGGCCTTGAACTCACAGAGATCCGCCTGGCTCTGCCTCCCGAGTGCTGGGATTAAAGGCGTGCGCCACCACCGCCTGGCCTAGCAAAAACCTTTTGTAATGTTTCAAACGTAAAAAGCACTTTAACAAAATAGAGCTAAGGATACTCTGAGTTAGAACAGGTAGGAGAATTAGGAGAAGGGACCCACTGGCTGTGTTTATGGAAGGCTTCTCTACGAAGGGGCTCTCAGCCAACGCAAACTATTGAGTTTGCTAGGGAGCTAAAGGAAGAGGGAGGCTGGGATGGCCCTCGCTGCCAGTCTACCTTAGCGATACATCTTAGAGTATTCAGGCAGAACATTTCCTGACGATGGGGGTGGGGTGGGACAACTCAGTGAGAGTAACCCTATAAAAGCACTGTGGGGCTGCCAAGATGATGACTCAGCTGATAAATAAAAACACTTGATGACTTGAATTCAATCCCCAGAACCTGCCGTGGAAGGAGAGAACCAATCCCTTCAAATTGTCCTCTAACTTCTAGAGCCGTGCAGTGGCATGTTCCCCCTCCCACCCCCCCACCCAGAATAGTAGTAGTAATTATAATAAATGTCACAGATTGCTCGGAAGCAGGAGTCCATCCCCCCCAGCATCAGACATTTGAGGGCTTACTCGGAGAGGTCTCAGGATCTGATGAGCGTGGCCTTTCACTGTTATAAAAAGTCAGATGGATTGCAATCAGGACTACCCTGCTAATGGAATGGAGAAGAGGGTAAATCACACCTGGAAGGTAGGGCCAGGGCCGTAAAAGGGGTTGGGGGGGGGGCGGGCAGACACCTTTAGTTCACTGGTTGGGTCTCAATGCTGCAACTGTCTACCACTGTGGCTGCATGTAGTGTTTGCCTTCTCCGTTTCCAGCTCTTTCTTGCCTCTGTCCTGACCTTGAAGTCTCTGTAGCTCCCTCCCCCTCCCCCTCCCCCGCCCAGACACACACATGGTCGTCTCTTCCTGTGCCTTTGCCACTGCGGGGCCCAGCTGGAATCCTTGACAACATGGTAAGTAGGTGGACAGTGTTCAGAACAAGCAGCATGGATAATCTGTTGGTCCCAGCCTTCTTCAGCTCCAATCAGAGGGAGGCCTGGAAGGTGACGGGAGACCGGAACGTTGAACAAAACGCAGATTCCGGAATGAGAAAGGCTGGCTGGCTGTCAGGGAGCAGGCAGGGGCTGGGTCAGAGAATGAGACTTCCATAGACAAGGGACGTGGCACTTTGCTCGTAAGGGCGAGAGTACTGCTGCTTTTGCTCAAATAGAGGCAGAGAGGAGAGAGTTACAGATGTTTTACTAGGGAGCCCGAGATCTGGCTGGCAGATGTTCCAGGCCCCTCGGCGGCCTCTCTGTTATCTCTGGCCGGCGTTTTCCTGTGGTGGCCGGCAGCCGTCCAAAGATGGGTCAGCCCCTCTTGTGTCCTTGTCCTATTTTGAAATGACTGCTTGCTTTGGGCCCAGTTTTCCTCCATCCCCCTAGGGGAGGGAAGTTTTGTCCCCTCCCACCCCCGCTCCGGACAGAATTTATCCTGTACAGCCCTGGCTGTCCTGGAACTTGCTCTGTAGATCAGGCTGGCCTTAAACTCAGAGATCTGCCTGCCTCTGCCACCTGAGTGCTGGGATTAAGTGCACACGCCATCACCACCCAGCTAGGAAGGGAGCTTTTTGTACTTCCATCCTAGGTGCCTACATGGGCTCAGTATTAGTATAAGAGCTAAGATTTTTTGCTGGCTTCCTGCTGCTGAACCCCTTTTTATACCTCTGTGCTCAAGTCAGGGTTGAGCTATTGGTGGAAAAATACTTTTGAGCCTATGGGCCAGAGTTTTTGTTCCTGGATACCTGTTGCATCTGGGTGACGGTTAGGTCATGGTACACCACTATTAGCTTTGGTGAGGGAGAGGACACCACAAAAACATAAGGGGCCAGCATGTTAGATTAGTGGGAGATGAAGAAGACAGAAGGGTCACAGTCTGGAGAGAAAGGACTATGTAGACAGCAGTTTATGGGGGAAGTAGCCCGGCTTTTGCTTTTAAACTAACCTGGTCCCAATGCAGACACCATATCTAACAGCCTGTGTGGTGGGTTGGATTTGATGGCACATGTCTCTGGAATCTCAGCACTTGGGAGACAAAGGCAGGATCAGTCAAGAGCAGAGGACAGTCTGGACTACATTGTGAGTTACACGACCCAAACAAAGCCAAAAAACAAAACTCATGGTGAGCACGGGCCTTTCTCAGAAAACAGGTTTGGTAAAGTAGGGATAATTTTTATTTCTTTCAGGGCATGTACATTAGGCTAGTGGTGGGAAGTGTCACACACATTCGTTGTGTGTCTTACCCAAATTAGTTGTCATACACATTAGCTGACTTAATCTTGACCAGTGACATCTTTGCTATTTTGTTAGCTGGCCCTTCCAATGAAAGCCAGTCAGGACAAGTCAGGTGGGCTGCTCATTTCTTTAGGACCCAATCCCACACGTCAACTGTGCATTTGGATATAAGATGTCTAGTCTCTTTGAACCTTCCGTTTTTCTTTCTTATGTGTATATAAATCAGAAATTGGTGATGCTCATGACTCAACTGAGTTACATTTGCATGGACATGTGTCAAAGTAGATAACACAGCCAGGCAGATAGTTTATGCTTTACGTCTTAGGGAGGCTGAAGCAGGAGGATTGTCATAATAAGCTTGGAGTCTCAAAACAGAATGTTTTAACTACTTTTCTGGTTGTTGTGATGAAATTTCCTGACAACAGCAGCTGGAGGAAGGCAGAGTTTATTCTGGCTCAGAGTTCAAAAACACAGTCCATCATGGAGGGGAGGTCATGGCACCAGGGGTACAGCATGCAGGAAGCATAGGATAAATACTTGTCCTCTGCTTGCTTTCTCCTATTACACAGTTAAGGACCCTAGCCTAGGGAATGGTGCCACCTGCAGTGGGCACGTTTTTCCATGTCAATTAAGTTGATTGTGATAACACCGCCTCAGGCGCACCTAGAAGCCCATCATCTCTCATTTGATTGTAGAACTCAATGAGTTGACAAACGAGATTAGCAATTCCATAAAACAAGACAAAAAAAATCAACAACAACAAAGTAGACAATATGCGTAATGCTCAGTGCTTGCTGTCTTGTGGGATTGTCACATGATGCCTACCTCTTTACCTATAAAAGGAAGAAGTCCATCTCTCTCTGACCTATGTCCATTGGGCTTTAGAGAGTCCTTTTGTGGAAGAGGTAATGAAACTACACTTCAGTGCAATACAAAACCAGCTGAGAAGAAATGGTTTGCATTTCTTATGAATGAGTTAGGCTTTTTGAGTGCATTTTGGGACTCATGTCCAAGTTTCTGGGACTGACCATTCCAGGGCTGTAGTTCACATTTGACAGTGCCCAGAGTAAAAACCAGAGCGACAGAGATGACCCTAGAGCTGGGACTCTTGGGTTCTTGTGCCAGCTTTTCCGTTCATTTAGCTTATGACAAAGGGTGGAGTCCTACCTGCCTTCACCGGCCAGCCAACCTAGGGACAGAGCCTTCCGGAGCCTTCCAGAGCTTGGAAAGACAGAATACCTGAGGTATCACTGGACAAGGATGGTCCTGGTGAGAAGCCCTTTCTCTGTAGGCTTTCCTCCCAGGAAGCTGGCTGGACACAGGCTTCAGAACAGTAGAGTCACACACTAACACAAGTGCTCCACACACTTAGCTCATGGAGGGGTGTTCAGGGGCATGCAGTGGCCAAACCCATTGAAGACCCCAGAGATCCCCCTTTTAGTTCCAGGGAAACAGAAATTTTCTGGTCTGGTGTCTCTGAGCCTAGGGTGCCAGGAGTTTGAGCATGACCCTGGCAAAGAATTTGGATGTTCTCTCCAGGACAACGTTTCCTTACTACATGGTCTCCGGAGCTGACCTCACTGCTTCGATGGGGCTGCTGCCTGTCAGTTTCAGAAAGGAGTGATCCTCAGGGGCATGCTGGCCTGGGCAGGGTTTTCTGAGTACTGGGGGCTTGCCTAATGTTTGAGGAATCTGGGACCCTAGAAAGCCCTCTCTTGAGTGGTAGCCTTTATGTGCTCAGTGACAACTATTTTTAGGCATCTAATTGCGGTGGGACCCTAGGCAAGTAGGGGTGGTGAGTATATATTTAGGCTGGAACCCAAGACCCTGGGGAATCTGGGGTGAATTAGACACTGAGGGCCTTCATGGTAGGGATGGGAAGGCGAAGCCCCTTCAGTGATGAGTTGTGAGACCAAGGCTATGTGTGGGGCTTTCATTTTCTCCAGTCACTCCTCACACAATGAGCCGAATGAGGGATTCCCCCCCCCCCCTTTTCCTCTAGTGGAGAATGGACCATCCCCCATCCCCTCCTCCTCCTTGGCTCCTAGCCCCCTCCCCTTCTGTTCCTTAACAAAGCCAAGGAAGATCTGGGCTGGCTCAGCCTGGGTGTCAGTCAGGACTCAGAGGGAGACCTTGCTCAGAGAGCTGGCTTTTCCGGGAGAGAAGTACAGTCCACTACAGTTAGAATTTTTTTCCCCTTTCTTTTTTTTTTTTTTTTCCTGAGGAGGGTAGGCAGTTGGAAGCCTTGACGCCCTTCTGGCTGTCTGCCCCACATCCCTTCCTGGCGGTTGGGAAGCAGGGCAGAAGTGAAGACTGGGGAGAAGGGGATGGGTTGGCACACCTCCAGGTGCTGGGCAGCGAAATTAGCCCACAGACCCTGGTGGAGTAGGCTGGGAGGGAGGGAGGCCTGGGGAGGTTTCTAATTAGTGGACGGCTGTAGGTGTGTTAGCCTGTGTTCATTCAAGGAACTAAACGGATGTCGAGGAGGGAAGGGGGCTGGGGGCCCTGAAGGCCTTGGCAGGTTGTTGGAGCTTGGAAGACTAGAGGAGCCTATTTAGTGTGTTCATCCTGGTGGGTTGAAAAGATGGGGGGGGGGGCTGGCTTCCAGCTGGTGGGTCAGAGTTAGACTGTGGGGTGGGAGAGAGCTGGTAGCCGTTAGCCAAGGTGCCATCTCGACGGGCAGACAATGAGTCCAGGACAGTTGGAAATGCCTTGCTGCAGGCATTTCCTTCTACACAGCTCAGAGTCAGAGGAAGAAATCAGGGCTGCATTCTGGGTCAAGCGCCAAGGCAAACCCATGGCCCTGGATCCTTGTTCTTGTGTTCTCTCCCACCGGAGTTAATACGTGCACACAATCAGTGGGCATACGCTGCTTCTTGGAAAAGTTCTTTTTCCCTGGGTGGCAGTCACTAAGGGATAACTTATCAAAAAAACATTCCTTTATGCAGCTCCCCAGGGAGTTTCTTTGGGGACTATTGTCTTTACTTCTGCATGGAGATGCCCAGCCTCCCCTGGATGCTGAACTTGCTTCCGAAGTGCCCAATGCCAAGAAAAGACGGAGAATAGCAGTTCCCTGGTGTCTTGAGATCTTCCCTTGTATCTGACAATGCTGACTGGTTCTGTACCAACGGTCACAGGAGGCATGCCAGGCAGGATAAAGGGGTCAAGTGGGTTGGGCTTCCTGGGTCAGAAAGGCTTTTGAGGTTGGGCGGGACCGCTTGGCATATTAACTGGTAACCTGCTTCCCTAAGGGCTGAAATGTCTTGGTTGCCTTTCCTTAAGTGATCTTATGATCAGAAGGCATTCTGAGGAGTTAAGAGCTGTGTAGGCCAGCAACTTGGCTTTGGTTTGGGCCCTGCCTCTGACAAGGTAACTGTGCCGGTGGCCTTCAAACTCCAGGCCTGTTATCAAATGTGAGAGGGGCTATGAATTCATCAACCTCTTGTGACGTTTTGACAATAAACGGAGTTGTGTATACAAATGACTAAGCAGAGAAACTCAAATAATCAAATGATGGTATATATGCACACTCTGATCTCTTTCTTCTTCTTTTCTCCCCATCTCAGCAGAGGTCAGGAGGGAGTCAGGGCCTGTTTAGATGAAGTCAGATCTCAAGAATTCTGATGAGGTGTAGCATGGATGAGGGGAGGGGGGTGGTGAGGTTGGGGGTAGGGCTGGGGAGCTGACTCAGTAGGTAAATGCACTTGCTATGGAAACTTGAGGATCTGAGTTAGAATCCCCAACACCCATGTGCTAAAAAAGAAAGCTGCTGGGGTGTAGGGGTGTTGGGGGCAGAGACAGGAGGATCACTGGGGCTTGTTGGTCAGCCATTCTAGTTGAAGCCCACCAAACTCCAGGTTCAGCGAATGAACCTGTCTCAAGACAGTGAGGAGACAGAGGAGGATGCCTGGTGTAGCATGTTGCTTGGCAAAGCTTTCAGTGAATCCAGAGCTTGGAGTCCATGTCTGAGGATTTCCAATGGGCAGTCATGGCCATTGAAATCTTCCCTAACTATGGTTCTTCTGATAGCTTGATGGCTCATGTATGTCCCAGAAATGAGGATCCTTTTAAAAATTATTATTATCATTATTATTATTGTTATTATTATTTGTGTGTGTGTGTGTGTGTGTGTGTGTGTGTGTGTGTCTGGTGGGGGAGTTTGCATATACCATGGAGCACAAGTGGAGGCCAGAGGACAACTTTGCAGAGTTGATTCTCTCCTTCTACCTTTATGTGGGTTCTGGAGAATCAAACTCAGGATACCAGGTTTGCGCAGCAAGTGCCTTTACCCACCGAGCCATCTCATTGGCCCAGACGTGAGAATTCTTGCTCAGGGCGCCATCATTTGTCTCTAGTTTGGATTGTTGCCCCTTCAACCAAGAGAGCAACACGTCAAGGACGGTGATGGATGTGATGTCGTATTCGATGAGTCACAAGTCAGTGAACGTTGAGTTGAAGCAAGAGGAGAGCACGGTGACCTATTTAAAGACACTTATTTATATTCAGGACACTGGCGTGCTGGTTTAAGAGTGTGGCTGGCAAGCCTGGACATCCTTGCAGGTTTTACAGTTCTTTTCTGCTTCCTCTGGGTTCAGTGTGTCAGGGTGGAGTATCTGGAGGCGGTGTTATAGAGACCGAGAGGAGGCCGTCCCGACCGGAAGGTGATGGGAGAGTGGTTGGAAAGGTCAGTAGGTATCGCTTTCTTGGACCAGGCCTGTGGGGTCACATCATCAGAATCAAATATAGCGGACAGTGGCTTGGATATAGGCCCTGGAAGAAACACGTGTCCCTCTCATCTCATGCTTTTACTGCTCACTGCTTCTTGCTTATTCCCTAGCCACTCTTGCCGTTGTGGAGGCCTAGATGGTGTGATGTTAAAGAAAACAATGAATTAGGAAGGTACTCCAGGGAAGGACGGGGAATGCTCTTCGCATTAATTAGCTTTTCTAATGTTTAAGTGACAATTGATTATATACTGTGCACCAGCTAACAGCTGACTGTCATGCCACCAATAACACAAGAACAATAGTTTAAAAGTTAAATATTGCCCACATTATGAAGTCAGAAGAGATGTCTACATATCTAACACAGTTTTGAGCAGAAGACCCAGCCTTTGATCGACACTCTAGGAAGACCTTCTTAAACAATGAAGTCCCTGAAGTGGCAGAATCCACAGAAGAGAGTCAAGCTTGGGAGGAATTGCTTCTTTGGACTGGAGGAAGAAGGCATGTGATATTCCAGAAAAGCAAACTTCTTTTCCATCTGTGATGATGTAGAACGTTTAAAATTCTATTTATTAATTATCGAGGTTATAATTACATCACTTCTCCCTTTCCTCTCATCTCTCAAGACCCTTCTACATATCTACCTACCCTCCTTTGTCTGCTCTCTTGCACATTCATGGCCTCTTTTTAAAAAATTATTGTTGCATACATCTGGACATATATACATATACACACATATACGCATATATACATATACATTTATGCATGCACATGCATATAGGTGCACACACATTCATGCACATTCCTAGATACATAAATACAACCGTCTCAATCTCTATAATGTTACTTGTATGCATTTTTCCGGTCTGACAGTTTGGATAGCCAGTTGGTGCTCTCTTCCCTTGGGAAACTACTTCTCCTCTCTCTGCATTCCTTAGTTACCTGTGGTTCTTCCTCTAGGTTTGAAGCCTCGTGAGCTTTTGCCGCTTCCATGCTAGCCCAGATGTGAGAATTCCATTTAAACTATAAATGCATATTTATATACCAACTTCTGTGTATTATAGTTATTTTTAGATAATCATATAATTCCTTACAACTTTTTCACACATCCTTAACTGTTATTTTTTTTTTTTGTTTTTTTTGTTTTTTTTGTTTTTTTTGTTTTTCAAGACAGGGTTTCTCTGTGTAGCTTTGTGCCTTTCCTGGAACTCGCTTGGTAGCCCAGGCTGGCCTCGAACTCACAGAGATCCGCCTGGCTCTGCCTCCCGAGTGCTGGGATTAAAGGCGTGCGCCACCACCGCCCGGCCCTTAACTGTTATTTTACCCTCCTTTGTCTGCATCTATCTGCGCCCCTCCCTAATTACAGCCTCTGTTTTCTTCCGTTTCCTCCTTCAGATCACTTGTACCCTGCTAGTTAGCCCCCTCTCCATCGCTCACCTCCCACAACGGTCCCTTTTTATGAAGTATCATTTTTAAGTCTCTGGGGGAAGCCAAGACCAAGCTAGCGTCTTTGAGGCTTTCATACTTCAGAGGAGAAGTTGAGTCCACGGACTCACTGATTTTTGTTTGTTTTAATTACATGCGTTGCTTTCGTGTGTGTGTGCGTGTGTGGGTGTGTGCACGTGTACAAGTGCACCATGGTGCCTGTGTCAGTCAGAGGATGGCTTGTGTGAGTTCTCGTGTGAGTTACTTTTCTATTGCTGTGATAAAACACCACCCAGAGGGATAAGAGTCAGCATGACGGTGAAGAGATGGGCTGGGCAGCTGAGGTGCAAGCTGAGAATCACGTTTTTAACTTCAGTCATGAAGCCAAGAAACTCAAGAGTGATCAGAGTCTCTTTACTCTCCAAGTCCACCTCCAGTGATTTACTCACCGAGTCCACCTCCAGCGACATTTTCCTCTAACAAAGCCAAACCTCCTAAACAGCGCCACCAATGAGGGACCAAACATTCAAAAGTCAGAGACCCTGGGGGGACATATCATTCAAACCTCCTGGGAATTGAACTCAGGTTGCCAGGCTTGGAGACAGGCCCTTTATCAGACACTTATTCCTCCACATCTCCCCATTTTTGTTAAAAGGACTACACCTAAAGTACTAAGACAGAAGTAGAGTTGAATTACTAGGGTGTTTTGTCCAGTGATGTCTTTTTATCAACTCAAAGTCAAGCGGCTTTGCGTCCTCAGTAGCCACATTATCTATCCTCCTTATTCCTTCAAAGAGCCTCCTAAGTTATCTCAGAGGAGATGTGTGATTTTTTTCCCCTGCTATTTGTCACTTATTTTTTCTTCTTTCTTGTGAAATTCCAAGTTAGGTAATTGCCTGGATCTCTCCTCTTACCTGTTGTTGGGGAGGCAGAACAGCCCCTTGGACATCTCTACCTCTTTGCATCTGCTGAACCCCCACACCACTGACCCCTTGGGCTGCACCAGAGTACGCTTGACTCTCTGTTCTCTGGGCTGAGCGTCTTCATTCCTTCATTTTTGTCCTTCCTGAGTCATGGACCCTCTGCCTCTGTTTCTGAGTCTTCTTCCCCTGACACATCCTTCCAACCTCTCCGTGTCACAGAGAAATGGAGAGGGGCCGGTGGAGAGACTTATTGGTGGGCAAGCCATACCGGCAGCATTGTGTCAGCCAGTGACCGTGGTGTTGATGCCTGCCATGTCACAGTGAAGGCCTTGTCTAGTCAGGAGTGCTCTAGGACTCTTCAAGTTCATCCTTACCCCCTTTAAGATGGGGAGGAGCGGCTGGCGGTTGTCTTAGGCTGCTCTCACTATGAATCTCTTGGTGTTCACACAGGTGAAAGCTTGTCGATATGGCTGCTCCATATCAATTTTATGTTTTCATTTGCCAATTGTAGCACCTTTTGGTCAAGATGTTAATAATTTACAACTACAGATAGTGGAACAATTTTTTATGCACATACTTTATGCATAAGTAGACCTTAGGGGTCAGATACTTTCTTTCTGTCCCTGTAGCTTCTGGGTCCCAGGGTCCGCTAAGGCGCACACACTCCTCACTTGGGCCTTTGGGCACTGAGTCACTTTGCCAGGTTCCTGGATGACGTGGGTGAGCTGGAGGAGAAATGTTTAGGACTCATGGGAAGAAGTGAAAACTGATAATGCTGTTTGCCGTCTTGATATCGGTTTCTCTGGCTCTTCAAGGACAACTTGGCTTGCAGAGCCCCAGAGGACCTGGGCTGAATTTGAGTATGTTTTTGTTTTCTCAAACTGTCTGCCTCAGCTCTGACCCTCCCCAGGTCTTCGCGATTCCAGGAATGAACCTGGTGTTTATAAAGCAGCCCTTTTGAGTATGCACAGGCAGGGAGGCTCCAGTGAGGCTGTGTTCACTCAGGGGGAGCCTGCAGTGTGAGGGCATGCTCTAGAAATCTCCATGGTGCCTGGCCAAGGAGGGCAGTCCCTCTGCATGTGTGTAAGCATCCATATGTGTCTCTCTACAAACCCAGGAGCCAATGGGGAGACAGCTTGAAGTATTTCCCCGAGGCTGTCTTGCTCCAATAGAAGAGACCTCTTTTTCTTCTCACCACGGACTTCAAGAAAGCCCCGCAGAAGAATCACAGAAAGATGGAACCCTGGAAATGCCAGTGTTTGAGGGTTCTTGTTTGAAATACAGGTTCCTTGGTCCTGGCCCAGGCTTGATGCTTCTGGATCTCCAGGGCTTGGGTCCAGGACTGTATTTAAAGGTTTCAGATGATCCCTCTTGTACAGTTACGTTTGGACACCGTGACCTAGCCTAACTGCCCGATTTACAGATGAACAACACACTGATGCCTAGTCCTGCTCAGCACCCAGCCTGGCATCACTCCCAGCACCAAGGGCAGTAAATTCAGGGTCAGAACCATGTCCTTTGACTTGCAAGGCAGCACTGCTTCTCCAACCACGCTAGAACTGAGTCGGCCTTTGGAGCTCAAAGACCCGTGTTGCAAGAATATGGCAGGATGGAGGGGGTTCCTCAGGCAAGTGGTCAGTGCTCTGCCCTCTTTTTGTGCTCTGGTGCCTTGCTCTCCCACACAGGGCGGATGACATGTACCTCCTCAGCTTTCCACTTGACAGTCTTTTCTGAGCAATAGCTATAGGATGGTCCCTGAGGCTGTGGATCTAAACACTGACCAAGCCATTTCCTTCCCCAAGCAGGATTCTGAGAGGAGGGCTGTCTGTTGTGGTCCACTGGACAAGGAGACATTCTTCTAGAGTGTGACCATGGTAGTGGTGCCCAAGAGATGCCAGGCTTTACTTGACTGGCTTTGGATTCTGGGAGTAAGGGGGAACGGGGTCAAGGATGAGAGTTAGGACAGAAGCTGGATGTCAGCAGAGGGTAGATGGACCAACCAACCCAGAGAGGGTCACTCGGTAACTAAAGTAGACTGTGTCCTGGGGACTAACTTATACCATAACAAACATCCCTTTACACTGTTAAGAATCAGATATGCCATGCATCATTTGGAATTTAGGAACACTTGAGTACTGTTCGGAATTCAGGTACCTCAGTTCACTGTTCAGAATTCAGGCATCCCTGTGCACCATTCTGTATTCAGGCATCCCTGTGCACCATTCTGTATTCAGGCATCCCTGTGTACCGTTCTGTATTCAGGCATCCCTGTGCACCATTCTGTATTCAGGCATCTCTATGTACCATTCTGTATTCAGGCATCCCTATGTACCATTCTGTATTCAGGCTGTGCACCATTCTGTATTCAGGCATCCCTGTGTACCATTCTGTATTCAGGCATCCCTGTGCACCATTCTGTATTCAGGCATCCCTGTGTACCATTCTGTATTCAGGCATCCCTATGTACCATTCTGTATTCAGGCATCCCTGTGTACCGTTCTGTATTCAGGCATCCCTGTGCACCATTCTGTATTCAGGCATCCCTATGTACCATTCTGTATTCAGGCATCCCTATGTACCATTCTGTATTCAGGCTGTGCACCATTCTGTATTCAGGCATCCCTGTGTACCATTCTGTATTCAGGCATCCCTGTGCACCATTCTGTATTCAGGCATCCCTGTGTACCATTCTGTATTCAGGCATCCCTATGTACCATTCTGTATTCAGGCATCCCTGTACACTGTTCTGGATTCCAGAGCCAGAGGCCACTGCTGCCTGCTGTCCTGGACCTATTGAAAAAATGATGGGGGAAAATACAATGTCACTTCAAAAGACTAAGGTCTTCAGGTTAAATATTAACTAAACAAACAAGTGGGGCTCCCTTTCTTCTGGCTCCCTTACTTCCTGCAGCGTGTGCTGGGGAAGGTAAGTGTGGTGGTAGTGATCAGCCATCTAAAGGGAGTGGCTTCCAATTTCCACTAACACAATCTGTTTCCTATGTGTACTGGACATTTACCCATGCATGCTGGGTACTTCTGGCCCCCCCCCCCCCCCCCCCCGTCTTCTTCCTTCCCTCTTGGCATAAATTCTGTAAATCAAATGAATTTAGGCAAGCCCGATCTTGCCCAAAGACTTCTGTTTAGCACCAGAGAGCTTTGCTGTTTAGCCACATATAGGATTTATAACTAGTCTGGGCGTAGAGTTCCATAGTGGAGTGTGCAGTTCGTGGCTGCAGGACTCAGGGCTCCATATCCAGCACCACAAAAGAAAAACAAAGTAAAATCATCTACTTTAACCTCCCACTCCATGCAAGGGTCTCCTTAAAAACCAACCAACCAACCAACCAACCAACCAACCACCCACCCAACCAGCAAACAAACATGTATATAAACTAAACAAACAAATAGGCACCTCTTTCTCTCTCCTGCCTCCCTACTTCCTGCAGTGTGTGCTAGTCTCCAGAACTGCAAAAAGTGAAAAATAAAAAACAAAACATAGAATATACTCCCCCCCCCAAATCAAACTGAGGGGGCTAGAGAGCTGGCCCAGCAGTTAAGAGCACTCGCTGCCCTCGCAGAGGACCCAGGTTTGATTTCAAGCACCCACGTTATGGCTTACAGCAATCTAACTCCAGTTCCAGGGGGCACCCGAAACCCTCTTCCAGCATCTTCAGATATTGCGTGCACATGATGTACTGACATACATGCAGGCAAAAAAAAAAAAAAAAAAAAAAATCTATAGCATACATACAATGAAATAAATAATAAAATCTTAAAAACCAAAGTGGAGAAATATCAGAGCCGAGAATACTGGGCAAGTGTCATCTAATTAGTTTTTTCCATGTATTTGATGATTCTATTATTAGATATAAGCTACTTCCCCTCTACATGCAGATAATCCTACATTTACGCAGTCAAGAAACAGATCATCCATCCATCTTGCAGAAAGCTTGATTTTTCCCATAATGGAAGTTTGAATGAGGAGAGTAATAGAATGATATCATGTTTAGATTGTGGCCATTATTCCCACTGCTCCGACTTAAGAGTTGTGAGATCAGGAAAATTAAAGAGTTTGGACAAAGCCACGGAAGAAAGATAGCTCACAAGTGTGGAACTTCGTCGGTTGGTTCTGGGGGTGCTTTGCTCGTTTGAGTTTGATGATGAATTGTCTGTTGCCATGGATATTAGTAGAGAAGTTGCCTGAGGAGGAAGAGGAGGAAGAGGGCCGGCAGATGTCCAGGTTAAGCAGATGTCCAGGTTAAGTGCATTTTTGGAGGGATTGTCCGCAGAGGGGCCATGCGAGTTGTGTGTCCAGCCAGAGCAGAGTTAGGCAAGCACCCAGCAATCAGTTCTTGTGCTCTGATGCTCAGGGGTGATTGCATCAGGTCTGGAAGGCCAGCACCTGTTGAAGACTGAGGGTCTTCACCTCAGTGGTGCCTGAGCTCCCAGAGTGTGGGATCCAAATGAGATAGAAGGCTGGGAAATAGTTTAGAATAAATACAAGGCAGGAAGAAAGCTAGTTGGTTTACCAGGAAGACGGTCATGGCTTTGGGAAAAGGGCTCATTTTCTGACCATACCTAGATAAGGACCAGGGCCAAGTACTCAAAACAAGGGGGGTTGCTTTTAGGTTCTTGGGGTTTGTTTTGCTAATAACGCTTTAGAATTTCCCACAGATCATGAACCATGGACTTCCAAGTGGAGCAGCGGGACCAGAACCTGGCCCTGGAAGACAGCAGGCCTCTAGAAAACATGGAGATTTTGATTCATTGAGTAAGGTCCTCGATGCTCAAACAGGATTGCCTTAGAGAGAGAGAGAGGGACGCGCCATAACTAACTCTTAAAACTGTTGTCTGGATGCATGAACTGGACATGGAGCCCTTTTCTGATGTCAGCCTCCAGCTGGGCTCCCTGGCCAGGTTAGTAAGTGTAGGTCAAAGGACGACATGGGTCCCCGTGTCAGGTGTGAAGCTCCTCTGATGATGGCAGAGTATGTTTGCTCCTGTAGACCCAGATGGACCTGGGCCTCAGGTTTGCCAGTTCTAAAATAGGGTAAGCCATCTGTTCCCTTTCATCTCAGCTGCCTGTTTCATTTCCACATGTCTAAAGTGGGATGATGTGGTCATACAGCAAGGTCAGGGAAATGGGAGTTTCCCATGTCTTCAGACCCTCCTCCATTCAGGGCTCTGATTTCGTTTATTCCATTGCCTACCTTCCTTCTTTTTGAAAAAGCTTCAGTTTTTGCATGTTAATATAATTGTGAGATTCCATGTTGATCCATTTCCTTAGTTGCTATGTTGGGGAGAACAGCCAAGGCATACCAACGGTAGGGGGGACATCTCAAGGTCCCTTCAGGGGCCTTGCAAGTCCCTACCGATTACCTCGGAGGCTGAAGCCTTTCCCACCTAGATCTTGGGGGTCCTTAAGAAATGTTTCCTGCAGTGACCTCTGTACATAGCCTGCTTAGCTGCATGTATAAGTGGTTGCTTAATAAATACTATTCTAGATCTAACTTTCTTAGGCAGAAAAGAATGCAACTTGGTATTTTTGTTCTGAGGCAACATTCCATCTGTAGCTGAAATTCCCTATTTGGAATGTTTTCCTGTGGGTCACTTCTGTAGCCTATAAGAAAGTGTATCGGGTTGGGGATTTAGCTCAGTGGTAGAGCGCTTGCCTAGCAAGCGCAAGGCCCTGGGTTCAATTCTCAGCTCCAAAAAAAAAAAAAAGAAGAAAAAGAAAATGTATGATGGGAAGCAGCAGGGTGGAGGGTGGGGGGTGCTTGTTCAGGTGAGGTGGGGGCCAATATGGAGAAATAGCATCTATGAGCTTATCCAGATACTCCCATCATGCTTCATTCCACATACAACATGAACAGCTCTTGGGAATCATTCTAGCAAGATCCAGAAGCTGGAAGCCATTTGCTTTCTTTTACAGACGGTCACTGGAGGCACAGGGAGCTTAAGGAATTTGTTCGGGACTTCAGAGCTGAGTAGGAAAGGGACTATAGACTCAGTCAATCAGACTTTGGTCTTGAACCTTTGAACACCTTTGGCCAGGGATACTGACAAGGCACGGGGCCTTTCTCAGCCTACCATCCCTTTCCTCTCTACTTGCTAGCATGTGTCGTTCCTCTTCCTTGGGCTCCTGCTTCAGGATGTATTTGCTTGGGTCTGGCAATCTATTCCAGAGAAGGAAATGGATGTCCTGCTGCCTTTAAAAGGAGCCTGTGTCAGCAAGCCATGCCTGTGGCTTTCCCCATCTTATTGGCGTGTTTGCTGGTGGTAGTGAGATCAATAAAGGGAAACAATGAAACATGCCCTTGAATCCAGATGGCCTCTGTGAGGATGGACAAACGGACGTTCACCTTGGGGAGGCTGGGGACCTCTCAGGACAGGAAGCCAACTAGTCTCCCAGGAGAGAGCTGCCCAGCTGACCCTGGTCTTCTGGGGCCTGGATCCAGCAAGGATCACATTAGGACACTGCATGAACCTTAGGCCTTTTCACCTTTGTGGGCCCTTCCATTAAAAAAAGCATTTTAAAATGATAACGTCTGGCCTTATAAATGCAAGTCTATCAGTATTATATGTTAAGACTTTTTGATTTTAAAAGTTAATATTTTTTTATCTTCTGACCTTAATGTGAACAAAAACATTTTCCAGGCTTCTACATCCTGTGTCTGCTGTGTCTAATGGATAAGTTTTCCTGGCCTGTAGACGCCAAACCTGAGTATCTAGCATCTGAGAGTGCCGGTCTCTTTGCAGATAGGACTCCAGGGTTGGCAGAGGGTGTTCTGGGCATTCAATGTTGGAATGACCTTGACTCAGCCGAGAGATTCTTTCTTCTTTGGCTACTATCTGTGGTTTAAGTGCTCGGGAGGGCTTGGAAACAATAGATCGGCAAGCTGAGTGCTCTGGATGCACTGGGAAGACCCTGTGCCCTGTTCCATGGAGCTGTGGACTAGTGTGACTGGGTGGAAGTGGGGTGGGGGTGGGGGAGTTAGCTATTGCAGGAGAGCTAGAGCTACCCTGCATGGAGCCCAGTCATTTCGGCATTAGGCTGGGAAACCCCTGGCCCTTGGGGTAAGGACTGACCAGAACAGTGCATGATGTTTCCAAGGTTAATTATCAGGAACCTGTGAAGAGCTCTCAGCATTTCAAAGGTCTCCTGTTTGTTTCCCAAGCTTTGGCTCATTTCAGATCTCCTTAAACGTTTCTTCAGGGCTCCTGCCCTCGACCTCTGTATCCAACAAAGAATGCAAGGGTTGTGTTTATCGGAGTTCCCAGCTGCATGAAGGGATGGTGTGGAACGAACCTTCCCTGACTGCTTTTGGATGCTAAGGCACCTCTCGGCAGCAGGGGTAGCTGTCAACACTGGTACCCAGTACTGTACCTGGTGTAGAAGAGCTGAGCTTCATCTAGTTTCTAATGCCTCAAACAGGGCAGTACGCTTTACCTTTGCAGTTAATTCTGCCTCTTTCCAATTCGTGGTACTGCCTAGGAGCGGGACCACGAGTGCCCTCTGTACAGAATGGATGCTGAAGGGTCCTCTGGGAGCTACATGCCTTAACATTCCCACAGAAGTACTTTAAGAGTTATCCCATTTGGGGACAGGGACTATAAAGCTTTTGAGTGAGCATTAGAAGCAGGGCTGAGTGATACAAGATTTGTTGAGAACACCTAGGTTTTACCGGGACTCCTGGACTATGGCTGGACTGACAGTACATGTCCCTGGTTGCAAACCTGAACCCCCCTCCCCAATTCCCCTTCTGTCGATCTACCCTGGAAAGACATGAGTGAGCCAGGCTGAGACTGCAAGCTTGGGGTTGCTTCTAGAGTCCCCTGCATGCAGCAGGTTGTAAGATGCTCTCAAGAGACTGAATGACTGTTCTCTAGCAGACAGCTCGATTAGGTTTCATGCCTTGTGAGAAGCTAAATCTACAGAGTCAAAGCTATTCTATGTAGTTCCTGTGTTGAGGCCTCTCAGTGGGATGGGGTGCAACACACAGGTAGATGTCAAAACAAAGAAAAGCCGGTGGGGTTAGTACTGTAGCAGCCTAGGAGCAAAGGACTATGGGAATTTCGTCAGGGATGCATGAGCAGATGAAGAGTGACGGGAGTGCTGGGGCCTGGTTCTCACTGGCAGGTGGCTGTCTGCCTTGTACTCCCTTGCCAACCGTGCTGTGGGAGCCCACAACTGACTCAGTTTCCCAGTTTGAATCTGAAGTCTATTCTGAGTCAGCTGTGGGCTCCCACACCGTGCCATAGCTCAGGGAGCTCATGGTAGTAGTTTTAGACCTCAGTCCTGTTCAGATCAGAGATGAAGGAGAATTTAAACTTGGGATGGTTGTGGGTGAGTCTGGTAGGTTCTGATGGACCCAGGGATGACCTATTTCCATTCCGTGTTGAGAGTTTTGTGGCTGTCTTCATCCTTCTGGGCTCCTATGTCCCAGCTTTGGAGAACGAGGGCAGAACTGAGGATGGCTCTCCATTTCTCTGGAGTCACACAGCTTGAGTTCGACTCCTGGGTCCGTCACTTACCAGGGTCATTGTGATGTTGGTCAAATACAGTACCTGGCCTCCGTGAGCTCCAACTTGTGTATGAAAGATGAGGGATGCCAGTGGAGCCTCTGTCCATTTATCACTGCTTGGATGTCCCTTGGAAGCAGCTTCAGAGGAGGAATGCATTATTTGGGGTGCTAGTTTCAGGGGACTTCATCCACCATCAAGAGAGGTGTGGTGCCATAGGAGGCTTGTCACATCACAGTCTGAACCAGAAAACAGACCGGAAACAGAAGCAGGGTGGGCCCTAACCCTCAGAGTTCCACCCCCAGTAACTCCCCTCTACGAGCCAGGCTCCACAGCCTCCCTCAACAGTGCCACCAACCAGGGGAGCAAGAGTTCAAACATACGAGTCTATAGGGGAACATTTTGTATCCAACCCATAGTATCTCCTAAAGAGTTACCGTGTGACTAGATGGCTAGTCCAGCTAAGTTGTGGAGCATTGGCCATGGACGTAGCTGTCACTCTTGAGCTGTTAGGCTTCTCCCTTATTCTTACAGCCACCCTCCTTTTGGGTAGGCTTCAGCAAGCCCCCTCTCTCTGGGGAGCTGAATCGGGAGTGTCTCTTCTCTTCTCTGCAGACGCTGGTGATGACCACTCTGAGGGAAGCCTGGTGGAGAATCATGTGGATGGGACCTTGAACATGCTGGGAGGTGGAGGTAGTGCTGGCCGGAAGCCCCTCAAGTCAGGCATGAAGGAGCTGGCTGTGCTCCGGGAGAAGGTCACCGAACAACACCGGCAGATGGGCAAGGGGGCCAAACACCACCTCAGCCTGGAGGAGCCCAAGAAGCTGCGGCCACCTCCTGCCAGGGTCAGTGGAGGAATGGGGTTCGATGGAGGAAGGGGGCTGTGGAAAGGGAGCCTCACCCTTGGGAAGGATGTCACACCGTGTCCCGCATACTCTGCCACAAATGAGCAAACAAACAAAAAACAAACAGTGTCATTGACATACTTGATGACCTGGGAGCCACATGGCACTTCTGTCTCTAACATGGATTTGACATGGTTTCTTGACATCTCTCCTAAAACCTTCCCATGTCCGTTGGACTTTGGAATACTGGGAGAGAAAAATCCGGAAGTGCAAACGAAGCCGCTCCCCTGTGTTGTGATGAGTTTCTCACCAGCTCAGCTTTACTAACTGGGCAATTGACCCTGGTTAGGTTATGTTAGGGAATGGAGCTTGGGCCATTGGCTAGGGTATTGACTACAGGGACAGCATTTGAATTGGGCTGGGGTATAAACTGTCTAGGAACAATGTCTGAATTGGATTGGGCCATGGCTTGAGACATAAACTCTAATCTTTCAAGGGGAGCCTGCTTTGACTCATTCAAGCTGTTGTCTGTCAGAGTTTGAAGAGAGCAGGGAAAATTCACAGCCATGTGACTTTCTAGAGGGGTAGCAGGGTACAGTGGAGTTGGTTGCCACAGATGTTGCCCTACTAGCCGCTTGGTGTTGAGGGAGTTTATGAGACCTTGTCTAGTACTGGGGTTTTGTGGGCTCATTTTTCTCACCCCAGGTGTCCATTTTGCCTTTAGACCCCTTGCCAGCAGGAATTGGACCAAGTCCTGGAACGCATCTCCACCATGCGCCTTCCAGATGACCGGGGCCCTCTGGAACACCTCTACTCCTTACACATCCCCAACTGTGACAAGCACGGCCTGTACAACCTTAAACAGGTGAGTGTGGGTGCCAGCCTGGGCTGGGGAGGCCCTTCCTCAGCCCTGAGCCCTGCTGTGCTTAGGCCGCACTGAACCTGCTCGTCCTCTTAGAAGCTGAGAGCTGAGCCTAGATGCAGGCTTCTGTAACCAAGAGGATGATACATCAGCTCCAGAAGGCTGCCCTCTTGGTCCTCAGGCAGGTCAGGGCTGACTCCACTCTCCCCGCTGTTTTCTGTCTGTCGGGTGTCTGTCAGGAAGGAGGGCCCTAGAGAAGTGAGAGAAGTTGGTTTAAGCCTTCTTGCTTCAGTTTCTCTTGAGAGCTGACCCCTGGGCCAACCCTCTGCCAGAGGTTGTCACTTAGTAGGTTGGCCAGGAACCTACAGTTTGCCTTTTAAGAGGCTGCCATGGGTTGCTAAAGGTCCATGAACTGTATTCTCGGAATCACCAATTTAGCCATTGGCCAAGTAGCCTCTTTGGTGCCCTCGAGAGATGGGAAATTGGGGAGTTAAGTACTAAAAATCTAGTTCTAAACATAGTAGTTGGTACCTTAGTAAGAGTAAAGGAAGTTTGAGTAAACTCCCAGGAGCCTCTACCCTGCTTCTCTGTGTGTATAAGTCCTTTTAGGTGGTCCACCCCTCGTTTCCTCCTCCACCTCACAACCTCTTACAGGGGAAGAAGCCATGCATTTTCTTGAAGACGGAGGAGAAGGGAGGGGGCAGGGGATGTGATTGGCAGGAGTCGGGGTGTGGTGGGGACAGTGGGAACTGGACTGTCACCCTGTTAGTAAACAGACTACCTTAGACCTCAGTGCATGTGGGATTGTCTGGGCAGCTTTAAAAAAAATTTAGTTGCCGGGTTTTTGTATGAGAGATTTGGATCTTTTGGGTGTGGGGTATTTTATAGAACTCTTCTGGTGATCTTACTGGCCATCAGGGTTCACTTAAGGAGGGGATGTGTGGAGCCAGCAGCTGGGATACTACAAGACTCTTGCTGTTCTTTTTTGGGTCTTGCTTCCCTGACTCCATCATCGTCTAGCCCCTCCAATATGACGCCAGCCTTAGAAGCTGTTTGTAGGTCTTTCCCGCCAAGTGTAAGCTAATTGCTTCAGTTGGAACTTGGAAGAAATAAAGAAGACATCTAATGAGCAACAGATGTTCTCCTGTACCCCCTGAGCCACCAAAGCCATTTATAACAACGATCCCTGAAGCTTATATGATAAGGTCAGGGACCCTGGATGGGAACATCCCCAGTTCAGATCTCAGCTCTCTCCCTAGGAGCCAGGGACAAGTCACTTAAGTAATCTTGGCTTCAGGTTCACGGCTGTAAAGTAGGGTGTTGATGGTGCCTTATACACAAAGTGGTCGTCAGAATTATGTGACTGTCGATGTCACTAGACTGTCGATGTGACTTGATGTCAGTGGGTGGAATATCTGGCTCGCACAGTGCCTGGCACACGCTCCTCGTTGTAATGTGAGGGTTTTCATCTTACAACGTGGCTACACTCTAGTCTGGGTTTCCCACTGAAGCTGAGTCACTTCTCGGTCTTAGTGTCTCCAGCAGCCCTGGCGATGGGCACAGCCCCTGGCCCTACAGTTTCAGCACCCTGCTGAAGCTGGTTGGCCACGAAGCATTTTAGGGCCACCTGTATAGGAATCTGCATTTTGACAAGCTTCCCAGTGCTCACTTATGGCAAGGAAAGACCGCTGTGTAATAGCCCAGCACCTGGGTTGAGTGACAGGGAAGTGAGCTAAGGTGGCTTTTGGGGGGGATCTCTACCTTTTTCTCTTCTTACCTCTCAGTGCAAGATGTCTCTGAATGGACAACGTGGAGAGTGCTGGTGTGTGAACCCCAATACCGGGAAGCTGATCCAGGGAGCCCCCACCATTCGGGGAGACCCCGAGTGCCATCTCTTCTACAATGAGCAGCAAGAGGCTGGTGGGGCTCATGCCCAGAGGGTGCAGTAAAACCACAGCCAGTCTGTGCCTGGCTCCCCACCCCAAACACCAGCAGAAATGGAGGGTGCTTGGGTGATGGGTGTGGAGGATTTCCCAGTTTTGACACATGTATTTATATTTGGAAAGAGACCAACACTGAGTGAGCTCAGAAGCCCCCACCCTCCTCCCCAGCTGCAGATGACCTGTACCTCCATCCCTGCTTCTATGAGGGAGGGCAAGGGTGTGCTGGGTACAGGCTTGGGAATGGGGAAAGAAATTTTTATTTTTGAACCCCTACGTCTCTTTTACTTAAGATTAAAGGAAGGAAAAATAAAGTGTGTGTCTTGCGTGTGTCTTTGGGGCATCCCTGGGAAGGAGACTCGGAGGCTGACTAAGCCTCCCGTCCAACTTGCCCCTAACACCCGGAAACACAGGGGATCACTGTTTCCCACCATACACAGGGACAGGAAAAATGCTTCTACACTCAGATCTGGGTCTGTGGTGGGACCCAGGATTCTGCTGTTTCCCACCAGGGAGGGTTTCCAACCCTCTGGACCTCTCTAGCTGACTCTTTAGAGGGCATGGGTGGTAAGGGAGAGCACAGACCTCCCTTCCTCTTCAATATCCAGAAGACACTGGGCACTGGATGCATTGGTCTGCAGTTCTAGCATTTGGGAGGCACAGGCAGGAAGATTGAGAGTCAAACCTAGCCTGGGCTACATGACATACAAACACCCAAACAAAGCAATACCAAAAAACCAACCAAACAAACAAAAACTTCAGATGACATTGCGGTGGGACATGGGGAATGGGAAACACTGGACCTGGGAATCTCTTACCCCTGAAATAATTTTCAGCCCAGGACAAGGAATTTCGCTTGGGCCCCCCAAGGAAAACACTGATGACTCTTGTTGCTAGACTCACACAGAAAGGTCACTTCCGAGTTTTCAGAAGATGCTCCTGGAGGGGCCCGAAGAACTGGCCCCAGATCAGCAAGTCAACCACAAAGAGATCTATACGGACACAGAACTGGGACCGGGTGGTGGTGGGCAGTGGTGGCAGCACAGCCTCAGGAAGATGTTCAAAGCCAGCCTGGTCTACAGAGTGAGTTCCAGGACATCCAGGACTACACAGACACCCTGTCTCAAAAAAGGAAAGAACTTTGGGCTGAGAGACTGGAAACTGAGTCACAGAGTATAGGGTGGGGGAAGCTTTTTTTTTTTAAGCAGTGATCTGTGTCAGGGCTTTAACACTTCCGTTCTGTTTGCACCTGAAGCCCCAGTCAAGCCCAGGGATTCTCCTTAACCTTTTGGCAGTGGGCCCCAGGGAAAGCAAGCCATTTTCCACCCCAGCACAAGGTTGCTGCATCTGATCCCACTGGCCACGGAGGGGCCTCTTTAATGGCTTTGCCCAGTCTTCCTCCCATCTGACTTAATCTAGCACATCTGGAGATGTCGGAGGGACTCTTGGGACCTTTGGCAGGTGCCAGAAAGCAAGATTCCTAGAGCAGACCCCTGCCAGGAACAGAGCTACTTCAGGGTGGAACAGAGGGTGTCATCCTCCTGCCCCGGAATAAACTAATTCAGCAAATCCTCATGAGTTCCCACACCAAAAGCACGGTTACTCATTTTCATTGTACAGATGAGGGAAAGTTTTCCAGAGGCCCCTTTTGCCCAGGATCAAGGTTGCTGCTCAGTCCAGGATTATGCGTCCCCCTGTGGGTGCACTTTATCCTGGGCCTAGTGTAGATGCTTTAAACTTCAGGGAACAAGGCCATATCCCGGGGAGACTGCTGTCAAGCCTACCAGATGGGAGGGCTTCTGGGATGTTTCCGGGCCACTCTTCTGCTTACAGACACTCAGATAGCCACCTTGTTTAGGTTCTTTCCATGACATTTTGTGGAAGGCTCTTGATATTTGCCACAACCTGCTCTGTCCATCTTTTCTGTAGAAAAAGGGGGCTGGCTGGGTGAGGCGATTGAGTGTGTCTCCTGGTCTCTCACTAGAGGCCTTATCCTTTGAAGTTGAAGTTTAAGCCTTGTCATTGTTAAACACTGAGGCAATACTGCCTACATGTGGCAGCATGGGGAACTGCAGCTAAGCTCACTGGGCTTTAAATGTCCTAAAAGGGATGCAGGAACCCAGAGTAAGTCAAACGGAGGTGCTGCTTCATAGGATGGGTTCTCCTCCTCCTCGTCCTCCTCGTCCTCCTCGTCCTCGTCCTCCTCGTCCTCGTCCTCGTCCTCGTCCTCCTCTTCCTCCTCCTCCTCCTCCTCCTCCTCTTCCTCCTCCTCCTCCTCCTCCTCCTCCTCCTCCTCCTCCTCCTCCGTTTTCAAGACAGGCCTTCTCCTTGTAGTTTTGGTGCCTATCCTAGATCTTGCTCTGTAGACCAGGCTGGCCTCGAACTCACAGAGATCCGCTTGGCTCTGCCTCCCAAGTGCTGGGATTAAAGGCATGCGCCACCCCTGCCCGGCTTTGGATGGATTCTTGAACCCTCTGACAGACTTCCTGAGTTAGCAGCTATGGACAGGGCCTGCAAATCTTTATGCATACCTTATGTGTGATTTTTACTGGAAGACTGGTGATTTAATTTGCAGGGCCTAGGACAAATGAATACATGAGACCTCTTGTTTCAACATGACTAAGAACTTTAAGACAATAATAGGAAAGCAGTGCACCAAAGCGTGGTGCTCTGGGTGATGTCTCAGATACATGTCCATGAGGCTGGCCCCTTTCTCTGCCCTCTGGACGTGCAGACACCCTGCTGTAGCTCCTGCACTTGCGAAGTATATCTTTAGTATTAGCTACCTCCAATGTGCTAGTTAGGAACCCGGACTGCTGTTGGGAAGAACTTGTTTTGCCCTGATTATGAACTCAGTGTTTTTGTGCATATTTCTGACTTCTGTACACCTCTTACAATTTCATCTCTGAGTACTGGGATAACATCTATCTCAAAGAAGGGCTTGCAGAATAGAAAAATCATTTCTGTCATAGTGCTGGTGAAATGGAGTTATTGCTGTGACCGAAGTTTCGAGACGCAGTGCTTGGATGTGGAGCTGAAAGAGATGTCCTGTAGTGTTTATATTCCAATGCTGGAAACAGCCCACAGTCAATGCTTGACCGTCTTCGGGCATGATGTGGCAGAGGTGTGCCCTCCAGCAGTTGGGACTGTAGGGCAATGAGGAGCAGTCGTGAGCATCTTGGAGTGGTAAGGGGAGTTGTAATGAAGACATAGAAACGAAAGGAAATGTGTGTGTGTGTGTGTGTGTGTGTGTGTGTGTGTGTGTGTGTATTTTCTAAGGAGTGGGGGTCAGAAAGAGGGAACAGCACATGGAAGGCCTTCAGCCCTAAGCTGTACTCTATCCTGGAGGCCTGGACATGGCTGAGGACACGTGTGGTGTTCACAGGGCACAGGCAGAGGGGTAGCTGAAGAGGAATGCTGGGGGGACCTATCAGGAGGGATGTGGGTATCTTGCTGAGGGACTGAACTTTGGGCTGGAAGCTGGGAGATCATTTATGTCAAGGATGGGCAAGATTAGATTTGTGTTTGGAAAGGGCATGGTGGCTGAGAAGGCCGTCCAAGAGAATGAGACCTGGAGAGGGGGGGTGGATTTGGGTCCAGGAGGCAGAATTGAACATGACCCAGACTAGGACTAGAGAAGATAATAAGAGTGGGTGAGTTCAGAGTTACCAGGGAGCAGCTGATCAGCTCCTCAGTGAGGAGTTGGGACTGAGACCTGCGGGTCTGGCATGGACATCTGGGAGGATATGATGACATCATCAGAGACAAGGAAGCTGCAAGACTCGGAGTGTGGCTGAAGTGGACCAAGGCAGAAGGAGGGGATGAATAGGGTACAGAGCCACGTGGTCTTGGACCAACTGCCGTCCACTGTGAGTGAGTATGGGAGACCATGGACGCCAGGCTCCACTCAAGACTGCAAGTGTCCAGGTAAGATGCATGATGGGAATGTGCCATGTAGATCGTGCTACCGATCATGAATTGTGCAGAACAGCCAAGAGGCGGATTGCTAAATGGCCACAAGGCTGTGAGCAGGGAGTTAGAAGGTGGGGATTATAAGAGTCAGAGAAGGCCCTGTATGTGTGTGGTGGGGGTGGGCATGAGGAATGTGGAGTGAGTTAGGGTCACGAGGAGCAGTTGGGAGGAAAATCCTGGCTCCTGCTCCCTTCAGACATTGCATGGGCAATAGCAGGGTGAGCAGTTTCCGATGGAGAAGCCAGAAGACTGTGCCGGGTGTCACCACACGGCAAACCATGCAGTGTGCTCTGCTCACACCCCTCCTGACACCTGTTGCCTCTCCGCAGCACTGCCTGCACCTTTCACAATTCATTTCTACCTAAAACACAGTGTTCGGGTCTCCGGCTCTGTGACGTGGAGGGCTGAGAAGCGCCGGGGAGACGCTCCCAAAGGACCAGTGTCCAGTGAGAAACGAGGCCCCGTTTACTGTGGGACCACAAGAGCTGGACACTAGCACCTCCCAGAGCCTCAGCATTGAGTTGGTACAGGATGGACAGTTCACTGCCTTGATTTCCCCAGCTGTGCGGGGCCTGTAGGATGTCGTCAATGGCACACTTAAGGGGCGGTGTATTGCCCTAATATCTTTGAGAATAAACGCGGGCCATGGAGAATTGGGCAAAGAGCCCAAGGGCTGAAAGAACCTAGAAAGGAGAGCCACAGGGAAACCGAGGCAGAAGGCAGAGGGTGTGGTTAAGCCTGAACAGTTAGTTCATAGCTTTGCTTTTTCCCTGGGCATAAACAGGAGTAGTGGGTACCCGGGAGGAGCAGAAAGTAGGATTCACCTGGGCCAGGGGTTTCTATGCATTAAGAACTTGTAAAGGACTGGTATAAGTGACTGAACATTCTAGAAATGTCTTCCTTGGCATCTTCTCCAAGGAGAAGAGAAGGTGATTTGTCTAAGGGTGGGTTAGACCACTGGATTCGCTGGCAGTGGGGGAGATTAAATTATAGCGGTTCCGTGTGCTCTATGTAATTTGGCTCTCTATAGTCTCTCAGTAAAGGCTCTGTAGGCTTTAACTCCTGCCGCAAAGGAACAGAGAGTTCAAGGAAGTGGCAACTTAAGTAGAATGGGTGCTGTCTGTGGGGACCGGCCTTCCTCCACTCAGGGGCCCTCTGGAGGGGGCACACAGGTCTGGATCCTTTCTCCTTCCTCTCCTGTCGGCAGCCTGGGTGCTCACAGAGCCCTCTGCCCCAGGAGGAAGGTGACGCAAGCTAACTGAATGCAGAACTTTATTAAATAAATGCTTTGTCACGACAAAAGACAAAGATCGGGGAGTAACAAAAACTGTAAGTTGAATAAATAGAACAATAAAATGTGAGATCTTCTGCGTTTTTCTTTTTTTATTTCCTTAAGTACAATATGCTAAACAGGAGCCGAGCTCTTCCACATTGGGGTGATTTCTTTTCCCGCATTTTGTTTCACACAAACTGGTTTGTTGTTTTATTATTTTTTTCATCCGTTTCACCAGTAAAAAGTACAAGTATTTTTTGTTTTTAAGTTGAAAACAAAAAAAAAAAAAGAAGAGAAATCAGAGCTATGGTGTCTGAACGGAACACTACAAAGACCTACAGTAATATGTGCTGTGGTTACTGCTGCTGTAAAAACAAAAATGAAAACAAACAAACAAAACAAAACCCAAAACAACCGGTAGACGTCTCGGAATCTGAAGGAGTCTTGTCTGAACTGTGCTATCCGGTGACAGGCTACTGTGTGACAGTGATGACGGTGTTGGAGATGGGGCCGAGGCTGGCGACTAGGGACCAGAGAAGTGGGGTGAATGGATGCAGGGTGGCTAGGGACCCCTTGCCCCTCTGGCCCTCCGCCTTTCTTTTCCCCACTCAGAAAGACTTCCCAGCGGAGGCCAGAGTCTGTGAAATGGCTGAAGTCTATACTCCACTAGAAAACCAAGAAAGTGTGATAAAAGAGACAAAAACCTAAAAGGGAGAAGAAGGCCGAGTGACAAATGGTGCAAGGATCCTTGCACTTTAGTGGTTTCAAAATAAAGACTGTACAACCCCCAGGCTCCTGGTTGATAAAAACCTCGCTCCCTTCTCCTACCATCTTTCAAATCCTAGCCTCCTTTCTCTTGAAAGCCAGAAGGCTAGAGCATCTCTTCTCCTTGGCTCACTCCTCTCTCAGGTTGTGGTTACCCACCAAAGCCCTCTAGGGGTCTAAGGGAGTGGAAGGACTGCTGCCCTGCCTAGGAAGGGCAGGGGGTTTGGAGGTTGCCACAGCAACCTGATCTTCTAAGGAGCTTGGTGGTGAGGATGTTGCCATGGAGAGAGATCTTGGTAGGGAGAGGGTCTTGGAGGGAGATGAGGAGAGACCACAGAGGGTCTCCTCAGACTCCTGTGGGGCAGATGTTCCCAAGCCTTGTCTGTCTAGGCCTGGCCGTCAGAGAAACATAGAGTCTTCTCCTCCCCAGGTTCCCTGCTCTGTTCTGGATGGTCAAGACTGTCTGGGGTGGAGAATCGGTCCTGGCTAGGCCTCTTTCAGCTAACCTGGCCATAGTGGGAGAAGAGAGCAATCTTTCCTACTGCTTGAGTGAGGCGTTTGTCAAAAGAGAAAGGAAGATGTCTTCCAAGGGGAGTGGGGGTGGGGACAGGTACCACTTAGACCTATGGCTGTGGATAAATCCAGATTAGAGGCCTCTAATAGAGCCAAGGGCTAGCCTGGAGCCAAGAAGCTTCTTGCTCAGGGCATGGTGGGGCCATTGCAAGCCCTGCCTTCTCTCCCTGTGATATGGAGAAGGGCACCGCTCTTCTCTCAGTGACCCCATTCCCATGGTCTCCCTATCCAGACCTCCCATTTGGAAGGTTTAATTCCATCTGCCTGTTAAAGGCAAGCTTCCTCTCGGGAGAGATTAACTGCCTAGACATGCCTCTCCCTCTAAGCAGTGGAGAGACTCACAGGTTTCGGGGCGCGGGCTGAAGCGGGGAAGGCCAAAGTGTCTCTACAATGTCCTCCACCCGTGGCTCACGACAAAGAGTCCATGTAAGGGGCAGAGGCTCACTCAAGGTCCAGCAGGTCGTGGGGTGAAGAGAACACCCCCGCTCAGGAGTCAGGTCCAGACCCGAGAGGGGTAGGCGAGTAAGCAGTTCCTGGCTCAGTCTTTTCTTAGGGGTAGTGGTACCCCAATATCCACTTGGCAAATCCCAGTCATATGACTGCTCAAGATCCAGAGAAATAATGGCAGAAAAAGAGTGTCATGGAGAAGTGTTAGGATACTGGCCTAAGACGTACTGGAGTGGGAGTTGGGGGCTGGGGACATTGTGCAGGGAGATGGGTGGACTGACCCTGCAGGTCTGGGAAGTCCTTATGCTGCCATGCCCATCAGACCCTTTGTCTTATGAAGATCAACTACCTCTTCCATCCCCAGCCAACTGTCCTGTCCAGGCAATAGGAGGAGACATCCCCTAAGCTCCATAGCCATCTATTTCTTATCAGTCGACGTATTTCTCTTCCTTGGCTGTCCCTTTTGGATGCTCCAAGTTCAGCGTTGGAGGGGGCCTCAGCTATGCCATGCCATCAAGAAAGAGCAAAGAGCTGTGTCCACAGCACAAAAGGGGCCTCCTGTACCAATGTCCTAGCCCCCTTTCCTGGCAGGCTATCTTCAGTCCTCGAGGACAGTCCTAAGCCACCCCTTTGTTGAAGAAGCCAGTGGACAACGAAACTTCTTCTTGGATCAAAATCTGGCTGGCCAATGACAACAGCCATGAAGGTCTGTGCCTGAGTTGTCCTGGGCTTTCTGCCCTGCCATCCTCCACTTCAGAGAGGGCGTATGGACGGGGCAGAGTCGACGGAGCGCTTGGCTTGAAAGATTCTTTGGCCTCAGTCCCTTCTTATGGGCTGAAGTTGACCTGAAGTTGTGGCGTCTGGGGCTCATCCACTTGTCCCTTTAATACTCAGTCAGGCTACCGATCCTCGTCTTCAACCATGCGTCTCAGGTCTAGATCCTGCCTCAGTTACCCACCATCTGGGCTCTGTGATTGAATTGAGCTCATTTTTACCTCAGACTTCCCCCACCCCCTCCACTCCCATCTTCCTCTCAAATTCCAGATGATTTATTAGCTGGGAGAAACCAAGAGAAATTCTATCAGCATTTCCCGCTTTCCGTCTCTTTCCTGTCCCCCAGCCCCTAGTTCCTGCTCCATCTTCTACTTCTCTCTGTGGAAGCCCCGCCCCTACCCCGCTGCCTCATCCTTGGCCATCTCTCATGTCTGTTTCTCTCTGATCTGTCAGCCTGGCATCTGAGGGAGGCTTTCAAAGTACATTTCTGAACAGATAGAAGGCAAGGCCTGGGCAGGCCAGTGGGTGAAAGATGGATCTGGTGGGCTTATGTATCACGGTATAAGACAGTTACTTCCCAAGGGCTGGAAGGCTGAAATGGGATGACCCGGCTGAATAGTTGATGCACGACTGGGTGCTGGCAGCTACCTGGCTTGGTGGACACATTTAAACACAGGTTGGGAATCATGAGTAGATCCAACACCGTGTCCCACAAAAGAGCCAAACTTGTAACTCACAGGACAGGCTGCCCAGAAGCACGCAAAGCTAGTGTTCTGGGTTGTATTAGTTGACTGTGGATTTTTTCCCAGAATGAGGAAGATCTTCAGTGCTCTAAAGAAATGACTTTGAAGAGGTAATGCAAAACTTTGAAAGAAAAGAAGAGGGGGAAAAAAATAAAGAAAATAGATTTATACGCCTATATACGTCTACATGGAGCCTTGTAGGTAAGTACAAGCCCCTTTGCTGTCTCCGCCAATCCTCCTCCTCCACAGAGGCTGTTGGGCCAGCTTTGAGTCTAGTGAAATCAAGGGCTGGAGCCACATCCTCCCGAACGCTTGCTGTCACCCTGGAAAATCAAGTCTTTCCAGTGTTGGGGATAGGTACTGATTTCTTAAAAAAAAAAAAAAATCTCCATCAAGAGTAAAATTTGTACACGGATCGAGTTCACTCATCCGATTGCGGGGGAACCTATCAGCAATCACTCGATCTCCATTGTTTTCAGAGGGATGGAATGCATTTTAGTGTTCATAAATTTGGGGGTGAAACCACCCTGCACTGGTAAGAGGAGAGGTGGGCCAGGGGTCTGGCCATCCATCGGCTGGCTGGAGGAAGCCACAGACCCGAGAGAGAGGCGCTGATACATCTGGTTGTTTCTTTCCTCGCTGTGACCAGTCTAAACCGGGTGTCACTGAATGCCGCACTTTTGAGTGTCCCAACCTCTCTCTGACCTCTGGCCAGGGCTGGAAGTGAAGGACAGATCCAGCCCTGGTGGTGGTGCCCTCTCTTTTGCTCTCTGTAACCCTATCGGTCCCTCCTCTTTCTACGCCAATGCTTCTCTTTCCACCTCTCAATCCCTCTTGCTCCTTCCTCTTCTTCCCTTCTCTGTCCATTCATCTTGCTTTAAAAAAAAAAAAGAAAGAAATACATTTTTGGGGGTTGGGGTGGGGGGAGTGTCTCCTTAGCCCTTGCTAGAGATTCCGAGGTCCTCAGTTTCCTCAAATATATATGCATATATATTTCCCCTAAATGAGATGAAATGAGTGAGCGTCCTGGGGTGGAGGGAGGCGCTGGCTGGAGTCGGGGCTGGGGATAGGAAAGGGGGGAGGATGGAAGGGGACGCGTCACTCAACGTTACTGCTGTCGAAGGCGTGGCATTGAAAGTCCCCATCGACATATTCCATGCCTGGCAGCTTCATCCCGTACTTGTCCACACACCAGCAGATGCCACGTTTGCGGCCACGGGAAGGCTTGCACTGAAGGAAGAGGAACAGACAGTGAGAGCGCGGCACCCTGAGGCCCTCTTCTTGTCTGACTTTCCCCCTCTACTTGAGAATTGAAAGGGGGTACACCCTTAGACAGCTCTTGGGTTTTGGTGTCTCCATCTCATGGGAGAACCCAGAGAAAATTGTTAGTCCAGGCATCCTGCCCTGCAGGAGGTCCTGCAATCGCCCTTTGGCCATTCACTTTGGGACCACCCACCTCACATCCTCCGGGGATCAACAAGAGAGGACCCTGGCCATCAACATAGGAACCATCATTGCTCTGTGGCGCTACCATGTGCCAGACACAGCTTAAGATGGGTCACGTGGCAGGAGTTGTTCTAAGTGCTTTGCAAAGATGTACCACTGACTTTCCCCCATCAGGGTGATGGTGACTGCTAGTCCCCATATCACATGAAAAACTAAAGACACAGGGGTTTTAAATACCTGGGCAAAGGGGTCACAGCTAGAAGTGACAGGGTCAAGATATGCCCCAAGGAGATCTTGCTTGTAACTTAACTTAGATTAGGGGTCCCTAATATATAATATAGGTTTTGTCAAGGTCACACAGTTAGAAATGTAAAGTGCTTGGAGTCCACTCCAGACCTGCCAATCAGCAACCCTAGAGGTGAGGCCCGGGAGCTTGGAACAGCGGCACGTACCTGCTTTCTCTTGTAGAACCCTTTGCGGTCACAGTTGGGCAGGTACACAGCACGGGGCACCATGCGTGGGCTGGCTTTGAGTTCCTGCAGGGACGCTTCCATGTGTCTGCGGCAGGGGCCCTGTGAACACAGGAGGGATGAGAGGTCTGGCATGACCCAAGTGGAAACCACTCAGATGTGCGGTCCTGTGACTCATGGGCGGCATCCAAAGGGACTCCCAGGGAAAAATCTATCACCTCTTATCAGAAGCTGTGAAAGTTACTTCTCCCTCACCTGCCCAGTGCCTCGGTCATACAGCAAGCCCGTGCATAGCCAGGCATAGAGCCCTGCTTTCCCATTTGTCTTTCAACTCGCCATCAACTTTTCTACCCTTCCAAGTAATGAAGACACAGGTTGCATGCTCCAGATGCACTAGGATAGTGTTCAGCCTCTCCCTGGGACTGGCCACAGCTCTAGGGGTCACATACCTCCTGTGTGCTCACTGTTCTAAGAGGCACTTTCTTTGAAAGACTACTTCTGTTTCCACTTACTTGGATCAGCCCTCCGTCTGGATAAATAAACTCAAGTTCTCACAAGCATCCTTCCAAATCCTCAGCTGACCCACCATGACCACATTAGGTTCTTAGTTTGGTCTAGCCTGTGCATCTTCAGCGGCCATAGATGTTCAAGTAAGTGCAGGTATGATTACATTGTGGTGGTGGCCAGGGCAAGGAGGAGAGAATCCCTAAGACTCACTTGCTCAGATTCCTGTCTCAGTTCAGGCGCAGGGTTGACTCTGGGGTGGGCGGTGTTCTCTGCGCCCCCCACAAACTTAGACTGGGTCAGCTTCTTCCTGCGGTCCTTCTTCACGGCCTCGGCCTTCAGCTCGGAAATGCGAGTGTGTTTGGGTCGGAAGACCTTGGGGGCGTAGGTCTCTTCAGCCATCTCAGAGGTGGTGGGCTCCTCATGCTCGTGAGAGTCTCTCTCTGCAGGGAGATGGAGTCAAAGAATCATCAGCTTCTGAGGCCAGAGAGCAGTGTCTAGAGACCAGGACAGGAAGGTTTGGGGTCAGAGGCATCATAGAAGCTCAGAGAGATGTGCTGAGGTCTAAGAAAGCAAGAAGGGGGGCAGACTTTATCGGAGGATTCTTGACCAAGTCTCACTAGCACATGAGGGGAGGCAGGCTAGAGAAGGAAGGAGGCGGGGCAAGACCCAGAGCAAGTGAAGGTTATGGGAAACAGTTTGCTGGCTGGCGGCATGGCTCAGGAGACGAGGAAGTGACTAGAGACAGAAGATTGAATTGTCGGGACCTGGAGATCTGGGCCAAGGGAAGAAAACAGGGCCCAGCCCGGACATGGACAAGAACAGCCAAGTGTGTCCTCTTAGTAAGCCGGGCTGAGTAGTGAGGGATGTTTGGACCTGGGTGTCTAGCGACAGGGGCAGCAGAGGGTGGAGACCATGCTGAGGACAGAGAGACAGGAGAGGCACAAAGCAGGTGGAACTCGGAGGCCTCATCCATCCACACTACCTCCCAGCTGGCCCTGCACCATGCTCTGGGCCCCGGGAGGCTGGGCATTACTCAGCTTAGTCTGAGAGGGGCCGACAGCTGGCGGGGGCCAGACCAGTTATATATAGGCGCAACTTGGTGACAGAGTCTATACTTAGCTGACTTATGACCTTTAGAAAAAACAAGTAGGACTTTGTTCATGTGTCTGTTAGTCTCTTAGTGCCACCTGCCTGGCCCATCTCAGGACACATTTCCAGTAAGTTCTTTTCTCAGTGGTACCCTACCATTCTTCTCTCAGCTCCCTGACCTTGCAACCTCAATAGATTATGAGTGGGGAGACCTTAGGTGGCTGTCCCCAGGTGGTGTGTCTAGGATGACCCACAAGAAAACCAGGGTATGTAGAGTCTGGAAGGTTTGGGGGCCCAGGCTACATCACCTTTGCTATTCAAATACTCAAAAAAGAAAAAAAGGGTCTTGGGATACCCCAACATAATAAAATAGGGTAAAGGAAAACTCACTGTCCCTCAGACACCCAGAAATGGTGACTGCTAGGTATCTTGGATAGGAAAGATGAGGGTAAAGAATTCAAGGAAGTTGGGCTGAGGGGAATTGATAAGGAAAGAGGTGTTTTGGAGAAGGCACTGTCGGGTGTCTCCAAACTCCCAGCCCAAAGGAAGATCTGATGTGAGCGAGGCATCTGGAGATTAAGCCTCTCGTGGTTAGAAGAGCAGAGGACACCAAGCTCCCAAGCACATGCTCCTCTTGGGCTTGTCAAGCTTAATGCACTAGGCATTGGTTCCTGTTAGGAGGAAGCCGCTGGAGGTTTTCGTGGATCCAGAGGATTTCATCGGGTCGGGTGTTCATGCACGGGTGAGGAAGAGAAACAACTTCTGGAAAAGGAAGATGAGGGGCCGGGAGTACTGGACAGTGCTGGGGCCAGGCTCTCCCTGAGTCAAGTTCAGCGTGGGGCCCCGCCCCCCTCAGTGTCTGACTCTACTGTATCAGAACCTGCTGGGATGTATAATCCCAGGCTGACTGGCCAAGGTGGAATTTAGTACTCTGGGGATTAAAAGAGGATGTCTTGGGAGGAAGCCAATTTTCTCGACTGTGGGACTTGGGGACAGAATGCAGGAGGAGGTGTGTCTAGTCTGGCAGCTCTTGGGCAGGTAGAAAAGTAGAGTCAGAGATCTTTCTTTAAGGAATTTAAAGGACTTTTTGCCAACTCTGGGCCTCGTAAGTCTGGGCTTCTGGGGGTGCCTACACTTACTCCCCTCATTTGCAGGCTTCTTGCTTGTGAAGGGCAGGCTTACCATTTTGATGTGCCCCCCGGTTTTTGTTTCCACTTCATCCCATGGAAGCGAGAAACCTATTACTCAGGCAGTGGGAGAGTCGAGTATCAAGGATGCTAATCAGGGTCTTAGGGTCACCTGTAGACTCCGGAGGGACAGTGGGAGCTTGGAGGAGGGCCAGAGCAGAGTCAGGAGGATTAAAGGGCTGGAGAGCAAGCCTGGAACTGGAAGGGATGCCAGCCAATCCCGCTCAGCTGCCTGGTGGCCGAATCATAAACAGGAATTTATTTTTGGAAGGTTGGGCTTTTAGATGAGAGAGAGAGACAGAGAGAGAGAGAGAGAGAGAGAGAGAGAGAGAGAGAGAGAGGGAGAGAGAGGGAGAGAGAGAGAGAGGGAGGGAGGGAGGGAGAGAGAGAGAGAGCAAGAGCAGAGAGAACACAGATACCCTGGCTACCCCTGAGTCGTTTCACCAAGAGAAAAAGAACTGAGGTTGCTGAAGGGACTGAGGTGGGGTACAGGAGAACATATCCAGGAAACTAGCAAGGCTTTTAGAAACAAGCAGGGCCATACCTCCAGGTGGCCAGTAGGTGGCGCAGAAGACCGAGAACCCCCTCAACTCGTGCCCATACGCAGGGACGATACAATTTGAAAATCTGGCTTTTGGGTGTCTCCCCTTCCTGCTAGTTTGAGAATCTTATCAATCCATTCTCCCTCTTTGTGTGCCTCCAGCATGCACTGAGAAGGTCGGGGGATGGACAAAAGAGAGCTTGTGTAGGTGTGGAGGACAGTGGGGCCACGGCTTGCGTGTGTGTGTGTGTGTGTGTGTGTGTGTGTGTGTGTGTGTGTGTGTATGTCCGTGTTCCAGAGTGCTGCTTCTCAATCAGTGACTGGAAGGCGTACCAAGGTAGAGACACACACCCAGGCTCTCTCCTCCCTCAAGATGCCCCTGGGAAAGGTTTCTGCAGAGGATGAGACGTGTGGGGCGCTCAATGTCCTCTTCATGGAAGTCACTGTGGCAGAGCTTTTAATGTCATGATCTGATCCAACAATTAAGAAATGGGTTTGTGCTGACTAGTTTTATGTTATCCCAGTATTTACCCTGGGGTCTGTTGTGGCTCTCTAGCCTTTTGTAATGTGCCTACTCTATCATGAACAAATACAAAAAACCAAAACCAAAACCCACCCCAGGGGGGCCTCAGTTGCTCACTTCCCATTTCCAGTCCCCCCCCCACCCCCCCACCCCAGCCACATGTTGTTGGCTGCTACTGTGCTGGACCAGGCAGATACAGAACACTTTCATCATCACAGTAAGTTCTACTAGATAGCGCTGGCCCAGGACACGGGTCAGTGTCTGGAGAGGGACAGAAATAGTCAGGCTAAATGCTCTGCCCCCTCCTGGCCTCGTCTCATCTCTCAGCCAATATAGGCAGCCAGCCTCCTGCTCTTTGCGGCAACCAAAGGCTTCTGGGAGAGCCAGAAACTTGCTGCTCATGTCCCCCAAAAATGTAAGACGTGTTTCAGTCTCCCCAAGTCCGACTGCTTCCCAGCTGCAGATGGATGCTAATTAGCTCAATGGCACTGTGTGAGTGCATTTGCATACAGAGAAAGGGAGGAGGGAGTCTGGGCAGAGGCCTGGCCCACAGCAGCGTCTACCCAGCCCTAAGCTCTCTCCCGAAGATCCCCCGGAAGACACCATTTTCTTTTCCTCTGTGGTCAGTAATACAGGTAGTCTCCATGGATTTTAACAATCAGAATGATGAGCTGAGCTTCCCAGAGGAAAACAAATGTACGCAGCTCTAGCCTAAGGTGGGAGGTGGCCAGAAGGGCTCATTTAATTTCAAATGGCTTAACTTTAGATTTTGAAACAGCTTGCTCATTGGGACTGTTTCAAGTGTGTTTGAAACAACATACCGTAAACTTTATGACCCAAATATATACATCTGTATATATATGTATATATGTATAATATATATGTAAAATGACATTAAAATCATCTAAATTGAGGTCTTACATTGTAAATATAAAAAAGATGTCATGGATTTCCAAGACAGTATATGAAAGAATATTGATGATTTCATTATTGTTTTGGGTATGTTCTGTTAAAACACACAACTAAAATGAGCTTCCTCTGTTTCTTTTTAGCCTTTGAAAATCTTGGATGCTAGAAAAGATAATAAAAATGGTGGCCCCTGGAAAATGAAATGGTGTGTACGCATGCGGCTCGTGTTGGCTTTCAGTCGGATGAGCTATTTATTCTAGACACCTGCAGGGGACACACCTGTAGTGAGGGATGGAGAGATGTTACAGCCCCGATGGTACAACTCAGAGTTCAAATAACCGGAACCCATCTCAAGCCACACACTGGCAGAGGCATCACACCAGGCCCTGTTCTGAGGGCATTTTTAGTGAAGGCTTTAGGGGTTGTCGGGGGGGGGGGGGGGGGAAGGCCGTTTATCTGACAGTTTAAGTTGAGGCCTAAAGTATAAGATAACCTATTTGGTTGAGCCTTAAGGTTCTGCTGGCAGGTCCTACTGGGAAGGTAGGCTGGTGTCCTTTGCCTATTTCCCCAGTAACCCCAGAAAGGAAAGCTTCCTCAGCCCCTGGGCAGGTTAGGGTGGCTCTTGGCATAGCCTCAGATTAACCTGGACCCCCAGCTGTCACCTCTTAGCCGAAGGCAGGCCTGCTGAGAAGCCCGTACATCACTGGCTCATGAGTTGTTCTTTATCAGCCTTTGTGGTAGATAGTCCCTCCTCTTTGTGACATAGGAACCCTGCAGTCACCTGTATCACCCCATCCTACCTCGGGTCTCATCACCCTGCTTGCCAGCCCCCCGGGAAGGCCTGTGCCGTGGGGGCAGGTTACCATGAACAGTAGACCACTGAGGTACTATGTTCTTCGGAGAGACAGGAAGCAGGGGCAGCCACAGGGCTGCAAGGGCCTGTCAGGAGAGCTGCCTGTGTTCAGGAAATGAGGTTTGGCCCGCAGAGCTGGAGGCTGTGCTGCATACCATTCCTTCAAAACTCTCCTTGCTCACTTCCTCCGACCAAACCACTGGCCTGAAAAAGGGACAGAGGAAACCCCGAGAGCAAGAAGGTGTGAGAGCCCCTACTTTTGGGTCATTTCATTGCCTCTCCAGCCCACAAAATAGAGCATCCCTAAGTGGAGGGTTTTTCTTTCACTTTCAGAATGCCTACCACTGAAGGGGAGCATTTGGCAATGTTGGCCAAAGGTCTGGGTTAGACCAGGTTAGACCAGGCCTAGGCAAGAAAGAGGCCGAGTGATGACTGAATGAGCCAGAAATAGCAGGACAGAGCACCACAACTCCTAGTGAGGAGCCGGATTCAAGTCCTGACCACCCCAGATCTTGTCTAGGGCAAGTGGCTTCCTGTCTCAGGTTCCGTTGTCCTTATCTGTAAAGCGAGGGCCGGGACCACGATGGTAGCTATGGGTTTCTTCTAGCTTTAATGTTCTTTGGCCAATATCCAGATAATTCCTAGAGAGATGCTACGGAGCAGCTAAGACATGTGGCCAGGCAGGAAAGACCACTTCTCCTTACAAACAAATGTCTAGTTATTCATCGGGATTTATGTTGTTGGTGGTGTTTTTGTTGTTATTTTTTTTTTCCCCAAAGAAATAAGTGACATCATACTAGAAATCATGGCTGTGGGAGGGAAGCAGGCATCCATACCTGCTTCCTTGGCTATTTGCTTATTTATTTCTGCAGACATGTGATCAGTCTTATTGCTTTGAATAGCCTCCCCAGCTTGGAATTTAAGGACAGTCTGAGAATTGCTACTTTGCTTACAACTAAATACATATATACTACATACTATACATATATACAACTATATACTACAACAAACGACAACGAAATAAACCCCTCCCACTTGACTGTTTGTGACTTCTTGTAACCCCACCCTCCCACCCCCATCCCCACCTCCACCCCCCGCTGGTAGGGGGTGTCCTCTGTTCATACTTGGTTGTGTGCAGCCCTTCCAGCTTCTGAACGTGGTATGGCTCTGGAGGGTCATAATCACTTCTTTAAATTTTAATTTTTCTCCACATTGAATACCTTGAAGGTTTCATAGGCATTAACTGTTCAGGTACAAAGTAAAACTTTTTTTTTTATAAATCCTCCCTTCCGTCTTTGTCCTCCTCCCTGAATTAAGAGACCAGGACGGGGTCAACACGCTTCCATGTCCTCTGCTCTGACCTCTGCTCAGTGACCTCTGGCTGGAGGGTCAGCCTGGCCCTGGCCCGTGCAGCTGCGGGCCCACCTGCTTGCTCAGATGTAAAAAAACTCCTGCCCTCGGGGGATGCCTCAGAGTCTGGGGAGTGGGAATGGGGGAGGGGAGGGTATTGAAGGGGGGGAAAAAAAAAAGGGACTTGGAAAGAATAGGAGCTTCACTGGGCCAGCTGTGCTGGCTCCTCCAGGCCTTGCTGACGCAGCAGAAAGATGGGGGCAAAGGCAAGGAACGTCAAGTTAGAGCACCATGCCCCATCATCCGCCCAGCTCTCCGTTCCGCGTGGCCTCAGCAGCTCCAGCTCTCACAGACTTGCTTCAAAGGGAGGCTGTGCGGTGGGGCAGGAATCTGGCTCTTTTCAATTTTCCATGATCTTGTTCAACCCAGACATGGATTTGGCCAAGAAGCCTTTACTCTGGATTGACTTCAGAGTGGCATTTGGACCAGGGTTGGAGCTGAAGCCCTGCGGATGGAGGCCAAACCCCTCCAAGTAGCGAAGGCTGAATTCATTTTCGTTTAGGTAATGTCCTCTTCCCCTTTCTTGCCCAGAAGCACATTTTATGTTTCTCTTTGCCTTATTTCTCAATGACAGGATTGATATTTACAGCCCTCTACTCCCTACATCTCAGATTTCACGTCTCGGCTAGCCCAGGAGACACTATCCAGACCCTCCAGTGTGCTGGGCTCCCACCACCAAAGCCACAGGTCCTTTCTAGACACAGCCCTCAGCAAAGCCTGCGCCTTCCTTGACCCACTGAAGCTCACTTTTATTTATTGCTCTTGGCTCTAGAAACTCTTGTCTCCCTCGTCCCTTTAGCCTCGCACACACTGCCCTCTGTTTCTATATGTATCTCTGGCTCCAGAACTGGCCAAAAGAAAATGCTGGGCCAGGCGCGCTCCCAAGCACCGGGCCATCTCTAGGCCACGCCCTCTCCAGTTGCCAAGCAACGCACCCAGCAAAACGCTGGTCTCCGCCTGCCTGCATACGCCTCCCTCTCCCGAAGCTTTGGCTGCCTTCCACCTCACTCTCCTCCGCTCCTCACTTCTCATTCTAGAAACACACTGTGCTGGGGGTGTTACATAATGCAAATAATACATGAATATATAATATGTACTTTTGGTTGCATACCAAATATGAATACAGTATATGTATAATATAGCTTGCATCCGCGGGAGAAGAGGTTATGTCCACGCTCACACTACTCAGATTTTGATGGTGGGGGAGGGGGCCTAGGGAGCAGGAATTTCTTCTAAAGGACCCAGAGGACATCCCCCCTCTCTTCACTATCCATTTTCCTCTCTTTAAGAATGACGTCACCTTTAGCTTTTTTTTTTCTAAGGGATCCAGCTAATGGCTCTCGGGTTGAAGGATCTTCTCCGGGAGCCCGCTCCCATCCAAGAGGAAAGCATCAACCTTCGCGGCTGTGGACAGCAGCCAGGGCGCAACCGCAGCCCGCTAGGCACCTGCCTGAGGCGGGCTGGGGTCGGGGAGAAGCGTTGGGGTCGGGGAGAGAGCGAGAAGAGGGGGCTGCTTCGGGTTGGCTGCTGAAGGTGAGACTGAAGCAGCTGCAGAGAATTCTAAAGCGACCTGGCGCGGAACAAAACCCCCCCAGTGTACGTGTGTGCATGTGTGTGTGCACGCGGGCGCGTGCACTGGGTTGGCTTGGGAAGTTGGAGGCTGCCGCTCTGCTGGCCCAGCATTTGCGCGCGCGCGCGCGCGCACACATCTTCTCGCCCAACTACTCCCTATGAATTATACGGCTTGGCAAATAAAAGTGGGGCCCGGATACTGCGGAGTCATAACTTGCTCACTTAAGCAGTGATGGGATTGCTAGCCACACAGCCCTTGTCTCCAAGCCAGGTAATGATTTCCTACCGTTTCGGCGGGCAGGAATACAGTAAAAATGACCCGGAAAATTGGTCTCTGGGGTTTCTGAGGTTTGTACGCCCCCCTCCCTTTCATGATGCACCTTCTTGTGACAGCCAAAACCTGCACTTCCCGGGGAGAGATGCTGAGCTCTGTCCTTAGGTCCTTAGTTTGCATTTAAATTTTTTTTTTTTAAATTACAAAACTCCTCACGTTGGAGTGCTTGGGAATAATGGAGGACGACAGGGTAGTGAGTGAGAAGGCCTTTGTCTTCGTAAGGAACTGCACCAAATAAACATTTAGCCAAGTCTTAACCTCTCCCAGCTCAGATTTTGTACATCGTTGATTAATATATATATAGTTTATATAATACATATATAAGATAAGATAACTCCCCAGAGAAACCTAACTTGAAGCAGAACTGTTCTGGTTGAACAAGAGACTCTGCCAGTCATTTAAACCATAGACTCCAGGCACACAGAGCTTGAAGGCGGGGCAGGAGGGGGCGGGGCCAGAAGGGGGCGGGGTAAACGGAGGGGTGGCTCCCAGTACATGGTCTTCCTGTCTCCGCCCCTTGAATTTTGCATTCTGCGTTTCCAGGGCCCCTCAGGCATTTAGCCACACTCACTTTTAGTCTGGTTTAAGTGATTGGGGGTGGGTGGGGGTGGGGGTGGGGGTGGGGTGCTTGGGTGGAGTGGAGTGGGGAGAAAGGGAGGGGAGAATGGAGAGGGCAAGCATCCATTGGGAACTTGAGGATGTCTTCAAACCTATGACCATTTTTTTTTTTTAATCTTAGGTAAAATCTGAATTCAGGAGGGGAAAAATTCATCAGATTCAGGGGCGAATAATCAGCACAGAACACCAAACCCTTTTCACGCTCTATCCCACGCCCTATCCCAGCACTCTTGAAGTATTCTTTCTCTTCCTGGGAGGAAAATAAAAGACACGTTTTTACAACCTTATGTGTTTTTTACCATCGATCATATTCATATCAATTTAAAAGCAGCAAGTGTACATGTGGGTGAGGTCTCAACACCTCTGCCCAAAAGGCATTAGTTATCAAGATGTAGGGCGTGTGTGTGTGTGTGTGTGTGTGTGTGCGCGCGCGCGCGTGTGCGTGTGTGTACACTTGCGTGCACCCCTTACCAAGTAAGAATGGAGGGATAAGTCTGGAGGCAACAGGATGGGGTGCGGGGTTTGGAGGGATCAAGGTAGAATTAGCTTCAAAGATGCGTAACGCAATCCAGGCCCCAATTAAAGTGACCTTTTAACAAAAAGATTTTTTTTTTTTTTTAAAGTTTAGGGAGAAAAGTATGGGGGTGGGGTGGAGAAGGGAGTTGATAATTTAACCTGTTCTTTTTCAGAGTGGATACACGGGATTTGGACTTTGAGACTCAATAGGAGCTCAGGAGTCAGGATTGCCACGAGTTCGGAGTGGGGGAGGGCCGGGCTCGGGTGAAGACTGAGAGGGGATGGAGCGCAAACTGTAAGAGGCTGGGTTAGACAGACGCCTAGGACAGCAGGATCTGCCAGAAGGGCTCCAAATCCGAGGTGCAAGGACCCACCCCATCTACTCCCAGGAGCTGCCCGGGTCTAAGCCACTTGCTGCGCAAAGCGCTTGAGTCCCAACCCTTCCCGGATCCCCACCCGTCCAAGTCCCCCCACCCACTCCCCGCCCGTGTGCGGTGCAGCTGACACCCCGGGAGCGCTCACCTATCTTGGTTTGCTCGCCATAGCTCTTCTCGTTGAGGCAAACGCCGCGGCCGTGCAGCAGGGCATGCAGCGGCTTCTCCTCATCCTGCCGGGGGAGGCAGCGCAAACCTTGGGCGCAGCGCTCAGTGTAGACGCCACACGACTGCCCCTCCGCCAGGGCGCAAGTCATGCAGCAGCCGCAGCCGGGCTCCTTGACCAGCTCGCAGCCCAGAGGGCTGGGGGGACACATGGACAGAGCTTTCTCATCGCAGGGCTCACAGTGCACGAAAGAGCCCAGGGCTTGAGCCTGCCCGGCATAGGCGGCCAGCAGCAGGAGGACCGCGCTGAGCACCATTTTCTCGGAGTCTCGCTTTACCTTGGGGCGGGGCAGGAGAGCGAGAGTGCGTAGAGAAAGGGCCAGGAGGGCTCCCGGAGATTTTTTTTTTTTTTTAAATCTCTTGCAGGTAGAGCAGGTGCCCTCCCCCAAACACTTGCAAAATGTGAGGCAAGGAGGATTCAGGTGCCTGCACGCAAGTCCCAATTGCAAGGATTAAAGACTTGCAACAGGTTGGGGGTGAAAAAAGGAGGCGCGCCAGGTGCACGCAGAGTGAGCGGAGACCGAAGAAACCCCTAGGCGGGATCGGGTCAGAATTGCAGAGGTGGGGGGACCACAGAATTGCTCACCCCAAAGCAACAGAAATAATGAGCTTGGAGGCTGTGGAAATAAATGGGGGTGATGAAGAAAAAAAAATGGACTTGGCTTATTTTTTTTTCCTTGTTGCTTAAAGTCTAAAACGCACCCCCACTCCTCTCCAAGCCTCTGCTGTGAGCAGCGCCGCTGCTGCTGCAGAACAGGTAAGAGGCGTCGGCAGCTGCCAAGAAGATAGGGGAAAAAAATGTTGAAATCAAGAGAAAAAAAAAATCAGCAAAACTCCAAACCTCACCAAACCTGGACCCTAACACCTCTTGTCTCCTACTCGGCCACCACCTCTTCGAAACCCGCAGGTTCTGCGTGAAGTCCGGAGAAGGGTGCAGACCGAGGAGGAGGATAATGAAAAGGAACAAAAAAAAAAAAAAAAAAGGGAAAAAGCCCAAACAGCTTTGCAGCTCTTTGCTAGCTCTTTTTACCCCCCGGCAGAAGTTTCCAAAGAGACTGCGGGCTCTGGTCGAGCAGGCGCTTTTAAACAGACGGCCCCTGGCTGCCAGCCAGTTATAGCTGCAATCTGAGCTCCCCAACACCCAACCCATGCAAGGATGCCAAGGAGCTTTGCAGCACAGACTCACACGGGGTGGGGGTGGGGAGAGGCCTTCTAGACACACGGGGGCTCCCCTTCGCTCCCTGAACGGTGCCCTCCGCCCCACGGAATGTACGAGAAGGGCTTGGGGGACAGACTGGAGCTACCGAGAGCTGGGAGAAGGTGGAGGGAGGAATAGCCGATAGTAATCTTCAAGAGCTGGCTTGAATACAATGGAGTGACTCGGTCCCCCCACAACTAGCCGGGACACTGGCTGTCAGGATTCACATTTTCTTTTTAGCCATGTATACCCCGTCCCCCGCCCCCCCCCCGCCCCCCCCGCCGCCCCTGAAGTCCTTTCCAACCTTTAGAAAAAAAAAGCGTCTAAGTGACCACTGAAGGTTTGTGTGTTGTGTTTGGGGGACAAGTAATGCACACTAGCCGGTGAAGGGTGTTGGGACGAATTTAAAGGGAAAAAGAGGAGGGGTGGGGTAGATTCTTCCCTCATCAAAAGTCGGGGAAAAGGGATTAAGGCAGGAGCTTGCAGTCGCTGTTGTTCTGGTGAGGTACTGATTTTAGTTATATTCAGTGGTCATTTTCCTTCACCTACATAGCTGACCAGAGAAGCTCATGGGTGTGTGTTTTACGTGCACTTTCAAGAACGGATACCCATCCAGCGTTGTTTGTAGTAGTGACTGAGACTAGAAGAAATCCTGTGGGCTGTCAGTATTATCTGGTGTCTAAGGTGTCCTTGCCATGGACACCTTAAATGTCTTTTTAAATGAAAGGAAGGTAGATGAGTGATAACCTTCGTGGGGTTACCAAGGAGCTATTTCTGTGGGGTAGGCTGTTCCTGGAGTGATGGGGTGCCACACTGCAGGAAACCTTGTCCTAAGGTTAATACGTGCAAAGGAATACTGCTCAGGGTAGGACCTTGCGACCTGCACAGGAGAAATCCGGACCCAGGACCACACCATGCCGCTTGGAACCCCAGATCGCTGGTTGGCACTAGGGACCATTCTTTCCTTAGGAAAATGAAAGAAAAACTAATGCGTGAAAGAAGTGATGGTCTTAGCTTGTTTTTTGAAAATGAGTTTGACATGATGGGTGGGCTGTAGACTGCCCACCACAGATAATAAAGAAATGACCAAGTGACTATCTCTGGGGAATTCTTGGGGTGGGGATTTTGCCTTTTCTCCAAGCTCCTTCCTCCTTTGCTAAGCACTCTATTCTTTTAGAAAAGGGACTGCATTTCATGAATTTTGCCACTAGACTGCACCCTTATCTATGATAAGAATTCTTTCTGGAGGACTGCTTTTGAGAAAAGATTTCCCTTGCTAGCTCTATTTGGGAGCATCTCTCCTGGTGCCGTCCACACACTCCCAGGTCCTGATCCATATTCTCAAGTCTCTGTTTGCCAAAAGGCACATCCTAAAACAAGTCCGGAAGTTTAGTGCTTTGGCACCTATTGCCAAAGGAGTTTTAGGTGTTGGCTAGGAGACAGAGGAAGAGCAGTGTGCACTGACTTAAAAAAAAAAAAGTGGGAAGGTTTGTTCCAAGTGTTTGTCTCTTCTGTTGGAAGGCTTGGTAATGCAGGGAGCAAATCAATGTTGAAAAACTGAATTGAGATGTTATAGACACAAAAGCGATCAACTGCCCTTTTCTCATTTGAATCGAGTTCAGGTGAGAAGAGTGTTAATACACGGAGGGGATGGTGTGGAGATGGGTTCAGCTCAGCTCGGGGTAGCATTTGAGATAAGTTGGAAAACTAGGTTCTTTTGAGGGACCCTAAATTACCCAGTTCCTGTCATCCTGCACTCTCAAAAGATGGCCTCCAGTGACACCTTTTTTCCCCCCCTTAACTAACTTCTTGTGACTGGAAAATACGTTGTGTGAAGACCAGGAAAAGAGGAGGAGATGGTTCCTAGACATTAGGTGGGGAGGGTGTTGGGTGTTGGAGCATATGAGCTTCCCATGATTCCATTCTCTCTGCCCTCTGTTCCAGAAGCTCCAGGCTCTTTACAGTTGGGATGGGGTTGGGGGAGTTAACATCAACAAGTGTCATTGAGATGGCTAGCTTATTCTAGTTAGATTCAAATCTGGTTCTACTCCCAGAGACGTCCTTTACTGCTGGCTTAATTTTGCCTCCATGAACTTCCCTGTTTATGTATAGGTGAGCTCTGATGCTTGTGTCTAGCTGACATTTGTGTATAGAAATGCCTTTGAGTATCATCTTCTTGGAGATGTTAAAAGTTAAATATCACCCACCATATTCCATACCCTCTGAGCTCACTCTCTCCTTTACTTTGACAAGAATTAAGTGATGATTAGAACCAAGCTTCAAGAACTACAAGGGAATGAAAGATTTGTGCTGTTTACCTGGACAACTTTCAAAGGGCAGAGGGCACTTTTTAGCTCACCAAGCTTACCAGGCTTCCATAAGCTGCCTGTTTCTGGAAGATTTTGGCGCCGTTTCAAGGGCAAGGATGATGTCTGCTAACAGGATTGGGAGAAGCAAGAGAAGCTTGTTCACATCATCGGTTCCACTTTCAAGATCTGGCCATTGGCTTGTCTATTTCCCAGATACACACCTACAGAGAGACCAGAGCATGTTGGTATACCAACACTATTGTCTTATCTGGATCCTGCTGTACGATAAACAGGCACCAAGTCCTCAAGGCCCTCCCCGGTGAAGAAGTTCAGCAGGACCGAGTCAGGGCAGAGGAGTTTCTAAGGCTGTTTGAGTGTAATGACATCGCTGACGGCTAGGTGGCAGAGCTGATACATCATTGAAGACCTGCCTCCATCTCTTTTCACTCCGGGGCAGAAGCCGCAGAGGCTGACAAGGAGAGTTTTAACAATGGGGTTAGGCAAACGGGAGAAAGCAAAGGCTTGACAGAGGGGCATGCTTGTGTACCCATACCCTGTGGGTGCATTTATGTGCTGGCAAACCTACCCACTGCTCCTGGAGTTGGCACCACATCTACCTGAGCTACAATACAAAATCATCCATGTCCCACTAGCAGCTACTCACGATTTACCCTGGAGACAAGGTCCCTCCAGCTTGGATGGACTGTGGTGACTTTGCGTTCATCAACACAAGCCCTAGACCTTCTCTGATGAGTAATTAGAACGTGATCTCCATCAAAGTGCATGACGCTTCCCCCCTTTAGATTTTCTAAAATGTTAATTTGTCTATCTCACACAGTCAGAACCCAGAAGATCACAGCCGTCTGCTCAGAACATTTTGCCATGGTGGCTGGGGACTTTCTCAAGAATAACACGGTGTCGCAGGGAACAGCTCTCCTGCCTCACCCTCTCCAATCCTCTGCTGGCAGACGCTGACACTCTCTCCAGATAACTCTGGACTCCTTTGCATAGTGGATTTGTAGGTTTTATATGCTATTTCTTATAGAAAAGACAATAATCTTGAAGGTCAAACCATGTGCTGCTGCTTTAAAGTTCAAGTTTTATAGTGAGGCTCACTGCAGCCTGCAACTTAACTGGAGCTGAAATTGACCCCGAGGCTGACTGTTATAACAGAGCAGAAGCCAGCTGTGACTCAGAGTGATTTGTATCCCTATGTGAGTAGTATATGCATTCACGGTTTTACGAATTAACGTTCAGAAGGCTCTGGAGCAGATCCAGGCAGATAGGGGCAGAGCGGAGCTCCATAAATACAGTTTGGGCCCAGAGCCCTCCTGTCCTCTCAGATCACGGGATCTGGCATGTTCCTACAATAAGCAGCTCAGAAGCCGTGTTAATTTTGGAAAGTGAGATTAACCAAGAAAAGTGATCCGTTGTGACTTAGAAGACAGGGTGGGAAGGCCCAGCTCTAAGGGGGGAGAGAGAAGTGGGCAGGGAAATGGAGTAAGAGGAGAGAGATGGAGGGTTAACAGCTTGAAACATGTTTAATGTAATGAGTTTGAGCTATGAAAAGGCCAAATAAAACCACAGTGCCTGGTGGGGTCTGGGTTTCATCACAGTTCAGTGGGGAGAGGGTGGAAGGGTCACCACACAGGACAAATTTGTGTGAGCTGGGAGAAGATGGCCTTCCTCAAGCTATCTTCCTTTTAGTCATCAGAAAATGGTTACAAAACAACAGACGTTGGAGTCTTAAACATAAATTCTCGTGACTGGAGAGCTGGCTCAGCAGTTAGCAGCCCGAGTTGCTCTTACAGAGGGTCTAAGTTGGATTCCCAGCACTCATATTTGATGGCTCCAGCTTCAGGGCACCCAGTGGTCTCTTCTGGCCTCTTCAGGCACCACAAACATATGCACACACCTCCATCCATATACATCATAATTAAAATAAAAATAAGTCTTCAAGTTAAATAAATTCTGACTCTTATTGGTAGCCTTAAGATTGCACACACCCTAAATTTGCACAAATATGTTAAAGTCTTAATCCTAAACCAAAATTCACTTAACACCTCTTAAAGAAAACTCAAGTCAACACTCAAACAGCCATTGTAAAAATCAAACATTCTGGCACAATACAATCCAAACAAAGAAAGAAAAAAAAAACCCAAAATACTCATTTGTTGCTGAGGGAAGATGGTAGGAAAATATTAAACTTCTTTTTCTGTAACTAAGTCATTTTGCTTCTGTAAGGGAAGAAAACTGTGGTGTACAGTAAAGTCAGTGTAATTCTTTTTTTTTTTTTTTTTTTTTTTTTTTTTTTTTTTTTTTCGAGACAGGGTTTCTCTGTGTAGTTTTGCGCCTCTCCTGGAACTCACTTGGTAGCCCAGGCTGGCCTCGAACTCACAGAGATCCGCCTGGCTCTGCCTCCCAAGTGCTGGGATTAAAGGCGTGCGCCACCACCGCCCGGCTTTTCTTTTCTTTCTTTTTTTTTTTTTATTTTTATTTTTTTTTATTTTTTTTAATTTATTTTTTTTTCAGTGTAATTCTTAATATACAATAGTCTGTAGTCCACATCCCTGTCAAATCCATCAAAAATGTAAATAAAATCAACCAAAGCTCCCAATGCTACAAAAGTTGAGGCAATACTAATTTAGTATGTTGGCTAGTGTTAGGCTGAGGGCTTGCTGGAAAATGAACCAATATCTGTGATTGTGATTTAATGGTCATAGTGTAAAGTTTTTGAGTTTGGTGCATAATGGCTGATGTCCTGATCGATAATTTGATCTTTCCGTTACTGCTTAATGGACACTACAGTCTTGCCTTACGCAGTGTTTTTGTTTTGTTTGTCAAGACAGGGTTTTACTATGTAGCTCTGGCTGCCTAGGAACTCACTCTGTAGAACAGGTTGGCCTCAAACTCACAGAGATCCACCTGCTTCTGCCTCAAGAGTGCTGGGATCAAAGGCCTGTGCCATTACTATCCAGTTTCACAGTGGTTAATTTTAAAGCCAGTTTGCGATAAAGAAATTGGTTAGAGTCAAAATTTCTACCAGAAAAGTCCTTAATCACATAGGAAACAAAACCTTCCCTTTGGCAACCTGGCTGTGTCACCCAGCTGTCACTCAGCCCTTTCTCACTATCTCAAGATACTGACAAGGTGAGTTGGGTGTGTGGCACAGCTTTGATGTCTTTGGAAATGGAAAACGTTCTTCGACAGCTAGATTAGAACATGGTCATCCAAAGTGATCTAAGGTGCATGCAGTTTTCAAGGTTACTAACAAAATGAAACACAAATGCACACTTCAATGCAGCGTTCAGAGAACATACCTATAGACTGTTTCTTAAATGTGAGTCATGTCCCTCCACACATGGGGTCATGGAACTGAATGTGGGGGTCCATGAAAAATGTGGCAATAGAAGAAGATTTCTAAAAGTGCAATGATTCAAAATGAACTCAATCAAAAGTGTAATGAATCCAAGATGCTTCGGGCAGTACTCCTCCCTGTTGCATCATGGGACTTCACCATAGGCTCTTCTTCCGAACGTACAACATGCAAACTTTGCATTGTACATACCGTATTGTCATACACACCAGTGTAGACTGCATGAAACACATGGGCTCAGATTCAAGACTTTTGTGCATTCAGAGTTATATTGACTTTACTGTACACACACAGTTTTCTTACAGAAGTATAATGGCTTAATTAGGGAAAACAAAGACTTAATGTTTTTCTACCATCTTCAAATGAGTGTATCTTCAGATTGTATTGTGTTAGAATGTTTAATTTAAAAGATGACTGAGTTTTTGACTTGAGTTTTCTTTATAAAAGTGTCAAATGAGTTTTAGGTTGGGGTGAGGACAGAATTTCTAATAATTTCTGAAATGGCTGTAAACATATTTCTACCACTTTTTTAAACCATGTATTTCTATGAAGCAGTGTTCTCAGCACTTATAATTTTAAAGTAAAAATATCAATCAACTCTGAAAAATTTGCAGATGCCCTGTATCCTTCAATATCAAGTGTTGAGATTTAATTATTTATGTAAGAAGGAGCAAACATTTATCTCATTTCTTTGTAGAGTTTCATCTTTTATTACATTTTACTGTGTGTGTGTGTAATTCACGGAGTACATGTGGAAGTCAGAAAACCACTTCTCTCTACTATGTGGGTACCAGGATGTAAACAAACCATGCTTACGGGGAGTCCTCAGACCCAGCAGTAGGTGGCCAACACAAAATGAGCTCAGTGGTATTTTTGAAGATTTATTGTGTCATAAAGCCTTGTTTGGACATTTTTTAACCTTACAGGTCTTTTGAACATATGTTATGGTGTTCAGTTTTGTGTTTTTACAGGATTTCTGTGTGTGCAAATATGTGTGACTCTGTACCTGCGTTTCTTGTGTCCTTTCTTTGGTCCCCCCCCCCCCCGCCCCACGCCATTTGTTTAGTTTGTCCTATTCTAGTTGTTTTTATTATATCTCCTTCTTCTTATCTTTTAGATGACTGTTTTCAAATTAGAGCAAGAAATGTGTGCGTTTGAGTGGGTGGAAAGGATCTGGGAGGAGTTGGGGAAGAGGAAACCATAATCATTAATATATTATATGAAAAAAAATCTATTGTCAATTAAAAAAAAGAAAGAGAGAAAGAAACTCTACTGCAGAACACACTAGCATGAGAAACAATGACCTGCTTGCTTGGTCACTGATCTGATTATTCAAGATGGGCAACATGCACAGTATTCAGTGATTTCTTCCTTGGTCTGAGGTCATCAATGTCCCTGTCTTTAACAACACAAAGAATTTGAGATCCAAAGCTAGGCTCACAGTTCCTCAGAACCTTGAGCTTCCCAGAACTCCAGGAAGACTATTTTTGGCTCCAACTCCTGGCCTACTGATGGGACTGTGAACCTATTCAACTTAATTGGGCAATGAATAGCTTTTGAACCATCTCAGACCTGTTCCTCTGGGAGCTTCTTTTAGGCTGTTCACTGCCAAGCTGAGATGTGGACTCTTTGTCCAATTGAGAGAAATCCAGTAGACAAAACCACAAAGTCAACACATGTATGTAACATGAACAGCCTATGCTGTTATGGACTCATTTATCTATCTATCTACCTATCTATCTATCTATCTATCTATCTATCTATCTATCTATCAATCTATCTATCTATCTACATATCGATCAGTTTATATATTTGTATGTGTATCAGAGGTCAGAGGTTTAATATACAGATGAGATACCATGGGGCCAGGAAAGTTAGCTACCAGTTTGTTGGTGAATGAGTATTCTACACAGTGTAAACGTGACTCACTAGAAACTTCTGCTCCTGTAGACTTGGAAAAGATAAATGAAACAATTGACCGCCAAGCACACATCATTCAACTAACTATAAACATCTACCCCATCCATCCATCCATCCATTCATCCATACATCCATCCATCCCTCCCTCCATCCATCCATCTATCCACCCACCACCCACCCACCCCTCCATCCATCCATCCACTCATCCATCATCCATCCATCCATCTATCCATCTCTTCATCCATCCATCCATCCCCCATCCATCCACCCATCCATCCATCCACCTGTCCAAGGGTGGAAAGGCTGAGTGGAGAAAAATATGAAATTTACCTAGGTGGGGAAGGCTTAACGCAGAAGATTTTTTTTTTCTCTGAGCCTCCAACTTTGAATATCACTGTCTATTATTTTTGGTTAAAACATCTCAACTTTGAGAAAGCTGAAACTGGTAACAAAAACTACATTATTGATTTATGTATTATAATAAATAATTTCCATTGTTAGAATGAACTCTACCTACTTACATTTTTAAAAAACATACTCTAAGGGCCAGCGAGGTGGCTCAGTGGGTAAAGCATTTGCTTTGCAAGTGCAGGGTCCTGAATTCTGACTGCCCCAAACTTACATAAAAGATGGGTCTGGTGGCACATGTCTGTAATTCCAGTGATGGCAGAATGAAAACTGGGGACAGGCAGATCCCTGCAAGTTCATGATCAGTTAGTCTAGTCCTACTTGCTGAAGTTCCAAGCTAATGAGAGACCCTAGCTTAAAAGATGGAAGGCACCTGAAGAATAATATCTGAAGTTATTTCCTGACTTCCATATGCATATACACATACATATACCTATATGTGTGTACCTATAGACACAAGTGCACTTGCTCATATAGGAATTTGTACAAATACACACACACACACACACACACACACACACACACACACACACACACACACAGAGCATATTGGAAAGCATTATGCCGTAAGCAAGGTCATCATCTCATGGTTACCATGTCTCTTGATTGTATCATTTTCTCTTGTGGTTAATTTAATCTTGCATTGTTTTATGCATCATAGCCCTAGTCATAATACAATATAAACTTTCTGTTTTATAACACACACACACACACACACACACATACACACACACACACACACACACACACACAATTTCTTCCTGGCATATGGCAGGCTCCCAATAGGACTGCATAAGTACACTCTGACATTTGTATGATGAAACTGCCCAACAAGGTGTTTCTCAGAATATATCCCCATTTTTAAATGATGCATGACTGTATGATGAACACATGGCTTTTCAGCTTCAGGGACAATGTTATGTCTATAGACATTCTCCCGTCTTACACCCTAACAAATGCACTCAAACAACTAAGTCTGGCAGTGTAGGCCTATAATTCCAGTTACTTCAGAGGCCGAGAACAGGGGAACTTCAAGTTCAAGACATACTTGGGTTACAGAGTGAATTCAAGTTCAGCCAGGGCAACTGAATGAGACCTCATCTCTTTTTATGGTGGAATGATTTCCCATTGTATGGGATAAACAAAATATCACATTTTGTTTATCCATTAATCAGCTGGTAGAAATGTGGCTTTTTTTTTTTTTTTTGGCTTTTAAGAATCATGCTGCTATGGAGCAGAAGAGATAGCTCAGTAGTTAAGAGCACTTGCTGCTCTTGCAGAAGACCTGGGTTCAGTTCCCAGCACCCACATGGTGGCTCACAACCATCTGTAACTCCAGTACTGGGGCACTGGTACCCTCCTCTGGGCTCCACTGGCATCAGGAATGCACATGGTACACATACACACATTCTGGCAAAACACTCATACGCATACAGTAAAGAAACTTTAAAAACCCGTGAGAGAGTCATGCTGCTGCAGACATTTACATACCAAGGTTTGTGCAGATATGTCTTTTCATTTTCTTGAGTGACATTCCTATCGCTGGTTCATATGATATCTAGCTCTGCGTTTCACGCTCTGAGGAGTTGTCAGACTGGTACTGACTGGTTTGCGGCCAGCAGCAGCACCTTTGTGTGTTTCCTGGAGCAATATATACCAGGACTCCAATTTTCCACATTTGCCAACACATTATCTTATTTTTTATTATAATTGCTCTATTGGGTATGTCACAGAATCTTACTGCAATTCTGATTTGTATTTATCTAAGAATATTTTCATGTATTTATTGGTCATTCTTTGGAAAGAAGTCTACTTAACTCCATTGTCCTTTTAAAATTGGGTTACCTGTCTTTTTGTTATTAAGTTATATTGGGGTTCTTTTGATTATGTTTCTTCATCTTCCTACCTACTTTTGTTTGTCATAAAAAAAAAATTTCTCAAGTACCTGTCTCCCTATTTGAGTAACTCAAAAGTCAACTGCTTAGGGATTTGCATTACGTTTGTTTGCAAATCCTACCACCTTTGCCCTATAAGGTAGCCTGAGCTCAGAAACCATGTCCTATGTCTTGTCATCATCTAGTGGTTAGGAGCATCCCATCCTAAAGGTCACACCAGCACTCATGGGGAAGGAATTGTACAAGAACTTCGGCCAGCAGGGGTTATCTTAGAGTTCTGCCGTTCACAATGATCAGTAGGGCAACTTCATTTTCATTCCCAAGTTGACCACTGGTAAAACAATAGGGCTGAAATGGAAGAATGTCTCAATTACAAAGCAGACTGAAACAAAACACAAACACAGACAAAGATGAGGGAAGAATGTAGATGAGGAAGCTACATTGAGTTATTTTTCATGATTCTCCAGTTCTATAGTTACATAAAAGTCCCAGGAAGCCACCAGCAAACAAACTCAAGTAAGCAGATACTTGCCGAGTTCACTCTGGCACCAGGCACCTTGCTCTCCTTTGTGTTACTAGGGACACGTAAGTGAATGTGGTACCTGGCTGCAAGACACTACACTTTTCTGTGGAAGAATGGACACAAAGCAGCATCCTCTAAGAGAGATTCAAGGAGCTGGCTTATTGGCTGTAAGAGCCATTTGTGAGCTTTTCATGACAACCTGATTGATATCCTAGTTTTCGGTCACTTAGGCCCCTCGCCTGGTCTTCTGACTGTCCTAGAGATTACGACTAACTCCAGAGAAGAAAGTGTAGAATGTTGTTGTAGGGCTGTGCTTTGATGTTGGCTGACATCTGGTCAACCTCATGATAATAAAGCCACTCAGAGCGGCAGTGCAGAAGAGAAGCCTGACGGATCTCATGAAAAATTAGGTTTTCCACTCCTGACTTCCAGGGGTTATTCACAGTGTGAGGGAAGTGAGGCAAGTGGGGAAAGACATTCAGGAAAATTGATGAGGGATGTTTGGGCCAGAGCCTTTTGGAATCAGTGCATGTCCCGAGGCTGGCCCAGACTGTTCCAGCTTACCCTGGTGCCTTTGAAGTATGTTACCTGGATGAGGAGCTAAGCCAGTTTGGCAGGGTGAGGAGGGAGGCTGTGTGGTCTGGCAGAGAGCAGAGCACAGGGGCAGAAGGACTGAGCTCCAATCTGCGGCTGACTCATGGCACCTCTGGCCAGGAGCTGCATGGTTGGGTCCAGCTGGAAAAAAGGGAAGAGACCCAAGTCAGGATCTCACTGAGAAATCCAGATGTCCTTCATGAGAACAAACAAGGCAGCTTTCCTTTCTCTCTCTGGTCTCTTTTTCTCCCTGTGTGTGTATCTAGGCCTCTAGACTGTGTGCGGGTATTTCTTTTTTCTGCTCTTCCTTGTGACTTCTCTTCAGGGTCTGATTCTGATCTCGCTTGCTGTCCCTGTCTTTGAATATGACTGTGCTGAGTTCACAGTGGTCCTGCCATCAGCTCCATCGTGCTTGACATTGACTTTCCTGAAGTTCAAGTGAAACTTGGGGTTCCGGGTCTTCTGTGTGGTGTGTCTGGACTTCTGATTCTCTTCCTTGGTAATAGAAATGTTGGGGCATGGAGAGACTAGAAGACACTTCACCTGGCTCTGGGAAGGCCTTGAACTAAGAGTTCTTGTTCTGTCTGTTGCTGGAACAGTTACACCCCCCCACCCCCCCATATATATATATATAATATTTATACATTTAATATATATTATATAATAATAACAATGTATATATTAAAATAGGTATTTCTGGTACTGGAACAAAGGGGACAGAAATTGGTCCTTTAAAGTGAATGCTTTTCTATGGCCTTGGTTTCTGTCTTCCCGTACCACCCTCGGTCTCTACCTTCTGTTCTCAGACTGGTGATATTTCTTCCTCACTCTCGCACCTTTCCATTTCCTGACACTTTCCCTTCCTATTCCTCCTTCATTAGAGTGACTTACAGAGTAGATTGCCCTTTAAGGCCACATTTTATTTGACCCCGTCTTCGGAGGAAGAACCTTGTTCAGTGGCTGACTTTGCCACTGTGTAGGAGATACTCGAGGCCAGAGCTGGGCTGGAGTGTCCCCACCAACCGAGTGACCTTCGTACCATTTGGGACTTCGGTTTTTTTTCCCCTTAACCTGTGAAACAGGAAGAATTCAGCTTGCTGAGCAGGCTTGGAGGGGTTACAAAGCAGGACAGTAGACGTCAGACTCTCAGCATATGCAACAGCATGTGGGTAGGGGGTTCCGAGCTGAAGTTCTAGTTCGTCATGGACAGGAGCTTGGCTTCCCCTCTGAGTGGTGCCTGGCTATCACCAAGTCTTTCCCCCACTGATGAATGTTGGGATTTTGTGTTGTCGCGGAATGCCCACCCTCAAGGCACCACATGTAAAGTGTTTGTTTACCTATAGTTTTCACCATAGACATATGTCATTTATAGGGATCTCCCAGGATGTCAAACACTGCTCCCCACATAGCAGTTTGAACACTTCTTTCTACTTTTCTTTTTCAGGGAGCATTGCAGCGCTATCTTTCTTTTTTTTTTCTTTTCTTTTTTTTAAATTGCTTGGGTTTTAGGAAGGCTAAGATCATTCTTTTCCCTGCTTCTAAAGACTGAGTTTTTCAGTAGAGAGGCCCTGGAGATCTACAAACCTGATTTTGTTTCATTTTATTTTTTCAGTACTGGGCGTTAAACCGAGGGCCGCATACGCACTAGGCAAGAGCCCTACCCTCAAGCCAAAACGGACTTTATCACTGAGCTATATCCCCAGCCTATCATTTGTATTCTTGTGGTGCTTGGGACGGAACCCACAGCCTTGGCCACGCCAGAAAAGTGCTCTACCTGTGAGCCACGTTTCTTGTGTTCACAATCTGACTTGAAAGTTTTAAGCTGTATCTTTTTCATGTAAGACACCAATGTTTTGGGTCCTTATTATATCCTTTGGAGAAGTTATGAGACATTCGCAGGCATTGTCTCTTTGGTATTTCCCCACAATACCTGGAAGTCTAAGTGAATTCATTCTGTCCACCTTGAAACTGAAGCCAGGAAGGCTGGCTGTAAGGGCGAATCATGAAGACAAGTCAGCTTGGAGACTGGGGGAAATGCATCCTTCCCTGACCTTCCAAAGACTCACTGCCAAGCTGTCAAAGACACCTGAGTTCTGGGTACAGTTCATTTCAGAATGTTTCAAAAACATGAAAGAGTCTTGTTCACACATGCCCAATCAGGGAAGAGCCTGGAGGAAGATGTTTCTAGGAGTCCTCTCAGGGAATTGGGAGATCTTTCTTCCTCCTCTCTGCTAGGCAAGTGAGCTCACCAACTTAAAGGGGACACAACACAGTACTCCAGGTTGTCTGCAGGGATCGAGTTTCAAGATATTCTGAGACCATTCTTCCATGGGTACCATCAGTTTCTACTGAGTGCAGGACAGGGGGCCATTTGTAACAGGCACAGAGCACTCCTCTGGGAATGAACTGAACTGTCCAGAACATCTTTGTGCTGTTACCTTAGTGTTACTGAATACTTGTTTACACTGTAAAGATGTGTCTGTGCCTGAGGAGCTTTCTGATTGGTTTAATAAAGAGCTGAATGGCCAACAGCCGGGCAGGAGAGAATAGGCAGGACTTCCTAGGAAAGAGAGGAACTGAGAGGGGAGGCACACAGGAGCTGCCAGGGAGACACTGAAGAGGTTGGATCTATGGTACAGAGTAGAGGCAACTGAGCCACATGGTAGAACATAGATTAATATAAGCAGGTTAATTTAAGTTATAAGAGCTGGTGGGACTAGCCCAAGCTAATGGCCAAACTTTTATAATAAGAAGTCTTCAAGCCATTATTTGTGAGCTGGCTGCTGACAAAAAAGCATGCTACACCCTAGAAACCAGAAAAAACAAACAAACAACCTTTTCTTTGATTTTCTTTTCTAGCACCTGGGAATTAAACTTCTTAGATGGGCCAAGAGTGTCATGCCTTCCTTAACCCAAACTTCCTCTCCCAGGACTGCAGCAAAGGAAGAATTTAGAATGGGGAAGATAATAACCATTTGGGATGCCAAAGGCCATTGACATTTTGTGGGTTTGAGCATCTCTTCCTCCCTATCCTTTGAGTCATGGACCACATTCCTGAGTGAGATTTGCAGCCAGGCAGATGGTTGGAGATCTGAAAAGAGTCCTTTGTTCCTTAGATCCATAGCTGGGGTAAATTTCAGATGATGCTGGAAATAGGGAAGATTCACCAGCTCAAGGTTATGTTCATGAAGAAAACATCCATCTTTGTGGGTCTAGGTGACATGGGCCTTTGTAAGGTGCCTAGAGCTAGATGCTTTAGGGATAGGAGAGCTAGATACAATTTAGGATGCCTCTCTAAATTTGAGACCTAGACAAATAACAGATTTTAGTATACACCTGTCTTATTCAGTATTTGTGACATGCTTACATAAAAAATTATTTGTTGTTTTTCTCAAACTTCAAACCAAACTGGGTATCCTGTAATTTGTTTGTTGACTCTGGCACATCTTCCTGGAGTCCGGGCATCTTCTGGTTTCCGTGGAGATAAGATGTACACACACTTGAATATGGGAAGCAAGATACCGAGGCAGATGGGAAGGGTGTGTCAGTTGCTCATCCGTGCCAATGACAGGAAGCCAAGAGTGGGTTAGAGGTCATTTTCATGTTTCTAGTTTTTCTATTTTGAATGATTATATAATTACTAACTTTGTATTTCCAAACCCTCCTCAAGTCCCTGAGGATTGTTGGAGAATTCCGATATCCATCCAAAATTTGACTGATGGCTCTTAATTAAATTCCCCACTAGGCCATTTGGAAAAAACGAACAAGGCGAAAGTCTTAGAGAAGTGTGTGACTCCCTCACTGCCCCGCCCCCACTTCTTCTTAGGCTTCCAGACGGCTCTCATCACACCCTTCCTCCTCTTGGAGATAGAATACGAGGAAAGAGCCACAAGCACTTAAGCATAATCAGGGAAAAGTAAGTCGTGTCTTCAGCGCTCCAACTCCAGTTCAAGAAGGGGACTCCACCAACGGCCCTGTGACTGTGGCAAGCCAAGGTTTTGGGCTTTGAAGTCTGGCAGGGCTTGAGTCAGTCCACAGCAGGAGAGATGGAAGACTTCACAGAGTGGGGCATGGCTGGCTCTGGGTCATGCAGAGAGGAGTGAAGGAAGGACATTTGGCTACTGACCGAGTCCTGGAGAACAGGGGAAGGGACCAGCATTACGTGTTGCATTGGAGTCTAACAGTTGCTCAGAGCTCTTTGACTGGCCTGGAATGGTGGCACCCATATCTTTCTGTTCAAGACACATCCTCTGGTGTTTTGATGCCAGTGGCCAGAGGACTGGACCAGAATTAAGTAGTGTCAGCTGAGGGACAAAGAGGAGGAGGCAGGCTGGCTACGGGTTTCCAATTATAGTGAGCTCTTCCTGTTTGCACGCTAGGACTCCTACTTCAGAACCAAACGTTCCAGCACTGCCCAGGCAAGTGTCCTCTCTTCTTTCTTGGCTAACTTGTCTGGGGACTTGTGGATTTCAGCTCTAATTCTAAGAACACACTACTCCAGGCGAAGGCTGAGGGGACCAAAGAGAAGCTGTCCCAGTCCATGGGTGTGGTCAAGCGGGAGGGCTCACCTAGAAAGGCAGGCTTTCTGTTGGCTTCTCTGTGCCTCCCTCTTTTGGCCAATCCAACTCAGCCAGTCCTCTGCTGACCCTCCAAAGCATTCTCTTGTCTGTCACATCTTTAACTCCTCTTCAGATAAGGCTATAACAAAGCCCTATAGGACCCTTGTCTCAGCGTCTTCCTCTCTGATGTGTTTAGCACCTCACCCATCTCTTGGTCTCACTTAGGCCATCCTTCCCTTAAGCCTATGCTGATGGAGATTAGATTTAGAGTCAAGAATCTCTTTATAAACCTGGGCATGGCTCACACCTGTAGTTCTGCTTGGGAGGAAGGCTGAGGTATGCTGTTTGAGGCCTGTTTGGGCTACACAGTGAGTCTCAGGCCAGCTTGAGCTCTAGTATAAAATCTGCATCAACAAAACAAAACAAACAAACTAAAAACAACAACAAAACTCTTTGCAAATGTTCTTGGGATTGTCTCTGATTTGTCCATGCCCTTAAATGTGGGTGTTCGCAAAGACCTTGAGATATAGCCTTTGGAAATAACAAGAGTTTAATTCTCACCTAATACCCATAGTATGTGATCATTGTTAAGATAATGGATGACCTTTTATTTTTAGGATTTATTTTTATTTGTGTGTGTGCGCGCGCGCGCGCGCGCGCGCGCGTGTGTGCACGTGTGCGTGCGCGTGCGTGCGTGCGTGAGTGCGTGCGTGTGTGTGTGTGTGTGTGTGTGTGTGTGTGGTGTAACATCTGTATGCTTTCCTATCAAGTCTATAAAGGGGCGTCAGATCTCCTGAAGTTGGAGTCACAGATGTGAGTCACTTAACAGAGGAGCGGGAAACTGAATTCCAGTCATCTTTAAGAGGAGGAAGTGCTCCTCACCACTGAACATCTCTCCAGTGCTGACAATGGGAACTTTTCAGTGTCTTCTTTGTGGCTGTGTACATGAATATGCATTCTCTGCTCAAGGAGAGAAACAGGACTTTTAAAGATTACCATTCAACAGAGAAAGGTCCAGGCCATTTGTTCTCATTTTTCGAGGGTACTGTGTGAAGACGCAAGTTCCACCCTTTCGCTCTGGGAAGGTCTCTGCAGCACACAGATCATGCGCCCAGTGCACTCTGCTAACCCATCCCTTCCTTTGGGAACATGTTGCCCAGAACTAGTAGAGGAAGGAAAGGAGCAGAGACAGGAAGGGAGGGAATGGAGAAGAGAGCAAAAGAACATTGCACCGTCACAAAGAAGTTTGATCTCCTCCCTGCCCCCCGATTTGCCCTCGTTATTAACGGGTTGGTAGAGGTGGAGGGACAGCTTCTGGTCAGTTGTAACTTGTTGGGCTCTGGTCCTCTGGACTCTAAACTGGCTCAGCAGAGGAGAAAAACACAGTTCCCTGTGGCCCCTCCTCTTCTGTCTTGTTTGAATTCCCTACCCAGGAGGGTCTGAGAGAGGTTTAAAGGCTTTATTGTTCTCCTCCCAGAAGCCCTTCCCCAGGGATGGTGTGGAGACTCTGGGAAGCGCTTGCTTGAAGCATGCTTCTCCCCAATGCTGATTCAGGGGAGCTACTCAGAGGCCTTGAGGGAACGTGGAAAAGGGACTGAAAAAATGAAGGAAGAGTCAGGGTTCTGCAGGGCCAACTGTAGTCTGGGTGGACCTGCCAAGTGAGAAATGTTATGTTACTTTTGTGATTGTGCATCGGAGACACATACCTAAGATGAAGCAATTTGTCAGTGTGGGGAGGAGGGCTGGAATAAAGAATTTCAGAATTCCATAGGTTGAGTTCTTCATAATGAGAACAAAGTGACATCCATACAGCCATTTCTATGGGGATTGTTTTGCAGACATCTTAACAATCTTACCATATTTATTTTTTAATTTGTATATGTGTGTATATGCATAGGCACCATAGGTACACATGTACCATGGTATTTATGCTGAGATTAGAGGCTAGCTACCTGAAGTTGGTCTCTCCTACCATGTGGATCCAAGGGGTCAAACCTAAGTTACCAGGCTTGGTGGCAGGTGTCCTTTCCTGCTGAGCCATCTCTCAGGTCCCATTTTGCAGAAATCTTAATATCAGTCAAGAACAATTGTTCTCTTGTGGCTGGGAGCATTGTGGTGTAGGAAAGGAAAGGCCAGGCTCCTCTGGATTATCTTCCTTAGATCTAGCTAGCACTCACAAAGTGGCCACATGGGTGAAGTTCATCTTGCTTCAGCAGTAACCTTTAGTTTACTGATCAGAGAGCCCTGTAGTTTTCTCCTGCCTGACAAAGATGTCCCGTAAAATCCATTTGTGTCTTTCAATAGCCCTTAAACTCATTAAGATCTGAGACAGTCTTAGCTATCTAACATCTACATGACCTTATATAGAGTAATCACTCAGAAAATGCCTTCTAGATGAAATACAAACAGCTAACGTTTATCATTTGCTGGCTCTATGCCTGTGGTGTAGAATATACTATACACATGTACCTATAGGGTCCTCATAACAACATTGCTTGGCAAATGGAGACATTGAGGCCTGGAGAGTTGGCACTGAGTCATTTGGAAGAGCGAGCAAGCTGAGATTCTTAGAAACGTGTATGGCTCTTTCCTCCTTTATTCTTATGCTTCGAGATCACTCTCATCATACTCTCCCCCCTTGCTGGAGAAGTGGAAGAATGCGAAGCTATGGCGACTCAGTCACAACCAGCCAGAGGCAGAGCTTGGGACGTGAGAATGTTTTCTGCCTGGTGACTCTGAGTGTCTTCTTCATAAGCTTTTGGAAGCAAGGCCTCTTCTCCACCCTTCTTCTCAGCCTCTCCAGTTTCCAGAGATGTCTTTTTCTGCTCTCTCTCTCTCTCTCTCTCTCTCTCTCTCTCTCTCTCTCTCTCTTTCTCTCTCTCTCTCTCTCTCACACACACACACACACACACACACATGCACGCGTGTTCCGTGGTTTTACTTATTGTCAAGTCTGTAGGCCTGCCACTAACTGCCAAACTCCCCGGCTCCCCTCTGCTTCCTCTCCTCATCTGCATTTGGATTGTGAAGTCATTCTTTGCCCCCAGATAGCTCCAGAGCCCAGAGAGTTAGGGCTATCACTCGGTCTTGCAAGAAGGTGGGTTGTCTCTGAGGCAGTTCATTAAGGTGCTCCTTTCCCTTCATCCCCACTTTCATATTTTCTTTCTCCATCCAGCCTTTCCCCCAAGCTCCAAGTGTCAGTTAGGAGCTCTTGAGAGTGTATTAGGTTCCTTTTGCAGCTGTAACAAATCACTACAAATTATCTTCTTACAAGTCAGAAATGAAAGGAGTCTAAAATTAAGATTTCAGGAGGGATTGCTCATTCTGGAGGTTCAGGGAGGAGAATGAAGTCCCACTCTGTAGCCCAGGCTGGCTTCAAACCAGTGGCAATCCTTCCACTTTAACAGTCTCTCTGCCATGGTAACCAGACTCCAAGACGGCCCTGGTGGAGCTTGTGAAGAACTCTACTGGAGAGTTTCCTCTCCCTTAGCAATTATTTACTGCTTTTTATAATCTGGCAGGGGTGTGTGTGTGGGCTTGTGAGTCTTGTAGGTCATATGAGCTTCCAGAATCTTGTGTGCCTCCATTCTCTCTACAGGAAGGAATGTTTAATTCAGAGGCAATAGCCGTACCATAGTTAGTGTGAGTAGGAGAGCATGAGAGAGTGGTAGCGTGTGTCTTTTGAGACTGGGACACTGCAGTTTTTCTCCTGTTATCTGTTGAATACTCTGTGTGCATACAAGGTGCCATGTCTCATTATGCACCATGGAGGGGTTCACAGAAGGAGCTGAGGTCTCCAATTCTTGGTCAACATCATCGTCTGTTGTGGAATATTATTTTAAGATGTGTTACATTTGTTTATGCTGTGGAATATTTGTTTAATGATGACAAGAGCTGCTGCATTCTTTTATGTTGCATTTGTTTAACTCGGTGAAGCTGTGTTACTGTGCCTGTCTAAAACTCCTGATTGGTCTACTAAAGAGCTGAACAGCCAATAGCTAGGCAGGAGAGGGAAATAGGCAGGGCTGGCAGGCAGAGAAAATAAATAGGAGGAGAAATCTGGGAAGAGGGAACAAGGGACAAAAGACAAGGAGAGGATGACTCCAGGGGCCAGCCACCCAGCTGCATAGCAAGCCATGGAGTATGGAGTAAAGAAAGGTATATAGGATAAAGATAAAAGCCCAGAGGCAAAAGCTAGATGGAATAACTTAAGTTAAGAAAAGCTGGCTAGAAATAAGCCAAGCAAAGGCCAGGCATTCATAAGAAAGAATAAGCCTCTGTGTATTTATTTGGGAGCTTGGTGGTGGGTCCCCAAAAGAACAAAGAACCGGAAGAGTAAAAAAAAGCCCATTACAATCATCCCCAGAGTCATATGAGCATGCATTACGTAAGTACACCATGTCAGACCCTCAGATATTGCAGCAGTACCCAGGACCTTCAATGTAACTTTGTGAGAGACCCAGAGTCCAAACTAGCCAGCTAGGGCACTTTCCAGTTTCTATTCTTGAGATAATAAATGTTTGTCTTTTGGTTTAAGTTGCCAAGTATTGAAACAATTTGTTTTGTACTTATAGTTGACTGATACAAAGGCAAAGATCTAGAAATCTAGACAGAGTTTGTGCTGAGCTCTGGCTTTACCTGTGGGGTTGCTAACTAAGCTTTGACCTTCTATCACACAGTCCATTCCTTCCAATTAACCTCTGTCCCTGGAGCAGAGAATCCAAGCATTCTGTAGGCTTCCACACTCCTGAGCCACTTCCTACAGGGGACATTTCATGTATCGTTTTTTTTTTTTTTTTTTTTTTTTGGCTCTGAAATTATTAGTAGCCATAAATGCCTCTCTGGAGCCCAGACTCCTTACTCTGTCATTCCTCTCTTCTTCCCCACTCCCAGCCTCTCCACTCTCGTTTCTCATGATGTCTGGCAAACCCTTCAAGCCTGCTCAGACCAAAAGGCTCCCTGATACTGTGGTCGCTTTTTGGTTCACGGTCTTCTTTGCTCTCCCCTCATCTGATGCGGATCAGTGAACAGATACAGATGAGGCTTTGCTTGGAACCAGGAGCCAATGATTGATGCTTTTATGTATGGTACCTTGGTTTTCCCAACAAGCATCTTGTATAGACAAGGAAATTAAAGTTACGTGACTTGTTCAAAGTCCCAGGGAAAGCAAGTGGTAGACTCTGTCTGCCCTTGGTCCCCCTGCTCAACCTGTCACTTTGAGTTCAGTGTTTTCCCACCACACCGTATTGCATCTGACTCATGTTTCTATGGAATTTAACAGTGCAGAGTGCTCTTGTTCATTTATGTTTTTTACGGTGTCTCACAACGAGACAGAGGGAGCATGACTTGTTCATCCCATTTTACAGATGGGAAGCCTGAGATAAGAAAGAGGATTTCCCTCTGATTGTCAACTGTCAGAGTTGGGATTCTCAGTTGTGGTCTGTTTCTGGACCTACCATTCTTCCCTGACTGACCTTCTGTTTTGTACATCATCCTAAAGCAAGTATAAATTTTTGTGGGATGGATACCATGCATGGTGTGCTGAATGAGTCATTACTTATTGGCAGTACTGGACATGAAACCCAAGGTCTTGGGCATGATAACAAAGAGGTCTACCACTGAGTCACACCATCAGCCTCATTTTTAAATTAACTCATTAGTAAAGGATACTAAAGGGGGCTCAGATATCTAGGAAATTATTCATGGTGATGAAATGAGATCAAGTTTTTTACTGAAAATAAACTTACTTTTATACAATATATTCTGATCATAGTCTCCCCTCCCTGTCTCCCTCTAGTTTCTTCACACCTCTTCACCCTCTGAAAGAACCGAAGTAGCACCACTGACGCTCCACATTCAATCACCAGTACAGAGAAAAAAGAAAAAAAAAATAAACTTAAAAATATGCAACAAGGTCAGACCCAAGAAGGACACTGATGATGGGAAAGGTCTGCTGACGACTGAGTTCAGAGCCTGTGGAATGAGCTGTGATAGGAATCTCCAAGCATGACCCACATTTGCTTGGGACAAAGGAAGTCCTGCTTATTCCTTAAGGGGGCAGGGTGATAGATATGGTGGGCCGTGGAGGGCTCAGACAGCCCCACATGATTCAATGCGCAGGGCATGACGATTACCCAGGCCACTAAAACAGAGGACAGAAGAGGCTGAAGCTGGTGTGACTAGTCTTTGGTTCTTCTTAGTTTGAGTTCTTTGTTGGAGCTCTCCGTGTTCAGCATCTTACCGAATGACAAGCCTATTCTGGAAAGAGGTCCTTCGAGCGCAAGTGATACATGCTGAGGCTCTTCAGGTTTGTGAGATGTCTCCCAGGTCAATCTACTCATGCCCTTGTCCTTAACCTAACACCAGAACACTAGAAGGCACGTAACATCCAAGGGCTGGGGATGAGGGGATGGGTCTCACGTAAATGAATAACCTACCTCCCTGCAGGATTTTCCTCTCTGCAGGATTCTAACATTTTACCATCTTTTACTCACTTACACTCCTGTCCCCACTGTCTTGTGTTATTGAAGACTTTTTCCATCTTCCAACCCTGCTTAAGTTAGATCCACCAAACTAGCTTAAAGTGTCCCATTTTCTGTGACCATGGCTGGTCACTCTTAGCCTCTGGTCATCCTGACCTGGTTTCTTTTTCTTTTTCGTTTCATTTTTCTTTATTAAGAAATTTTTTACTCACTCCACATACTATCCACAGATCTCCCCTCCTCCGTTCCCCCCCCCGCCCTCTTTCCCAAGCTACTCCGCATCCCCATATCCCCCAAATCGAGGTCTCCCATGGGGAGTCAGCAGAGCCCAGCACACTGAGCCTAGGCAGGTCCAAGCCCCTTCCCACTTTACCAAGGCTGTGCAAGGCATCACACCACAGGGACTGGATTCCCAGAAGCCTGCCCATAGACCAGGGACAGGTCCTGATCCACCTGCCTGGGTGGCCCCCAAACAGTTTGAGCCAAACAACCGTCTTCCATATCCAGAGGGCCTAGTCTAGTCCCATGGGGGCTCCACAGCTACCAGTCCACAGTTCATGGGCTTCCACTAGTGTGGCCAGATACATAAGTGACCCCAAAAATTCTACCAGGCAACTCCTACAGCTGACCTGGTTTCTGAGGATGACTTTTCATTTAGATTCAGAGTGAGTCAGAGATAAGAGAGAGATAAGTGACTTGGGGACAGGAAACCTGGTGATATGGTACCCTTGAGAACTGGTTCAGGCTCCACCCTGGGGCATGCCTTGGTGAATGATGAAGGTGAGAGGTCCTTCCTCAGGTCATGGTCAGCATGAATGGGTACCGAAGCCTCCATGTGAAAGCTAGGGAAGGTGGTGAATTCTGGATCTGCTACACATGAGCTGCCAAGTGTTTGTTTTTTTGCTCTTTTGGAGGGTTGGCCACTCAGTTCCCAAATAAGTCACACACCGAGGCTTATTATTACTTATGAATGCCTGGCCTTAGCTTGGCTGGTTTCTTGTCAGCTTTTCTTAACTTAAATTATCCTATCTATCTTTTGCCTCTGGGCTTTCCCTGTTCTCTTACTTCTGTAAATCTTACTCTTACTCCGTGGCTTGCTTTGTAGCTGCGTGGCTGGCCCCCGGAGTCCTCCTCCTTCTCTGGCTACTAGATCTCTTTTCTTTTCTCCCAAATTTCTCTTTCTATTTATACTCTTTGCCTGCCAGTCCTGCATATCCTTTCTCCTGCCTTGCTATTGGTCAGTTCTTTATTAGACCATCAGGTGTTTTTTAGACAGGCAAAGTAACACAGCTTCACAGAGTTAAACAAATGCAACGTAAACAAAAGTAATACATCTTAAAATAATATTCCACAACAGCCAAGTGTCACCTTGAACAGGATCTTCCTGCTCTGGGCCCCAGGATCCTCCCTGAGCATGAGGGGCTTAGAGGTCCTCAGTTCATCCTCCCCTTAAAAATTATATCGTGGCTACTTACTATGTGCCAGGCCCTTTAATGTATAACAATGAACAAAATATAGTTCCTGTAGTCGGAGGACATGCTATAAGCAAAGGCAGCCAGAGCCAAACAAAACAATGAGCAGATAGGTAACATGTAAGGTTAGATAGAGATAGTGGGATGGAGGTAGATAGAGTAGAGTGAGGGAGGGAGGCTGGGCTTGTCTTAGGTAAGAGATCCTGGGCGATGTCTCTCAAGTGGCAACATCGTAGTAGAGACTTGGATGGCAGGAGGGAGCAGGTCCATGCCTTTGCCCAGAGGAGTGGATTCCTTTTGGAAAAAGAATTGCAGCAGCAAACCAGTAAGAGAAAATTTTTTTTGGGGGGGCGGTATATTTGAGCAAAGCAAGGAGGACAGGTAGGAACACAGTGCAGGGAACTTGTAGGTGGTTGGGTCTATCCAGTCAAGCCCTAGATCGTATCCTGGTGGCGGGGGAGACCACAGAAGCATTGAGAACAAAGAAGTAATGTGGTCTGACTTGTGTGTTAAAAGGATACGTTGGATCCTGTGTCCTAAGTTATGTGTTAAAAGGATAAGTCAGGTCCTGTGTCCTAAGCTATAGGCTACTTTTAGCCTCAGGGTCAGCCAGTCTAGCTCAGTAGAGGAGTGGCCAGACAGTCCTAGAACCAACGCCTGCTGGAGAGACAGACCGTGCGCCGTGCCAAGGCAGAAAGACGGGACATGCCGGCTCCTGCTTCCCGTCACTGCCCTGGAACCTCAGCCTGAAACCTTGCACACGCCTCCCAGGCACAGCGTTTAGCTGACACAACTCTTGCCCTCAGCCAGAGTCCACAGCAGCTGTTAGGTCTGAGTGTGAGATGTTCACTCCGTGCTTCTGTGTCTGAGGTCTTAACTCCTCTCAAGGGATGAAGTTTCTCTCTAAAAAAAAAAAAAAATTTTTTGGGTCAGGTGAGATGGCTCAGTGGGTAAAAACACCTGCCACACAAGCATGAGGACCTGAGTTTGATCCCCAGGACCTATGGTGGGAAGAGGGACCTGAGTCATCTTTTCATCATATACACACACACACACACACACACACACACACACACACACACACAAATGAATGCAATTACATTTACAAAGTTAAAAGAAGTGCTCTGGGGCTGGAGAGATGGCTCAGTGGTTAAGAGCACTGACTGCTCTTCCAGAGGTCCTGAGTTCAATTCCCAGCACCCACATGGTGGCTCACAACCATCTGTAATGAGATCTGGCACCCTCTTCTGTATACATAATAAATAAATAAATCTTTTTTTTTTTTTTTTTTTTTTTTTTTTTTGGTTTTTCGAGACAGGGTTTCTCTGTGTAGCTTTGCGCCTTTCCTGGGACTCACTTGGTAGCCCAGGCTGGCCTTGAACTCACAGAAATCCACCTGCCTCTGCCTCCCGAGTGCTGGGATTAAAGGCGTGCGCCACCACTGCCCGGCATAAATAAATCTTTAAAAAAAAAAAAGTGCTCTGCTTTAAGAATTCCCTCTATCTTCTCATCTCCTCCAGCTCCATCTCAACTTCTGACTTCTTCTTCTTCGCTGTCTGTCCATCTGCCAGGGAACATAGTATCTCATAAAGTCAAACACACAAACAAAAACCAAAAATCTTAACAAACCTCAGGATATTTACCTGGGGTCCAAAAACTAGACAGCTGCTGGTTTGTGGGATTTCAGAGACTTGCTTGGACATCTCCACCGGTGGTCCCAGAAGGTTCCAGAGAACTTCCTGCTATGATAAATACAAATACCCCCAAAGTTCTCTTGAAACACAGAGAAGGTGGCAGCTGTGCAACCTGAAAAGGTGGGTGGGGCATCAGAAGGTGGTTGGGGCATCAGAAGGTGGGCGGGGCATCAGAAGGTGGGCGGGGCATCAGAAGGTGGTTGGGGCATCAGGAAGTGAGTGGTGCATCAGAAGGTGGGCGGGGCATCAGAAGGTAGGCGGGGCATCAGATGGTGGACAGGGCACCAGAAAATGGGCAGGGCATCAGAGAAGTGTTTTCGAGGAGGAGAAACAGCCTATTATGAAATAGGCTTTGAAAATGAAGAGATATGCAGGAGGAAGGACCAGAAGCATGAGGGATGGGAGATCTGTGGGATGCTAGAGGAGCAAAGGTCAACCATCTGAGTTAAATACCAAGACAGATAACTTCAAGTGGAAAAATTCAAGCACGTTGGTTTGGCCCTATCTTGGATTTTTTTTTTAAATTAATTGTTGCTAAACAGAACAAACACTAATAATTTTCAGGTAATAAATGAGGTTAAATATTTATATTACATTCGGGTCAAAGGGTAAATAAAACAGGAAAGGGAGAGGATGGTTGAGGTCAGAGTTAGGGATCTTCCTGCTTAGACAGAATAGTGTCTGGCTACTTGGAGAGATTCCATCCTTGAGAGGGAAGAAAATTTGGGAAGCCTGCTTGACAAGACTCCCAGAACTCTCCTGGGTCGCAATCTGAAGCCATCTCTCAAGAGGCCTTTGGCTCATTTTCCTAGAAATGGCTGTGCTCAGAGTGTTGAGACCGAGAAGGTGATCGAAGAGAAGAGACTGAATCATCCTGACAAATCTGGTGTTTCCGTCACACCTTCCCCCTCGAGGGTTTAGGCTGCAGCAGGGAAATGACATCGTCAAGTCCTTCCAGTCTCACCCCAGCCTTCTCTTCTGCTGTGCCATGGAGGAAGAGGTGGTCCCAGTCACAGCTTCTGTTATCTGGATGATGCGCAAGGTATAGTACTGGATCTTAGGCACTGACCTTTGGCTCTCTGGTCCCTAAGTTTCTAATGTCAAGCTAGCACAGGAGGATGTCTGTTTCTTTACTTGATGTCATCCATGCCAAGACTCAAGCAGGCTCTACCTTTTCTACAAATCTTCAGAAAAGAAAACCCTTAAGGGTCTTTGAAACTTTCCCAACGCTTCAGTCTGGAGAAGAGGAGGGAGTTCTCGATCTCTAACACAACCCGCTCCAGCTTAGGTGAGCCCTGTTCTTTCTGGTCCTGTTTTTAGTTGGTACAAAGAGCAGGTAACTTGCCCTCATGTCCCCCACTTCAAGGAGTGCCTGGAATTTTCCCTTAATGGTCAAATTTTGTGGGGGTGCATATGTGTCTATTTGTGTGTGTATGTGTCTTTCTAGGGATTTAACCCAGGGCCTGGTCCATACTAAGCAGTGATTTGCCACTGAGTCATGGACAGTTTTTTTTTAATTTAATTTATTTATTCTTTGAGAACCTTATACAATATATATATATAAAATACAAATATATATATCCTTATTTACCATATTTGATGATAGGAATTCCAACCACACCCCATGGTCGTGCACATCAGGTGAGACAATTAGTCATCTCCACCTAGTCGTTTCCGGGTCATACGTCCTACATAACCCATGACCCATGGCTGCGTGGTCACGTAAATGTGCGGACATGACCACGTGATCTATGCACATGTGTGGAATAGCCATGTGCGACCTGGCCTTTATAAGTTGGGCCCCATGTTCCTCCACCCTCTTTCTCGCCATGTCCTTCCACAGGCCTGATCACAACTATCCTTTTCTCCTTGTCTTGATAAAACTCTTGTTAGTGGATTCTGTCATGTTTCGTGACTTTTCCTTGGGGTAAGAGTGCTGCTAAAAAACAAAACAAAACAAAAAAATCATTCCTTCCCCTGTCTCAAGTCCTCTCAGATTCCCTCCTCATCCACACGACTTCATGTCCTTTCTTCCCCTTCCAAAAATAAACCTCCCTCAAATGAAACAAAACAAAACAAAACTGAAGACACACACACACAAAAAAAACCCCAAATTACAACAAAATAAAGTACATACACATTGACAAAACAGAACAAAACATGGAGTCAGTTTTGCAATCAACTACTTCTGAGCATGAGGCCTGCCCTGGAATATGGTTGATTTGCCCTGTGTCACTCTATTGGGGAAATGGATTTTCTCTCTCCCAGCAGCTCTCAGTAACAGATTGCTTCCTGCTTGGGATAGGACTTGATTCTCATGGTCCCTTCTCCCTGCTAGGCTTTTGTCTGGCTTGAATTTGTGTAGGTCTTCTGCATACTGTCACAATCTCTCCCAGCACATATACCCATCAGCCCTGGTGTGTCTTAAAGATGCTGTTTCCTGAGTCTCCCACCTCTGGTTCTTACAGTCTTTCGGCTTCCTCATCTGCATCAATCCCTAAGCTTGAAGGGGAAGATTTGATGTAGGTATCCCATTTAGGGATGACTGCAGGTCCTATTCATGCTGGGCAATTTTTAAAACTGAATTGTTTCGTCTTGGCAATCAGAAAGTCGGGCTTTCCTGAACCTGATGGAGGGGCCATTCTTGCATGTTAGTTGTTAGAAGAGGTGCAGGTAAGTCTGTGACTCAAGAGTCCTTTGTTGAGGACTCACTTAATACAGAGACCCATCCTAGGCAACACAGAATGCATAAATCAGTTATGGCATGGTCCCCATCATGCAGGGGCTTTTGGAAGATGGCAAAGCATACAAGCCCCAAAGCAAAATTTCTACTTAACAACCATGAGCAAATCCTTGATAATCCCTAATATTGCTGGGAGAGTATAATAATGATATTAATAGCAATGAAAAGCTGGCTTTTGTTAAGTGTTTGCTATGCGCAAGGGGATCTTTTTGCAGGCTTTCTACTCATAAACTTGCTTCTTCCTTTCTAGGGAAGCTACCATTTTGCTCCACTAAGGAGAAAAAGGAGTCATAGAGACATTGAAAACTTGCCTGCAATCATACAGGAAGTAAAGCAGAAGAATTTAGAATGTGAATTAAGACCATTTAATATCAGAATATAAAATGATTGTCTTTTAAATTTTAATTTAATTAAAAATTTTAAATTGATGTATTTTACTCTTTATGTCTGCGAGTGTTTTCTCTGCACCCATGTGTGTACCACATGCATACACTACTTGAAGAAGTCAGAAGAGGGCATTGGGTCCCTGGAGTGGCAGTTATGGATGGTTATAAATCACCATGTGCTGGGAACCAAACTTAGGTCTTCTGCAAGAACAAGTGCTCTTACTCCTGATCCATCTCTCCAGTCCCACGATTAAGTCTTAAACACAGTAAAAGCAATTTTTATCATTACATTATCTAGATATGGGCAGATTCCAACATTTGTATATATCTAATGGCATCTTAAAGGAGATGGGAGACTTTTATGCAACAAACTCTTTGCAACTAGAAAAGAGGGATACTGTACCTTCTTCAACTTAAATGGGGCTAAAGAGTGAACCGTTTATGCTGTGGACAGAGCGGAAAGTGGGAAGATCAGTCTTTGCATTGCTACAGCCCCTAGATAAGTCACTTCCCCAAGTAGACTTTTTCTCCATCTGGAAATGAACAGATATGGGACTCAATTTTTAGGTGCTGTCCAGCTCCAAACACTATAGTTTGTATGCCTCTAGTGTGAGAAGACTCTACAAGGCACATAAATGACTCAGTCCAGCTTAGGATAGAGCATGGCCAAATGGTTAAAAAAAAAAAAAAAAGAAAGAAAAAAGGAAAGGATGTTGAGTCCAGGTGTGCTGGAATTACATGCCTATAAGACTAAGACTTGAGGCCAGCCACGTCCACATAGTGAGTCCCAGGGTAGCCTGGTCTACAGACTGAGACCATTTATTTGTTTAAGTTGCTACTAAGAAGGCTGAGGAGAGGATGCCTGTAGGTGCTGGCATCGATGGGCAGGACAGATCCATAGAGAAGGTGGAGCATAGAATATGAGGAGAAGGTGCTGAAGTCACACCTTCCTGCCTTATAGATGAGGAATCAATTTTCCGGGTCATTGGGTTAGGAACTGATCTTAGCCACTGTGTCATTGAATTAGTTAGGATGTGCTCAGTTTTAACTCATAAAGCATTTACCTAAAATTTTTTTAAAGAAGCATGAGGGATCTTATAGCTTATTAGAATCAAGAAGTCCAACTGAGCCAGGGATGGTGGCTCATACCTGCAATCCTAGTACGTGGGGGGGGGGGGCTGCGACAGGATCACTAAGAGTTTTGAGGGCAGCCTGAGCAAGAGTGAGATGGGATCTCAAAACAAACAATGAACAAATTAGAGGCCACAAGAGCACCATGGTGGACTTCTCCTGGCCCCAGCCTCTACGAGGCCTGAGTTTCAGTTTCTTTTTAGTTCTCAGTTTCTGTGTTGGTTTTGGTTCCTGATAAGGCAGATGGGGAGATATTGCATACCAGGCATGATTCAGCACTTACAGCCCCAGCCAATCAGGAAGAAATTAATGTGGCTGCTGCTCACGTGGCCAATCATGTTTAGGATGACCTAATCCTGTCTATAAAAGGAGCCTGGGCCCTTCTCTGGGGGTCATCACCATTTTGTTCTGTGGCTGACCTCTGCATGCAGGAATTCTTCTCTTGAGAAATAAACGCTCAAGCTTTTGCATATGTGAGTGGTGGTCTTTGTGGGGTGATCTGTGGACCCTAACACAAGCAAACAAAAAAACCCAACAACAACCAAACAAACAAACCCATGGAAGTCCAACTGCTTGTTTGTCTTTAGGAGAGGCTTCATGGGGACTCCAGCTCCCTGGTTCTTGGAGCTCTGCTCTCCTCTGGGCATTGGGTTTGGCACACAGTTGGTTTTTCTTACAGGTGCAAGATGGCATATATAAACAACCATGGTTACATGCCTCTTTGTTCTTGTTTACTCTCAAGACAAGCCATCATTTTCTACAAGATGGGCTATTTAATTTGGAGGGGCTTCTTACTTTAAAAACATGAAGGGTTTCAATAAGTTAAAACTAAAATATTACATTATATGGCCCTACTAACTTCGGGGCTATGTGTGACTGCACCAGTCACAGCCTGTGAAGTTGGCCCTTGACATAGACTTCATTCTCATTGGTGTGACTTGATCCCATTACTACATTTTCTAGGGGAATGTCTTGGGGTGACTCGGTTAAATTAGGGTTATCGTTGGTTCTTGGAACAACTCTTATGGTATCTGATGGGAGTGTCTGATTGGTTTTGACCATTTGGAGTCAGTCCTTGGAGTTGTAGGTAGGCCACACTCTACCCAGTCTACAAATGGTCCATGGTAAAGATAGTGAGGCAAGCTTTTCATCCTTTTGGGATGAATGGGTCAGAGAGTAAGTATCTCCCTGCCAGTGGTGGTTTGAATGAAAAAAGTCTCCCAAGGCTCAGGTATTTGAACACACAGCCCCCAATTGGTGGCGCTGTTTGGGAAGGTACTTTTAGGATGTGAAAGCATGCTGGAGGAAGTATGTCACTGGGGGTGGGCTTTAAGTCTTTATAGCCTCACCCCACTTCCTGTGTACCGTCTCCGTTTCCTGTGTTAAGATTGTGATAGCCCAGCTTCCTGCTCTGACGGCCTGCCGCCATGCCTTTCTTGCCTTTATGGAGACTGTATTAGTCAGGGTTCTCTAGAGGAACAAAATTATTAGGACGAATCTCTGTCTATAAAACGAGAATTTATTTGAGCAACTTATGGGCTGTGGTCCAGCTACTCCCAACAATAGCTGTCCCCTATTGGAAAGCCCAGGAGTCCAGTGGTTGTTCAGTACACAAAGCTGGATGTCTCAGCTGGTCTTCAGTGTATGTCAAAATCCTGGAGGAGCAGGCTCTAGAGCCAGCGAGTTGAGACTGAGGGCAAGCAGACAAAGGCAAAAGCTTTTTTTTCCTTACCATATATGTATTTATAATAAATATAGATTTATAACATTATATAAACAAACAAACCAACAAACCAACAAACAAATAAATATACCCTTTACCAGAAGGTGTGGCCTGAGATTTAGGATGGGCCTTCTCACCTCAAATGATCCAATTAACTAAAAATCATCCCTCACAGACATGTTCAGTGACTTGCATTTTTGGTTAATTCAGATGTAGTCAAGCTGACAACCCAGAATAACCATCACAGACATTCCTCTGGAACCATAAGCCGAAATAAAGACTTCCTCCCCAAAGTTGCTTTGATCGTGGTATTTTATCACAGCAACAAAAAGGAACTAATATATTGCCAGAGGAGGGTTCAGGTGGGCTTCCATCATTGCAGTTTCCTCCCTTCCCCATACTTCCCCCCCCCCCAACGCTGATCCAGGATAACCATGCTTCCTTCTGCTGAGCTGTGTAGAGCAGAGTTCAGCCGGTGTGCTATCATGGAAAGAACTTGAGTTTGCATTAAAAAGACTGGAATCTACCTCTCCACCTTGTTCCCGCTAGCTATATCATTTCTGAACACACATCATGATTTCTCCAGGACCGATTTCTTTGAAGAAAAAAACACTCCTTTAGTTCCCATTCCAGAGAGCTGATGTGACAGTCATCTAAGATTGCATATGTGAAAATGTTTGTCAGTATGGTTACGATATAAAAGGATTGCTGGTGGTTATTTTCACTTGTGAGGACCCTAGTGTTTATGGGATTTAACATTTTGAGTGCTTATTTGCCAATCTTCTTGAGATTTCAAGTGAGCAACCAGAGCACAGAAAATGAAAGGAGAGGTAAACGAGAGAGGGGAGTTTGGGAAGTCCATGAAAAGATTCTCAAGCTCTGAAAATCAGGAGCTGTGTGATTGGTATTACATATGGAGAACAGAACTTCTGGTCCAAACAGTAGTTTGAAAGGAAAAATCATTACAGGTCTTTTCTGACATGCAAAAATCTCTGTCTCCCCCACTGGGTCTCTGCCCTTATCAAACCCTTCTCTTCTCCCCATCACCCAAATGTTCCTAAGCTCCTCTATGTTCTCCTTTATCACTTCTGTGATACCTTGGCTTCTATGTCCTGGAAAGAATTTCCATCACCAGTCACTAATAATCAAGGAGGAAGACAATGGAACAAAGTTTCAGCAGGTTCCCAGCACTCAGACTTTCCTCCTACCCAAGACCTAAGCATCCATCATTGCTGACAGCTGCTTGCACGGGGAGGTCTTTTCCAAGTCTGCAAATCCCAGGTGCTCCAACAGGAGGGCAGCTTGCCTACAGCACATTCACACGTCTAGATGCTTATCTCAACACGTGCACCTGCAGCCCTGAACACATCTGTACATAAATTAGACATGCCCATTACACCCGAAGCTGGTTAGTCCAACAGCATATCCCATCATGTCTCAGCCTCTTTGCTCACTACTGCCACACTAAAAATGAAAGTATGTTTTACCACCATCTCACAGAAGGATGCCCTAATGGACAATTTCAAAGACTTGGTTCTTCTGAAATGGTGGCTCTTAAACATCTAGAAAGAGGGATTAATTATGTTACTTACTGTGTTCTCCTAATTCCAGTTGGTGTTTATTAAAATAATACCGGGAGTGGATTTATAAATGAGTCTTCACAAGGGTCACCGAAGGAGACTTGGTAGCCTCTTTGGTCTACCTGTTTTAGCACTTACATTCTGGCAATTTGGTAAAGCCTTATAACCAGAAAGACACTCTGTTTGCTAATGACACTACCATAGTTTCATGTGACAGAATTACTCAGGAGTATGATTATGGTCTTACCAAGGATGACCTGTTCTTTTCTAAGCAAGAGGCGGTGCTGAGCTCCACGCTATGCCAGCTGGGTGTTCTTTGCCAGAATTTCATGGAGGGGAATCATCAAGATGAGAGGTTCCCAAGCTCAGTGATTTTTCTCTTGCTCCTAGATAACCAGACCTGCTCCAGATCTAGCTTTTCCAACCCCCAGAGTTTTTTTTTTTCCCAGTCCTACAAACTACCTATGTCAGCCCAGAAAGCAATCTCTGTTTCCCAAATAGATTCTGCTTATGTTTGTGTGGTTTCTCAAGTCTTCGATGCCATTAAAAAAAAAAAAAAAAACCTCCTAATTGAAGAAATTTATATAAACTTGTGGTCCTTAAATTGTCCCCAGGCAAGAATACTCCCACCATAGCCTCAACCAATCACAAATATATTAGATTTAGGGTTTTTTTTTTTTTAAATCTGATTTTAAGCGTATGATCATTTCTCCACTGGCAAACCAGCAAATCCAACAGGAATGGGCTTCTTCACCAGGGTGACAACAGACACACACGTGTCTCACAGCCAGAACTCACAGAGTTCTTCAACAGGTAGCTTATAAGCATGTGTTAGTGCCTATCACATGCTGAGTCCTAGAGACCTAACAGTAAGTACACACACACACACACACACACACACACACACACACACACACACTCACTCACACCCCTTTACCTCAACCAGGGGTCTGGACTCTCGGGTCTAGTCACTGGACTAGACTAGACTAGACTCCAGTGCGAGGCACAGAAAACCAAGCATTTCGTTCCCACAAGGCGCTAGTGTTGTGTTGCGGGAGGTCCAGGAGGCTGTCTGAGCTGGTCAAAGGTCCAGGAAGATTCTTCCAGGAGATAATGTCCAGGAATAACTACACGGTCAACAGAATTAAGCAGGTAAACACTGCTGTGTTTCTTCTGGCTCTCACCACACTGTTCACTGGTTAATTATCTGCAATACGCTCACTTCCAGTTAACGCGTGACAGCACCAGGAAGCAGGTTTCCTTTCCCGCTCACGGATGGACTCAGCTAGAGACCAGCACATTGTCTGTGTCAGAGGGAGTCTGAGCAACCATGTTAACAGTTATACTGCATCTTAGCTGACCCCATTTTTGACATCCAGTTGCCCATGGTTTCCCTTTTCACAGCAACCACAGAACATTCCTTTGCCATCCCTCTGCTGAGAGTATCAACTATTTGAGTACTTCTGCCACACTTGCCTGGTCTGTCACCCATGAGGTCAGCCTCCTGGTGCTCCTGGAGCTCTGGGTGAAGTCCACATGACTTGTGGAGGTCACTGGCTGTCTTGCTTCAGGCCCCTTGCTGAGAACTTAGCTGGGTATAGAGGGGACAGAAGAAAAAAAATTGTCTGATTTTATTAGGGATGAATTTTCTGTGGAGGGATAATTTTTCTGTTCTGCCTCCGGTCTTCCATCATCCCTTCCAAACTCCCTGATCTCAGGAGTGGGCACTAGTTGTCTTGGAGGGCTGGAGGAAGCAAAGGAGGGTCTAAGGAAACAATGGCTGCCATTCCTGCCCACAATACTCACATTACTGTGCACCTGTCAGGCACACTGAAGGCTCACTGAGTACATTCTAAAAATCACCCCCCTTACTCTCCAAAGAACCTTAGGAGGTAGATAGTATTGTTATGCCCAATATATAGATGAGGAAAATTAGGTTAGAAAGGTTAAATTTTAGATCCTAGTAATTTTAATTCTAGTGAAGCTGTGAATCAGGGTAGATAGGGACCCGAAGGCAGCTACTCTCAGCAAAAGCATCTCCACAGCTCCAGCCTGCTTGTTTTGTATGTACTCTATCATTACAGGGTTTGAGTCCTTGAGATGCGCATCCTGGGGCTCTATTCATCCTATCCATGCAGGGAGTTATCATTTCCTGGAGGTAGTGATCTTGCATATGTAAATATTTTCCTCTTCCTCTTCTTTTCCCTTCTTCTTCCTCTTTTTCATTTTCATTTTCTTCTCTCTCTCTCTCTCTCTCTCTCTCTCTCTCTCTCTCTCTCTCTCTCTCTCTCTCTCTCTCTCTCGGAGACAGGGGTTTACTGTATAGCTCAGGCTCACCCAGAACTTTCTATATAGATCAGGTTGGCCTCAAACTCTAGATCCTTTTGCTTCCATCCCGAGTGCTGGGATTATTGGCACGAGTCCAGTATAAACCTGTGTTTTTACCTGTTTTTTTTCCTCTTAGGCATCCGTATCCCACACAGAGCTGTCATTCTATCTCTCTCACTTATGGTCTGTGCAGTGTTTTCCCAAACCCTGGGGAAAAAAAAAATCTTTCCAAATCTCACTGGGAAAAGAGCTGGCCAAGTTTTCTTCAAATGTCCACCTGCTGTGCCAAGCCCTTTACAGACCTAGAGCCATGTGGGGTGGGGGTGCTTTCTGTAGCCCTGACTTCTGCTCGTTCTCCGGGTACCTTGTCCTCGGCCCTGACAGCTGTTGGGTAGATGCCTCCCTGCCCCCCACGGATGGGCATGCTCCCAAGTGAATTCAGATCTATGGTCTTGCTCTGTGTAGGTGGACCCCGTGGGCAGAGGTCTAGCTCTGAAGTGCAAAGACACGCATTGTTCGTAGTTCCAGCTCTGTTCATTGCTAGGGCTATTCCCAACATGGAAAACCTTCTCTTTACCCAGCCAGTGTGATCATGGGATCACGGTGTTGGTCTTAGGTTCACTTTCATTCAATCTAACTTTCTCATTTCCCAGACGAGGAAACAGAAGCCTAAGAAAGGCTAGATGTTTAATGAAGCTCACGGTGCTGGCAAGTGCTGTATTATTTGGGGATAATACTGCTTTTAGAAGAAGTTGAGAATTCCAAAAGAGCCTCGCAGAGGGGGTTTTGAGTTGTTCAGTTGTTAGACTACAGCCCCAGTGGCCATGAAAGAGGGATGAGCTTTATGCCTTGGTTATCAACCAGGTTCTAGGACAATTCAGTGCATGAATGACATTTGCTTAGTGTCTTACCCAGGATCGCTACAAGAATGGAATCTTCAGGGTCAGAAGATGTAGCTAAGTAGTAGAATACTTGCTTAGCATTTATGAGTTCAACCCATAGCAACACACACACACACACACACACACACACACACACACACACACACAGACTAGGAATTTTTGGGAAGTAGTAAGACTTCCTAGTCTTGCATATGCTCAGAAAAAGGCTAGAGGTTAGGGTGTCACCTGATGACATTGTGGTATGATTTGTATGTGGCTGCGGACTGAGAGAGTGATCCCTTAAACTCCAACCACCCCCTCAAATTCTTTTTTTTTAAATAATTTATTTATTTCTATTTTATGTGTATTGGTGCTTTGCCCGCATGTATGTCTGTGTGAGGATGCCAGAATCCCTGCAACTGGAGTTACAGACAGTTGTGAGCTGCCATGTGGGTGCTGGGAATTGAACCTGGGCCCACTGGAAGAGCATTCAGTGCTCTTAACCGCTGAGCCATCCCTCCAGCTGTATTCCCCTCCCACCCTGCCGCTCGAATCCTTAAGACCACTCTAAGTTGAGACTCAATCCTGGGCTCAGAGATGTTTCTTTCACGTTTGTTTTTAATGGGCGTGGGGGAAGGGGTGAACTGCCTCTACCCAGACCGCTAGAGTCATCCACCATCACTGGGCTTTCCAGCCTGCAGAAGTCTGTCATGCTGGGGACTGTCTCCAGGGAGGCAAGTGCAGTCCTTCTGGAGCCCTGTGGTTTGGTTTCCTTAGCCTTAGACTATCCTTTCAAACTTCCTCCTTGGGGCAGTATTAATTCTTTCCTTCATTGTAAGTCATCGGTGACCATGAACATAATGTTCATGTATCATTTAAATACTTACTGAACACACACCATAGATACACACACTAACACACACATGGTGGTATTGACATGGACCAGGAAGGGACTCCATTTTTTAAGCTCTGGATGTCTACACACTACAGACTTTTCATTGGCTCGCCTGGCTCCATCTTCTCTTACCTAAAAACAGGATACCATTACAGTCTTGGTTTCCAGACAGTCTGGTTGTATCTGGGAGTCTCCACTGATCTCAGGTTCTGTCTTCCCAGAGAGTGACTCTGGGAACTGTGTTTTGTCAGGGTTCTACCAACTTAAAGAGATGTCCACGGGACGAGGCTAAACCAACAGTCACCAGAGGTGGCCATGAGTCCACGCAGGGTATCTCAGAAGTCAGCATGATTTCCACCCTAAACCTTTATTTGCCGTTTTCACTTTGATTTTTTTCTGAGGCTACCCTAGAGTTTCCAGAGACTCGATTCACTGCCTGTCATGTGGTCTTGCAGCAGATTGAACGCAGAGGCAGCAGAAATGAGAACCCAGCTGTCTTCCATCAAGCTGAAATAAAAGCAATTTGGGAAAATGTGGAACAATGCCACACTTCTCACTAAATTCTTTAAGAAAGTAGTTGGTTTTGTAACAAGTCAAAATTACAAGTTAATTTGTAACATTAGACTTCCTCTGAAATGAACTGATAAATACTAAAAACTTTCTCAGTATTAATTTCCAATATAATATAAATATATAGTTATAATCCACCTAAATAAAAATAAAAGTTGTCTGGACTCTTCACTAAGTTTTAGATGTCTGTGTGTGTGTGTGTGTGTGTGTGTGTGTGTGTGTGTGTGTGTGTGTGTGCATGTTACTAGAGACAGAATTTAGAGGTTCATACATTTTAAGCCACTGCTCTACCTCTATGCTATATTCTTAGCTAGATTTTTGCTTTTTGAGATAGGGTCTCACTGAGTTAGGTTGACTGTCATTGAAACCACTGTATAGCCCAGGCTGCCCTTGACTTTATAATCTTCCTTCCTGCTTCAGCCTCCAAAGCAGCTGGGAGTAAAGGCCTGTATTACCAGACATGGCTAATTTCTAGGATTTTAAACGAAAAGTCTAAAAACCACAGTCTACTCTGGTGACAGCTGTTGGCCATGTAAGTGACTCAAATTAGACCAGTCAGATTAGATTACGGAAGAATTTACATTCCCTGTCAGAGCAGAACTTTCTCTGTTTTCTCCTAGTGGATGTGAAAGCTTTGGGTCAGCACTGCCAATGGTAGCCTGCTGTGGCCTTGAGTGTCAACACGGACACAGTGGATAAAAGGGAGGTGTTAAATGGTTTGAATGGGAAATGTCCCTTGTAGACTTATGGGTTTAGACACTGGTGACAGTGTTTTGATTCGTGACTATGGGGCCTAGCTGGTGTTTGTAGGCCAGTTGGACAAAGCTAGAGGGTAGTAGACTGGCCTCAATTTTCTCCAGGGTTTTTTGTTTCCAGGTGTGCTGATATGCAAGGAGCCAAGCTTTGGCCCCCAAGTATGAACTCCACCATACGTTTTCCACCATAATAGACTGGACCCTCTCAAACAGCAAGCCTAAGTCCTTCCTCACTGAAGCTGTGTCTGTCAAGTCTTCTGTCACAGCGACGAGAGTCACAATTCACACTAGCAGAGAGAGGAATGATCCTGAAGGTCCTGAGATATCACCAGGCTGCATGTTCCATTGTCTAAAGCTATCTTCTAGCAACAGGAGCAAGCTGCTCTCTCATCCAGCTGGAGCTGGGTTCTTCACCACTTTCCTTAGGATCTCCCAAGCTGATGTGACACTTGGAAATTGAGGAGTTGGCATGGCCACATCAGTCCCAGATTTTGGAGGACATTTTACTGTTGTGCATAACCTTATGAGCCACCGTAGGAGAGGAGCCCTGGAGGCTTCTCCAAGGCCAGGGACTCCCAGAGAATGAAGACAGGGGGAGGAAGTAGCAAGCATGTACCATGGAGGCCTTACTGTGTACAGATATAAGATGGATCATACATATGGAATGGGAGACAGACTAGGAAATGTGGGTGTCATAGGGCTGTAGGTCTTGTCTAGTCTTCTGACAGTTGGGCTCCATCAGTGACAGCCACTCTACGTTTTCCAGGACCCCCACTTCCCCTTCTAGAGCTGTCTCCTTTATATAACAAACTGTCGACATGTCTTGGGATGGGTGGGTTCATGGAAGGTTTACTCCCTGTTTGGCAAGTGGGGGGCTCAATTTCACAGCTCTGGGGCTGAGAAACTGTCACACTTGAGGTTCATATGGCCAACTTGAGAAGCAAGAGGAAGCATCATGGGACAGGTCCTTTACTGCCCCTCAGGAAATGTTCCTGTGGTCGTTTGAATGTAATTGGCCCCCATAAGCTCATAGAGGATGGCACTCTTAGGAGGTGTGGCTTGACTGGAGTAGGTATGGCCTTGTTGGAGGAAGTGTGTCACTATGGGGATGGGCTTTGAGGTCTAATTTATGCTCATGCCACACCCAATGTCTCAGTTCACCTCTTGTTGCCTGTGGGTCAAGGTATAAGAACTCTCAGCTACTTCTCCAGCATCATGTCTGCCTGCACACCACCATGTCCCGCCATGATGATAATAGACTGAACCTCTGAACTGTAAGCCATCCCAATGAAATGTTTTCCTTTATAAGAGTTGCCATGGTCATGATGTCTCTTCAGAGCAACAGAAACCCTAACTAAGACAGTCCCCAATGCTTTTTCTTCCTGATGACAATTGTGTTGGTTTCTGACTTCAGCTCTTTTCAGAACTATCAAAGGATCTTGTAGGTAAATTGAGGTAGGAGGAGGGGGATGTAAACACAGTATAGAACGACCTTGGTGCCTATTAAAAGTGGTCTTCTGACCTATTGAAACAGTTTCCTTTTCTGCTGGAAGTGACTTTGGTGTCAAGAGACTGCCACCAAGGCCTGTGGCAGTAGGACTCCGAGCCACGGATGAGCTGTGAGTGTCTATACTTACAGATGCTTCCTGGCTTGGAAATCACAAGACGCTAAAAAAAAAAAAAAATGCTTACTTGGCTTTCATGTTCATCTTCATCGGCAGTAAGTCCCACAAGGACACATAAAATGAATCCAGGGACCTTAAAGAACATTCTGGACTTCTCTTTAGCAAATTGCAAGAAAGACACAAAAGTGTCTCTTGCTAGGAGACCCAAGTTGAAGAGAATCCACTTGAACTTTTCAGAACAAGAATGGCCCAAAAGACAGAAAACACATTAGGCTGGGGATAAGACCCTGGAGAGAACTTATATCCAAGTTAAGATCATCAAAAAGAATTTAATCTTCCCAGTTCTGGAATGAAACCAAGGTTATATTCAGCGATATGTGAAGCCAGTTAAAGCCAGCAAATGGGATGACCATATTTGGCTGTTAGTATCTATTTTCACTCCGTTTTATGTGTTTTTCATATTAAAAAAATGTCACAAGTAATTATTTCTATCATAGTTTAAAGATGTCATAAGGAATAGAAAAAACATTTTCTAATCTTCGTTATTTACCCCTGTGCTCTCAGGAGTCCTTGAAGCCAAAGAGTGTCTGTTGGTGAATTAGAAGAAAACCACAGATAATTACTCTCTCAGCCTCCAGGGCCCCATAAATTGCTTTTCATTGTAAGAACGCCGAGAAGTTGCCACAAAATTAAACCAATTAGGATAATAAGGGGAGAAGGAGAAGATTAAATTTATTTCCATCTGATTTAACTTATTAATTTCTCAGGGGAAAGGGATTTCCCTGCCACTGGCTTCGTGTTTTAACCTATGAGCCTCTCAAGTTCTCAAGACACGTCAGAGATTTGGTTCATCTCTGCCTCCGTCTGCATCGCTAGCCTCTGTCTTTGGGAAGGAAGTTTGAAAAATGGCAGTCAATGAACAAGTTAGTCAATACATTTGTTTGAAGCCTCTACTATAGCTAGTCGTGGTGGTACACACCTGTGATCCAGCACTCGGGAAGCTGAGGCAGGAAGACCGTCAGTTCAAGACCAGTCTGTCCAGCCTGGATATGTATTTACACACACACACACACACACACACACACACACACACACACACGCATGCACACTTATATATGCCTATGTCTGTTTCAAAAAAAAAAACAAATCAAATGAAGCAAAGAAATTTGAAGAATTATAGGAAAATCTGGATACATGTACACAACTGTAATTCAGCACTGGGAGACCAAAACATGTGGTTCATAAGACCGAGGCCAGCCTGAGCTACGGAGCAAATCCATGTCTCACAAATGAAAAAGGAAGGAAAAAAGGAAAAGAACCAAACCCCTTCTATTTGCCCAGCGTATTGTATATGGGCAGGATCCTATGGGAATAGACAAGAGCCTCTGACCTGTAAAAGCTGATATCCCAAAGGGGCAAACAAGATTATAAACACCCCAGCACATCCACCAATACAATAATCAATCAGTGCAGCAGAAAACAATGGGAGAGAGAAAGGAGACACATCCCTTCCCAGGCTGGGGATGTGGCTCAGTTGGTAGAGTCCTTGCCTAGCATGCTTGAGGCCTTGGGTTTAATCAATCTTTAGCACCGCATAAACCAGATACAGTGGCACACGCCCGTGATGCCAGCACTTGGGAAGTGGAATCAAGAATTGGATGCCATCCTTGTCTACACAGAGTGTGTCTGAGAGAAGTTTTGTGTGGCAAGGCAAGGCTAGGGAGGAGGGCAGTGCTGCATCATTCTCTTTCTTAACAACTCCACTGTTGCCCGGCAACCAACATCTTCTCCACCCTTTCTCTACCTGACAACAAGAAGCTCCTCGAGAGAAAATGGTCAGGGAGGAATTGGTCGAATTCTCATGCCTGCTAAGCTGTCGGTTTTTGATGAAACAAGAAACTGCTGGTTTTTCTTTCTCAGCCCCGTAGGAAATATGGCTTTAGAGCAGGCTTAGCCGAGGCTTGGCCCAATCACAGTGACCTTGCTGAGTCACTCTGTTCTGCCTGCTGCAGCCAGTATAAACCTGCTCTAGGGTAGGCTGATGGGAATAGGAGATACATAACACCACAGGTCACTCAGGAGGGATGGAGATAACGATTCTAGGATGAACACCAAGGAACTCCTCTGGAGCCCGGGGCCCCATGAGAGTTGGCCCCTCTGCTGTACTTATTGTGGAGCTTCGGTCACAGAGGGCTGGTGGTCCACCCGCCTCCGCTCCATCTCTTTCCGGTTCAATGGGCAGCTTGTATTGTCCTGTCTCTCCTCATAACTCCATTCCAAAGCAGAGTCTTGAATGGTGACTCAGTTAGGTCTCAAGTCCCGCCTCAAGTCTTTGCTGTAATGTAGTAGTTTTCGGGAGGGAGCCTGGGAAACTGGAGTAGGTGCCAGGCAAGGCAATGTACCAGCTTGCCACCCTCACAAGCGTGATTACGCTATCTCCACTCAACCTTGGGCCTCCTTCCAACTGCTCTCCTGTGGTAGCGCTGTCCTGTGGAAGGACAGCGGCAAAGCCACAATCAATTTTCTTTCCACAGCTTCTGCAGCCAGGGAGGGGGTGTGTCCCCAGGCAACATGTGATCAGGATTGAGCTGGTTTCCTCTGACCAAGGTTTGGAGGAAGAGTTGATGAAGAGAGGTTGTATTCTGACTCCAAGCTCTAAGGGAAGGGCAGCCGGGGCTGGCTTTGCTCATTTTTATAGCTGCCATACTAAACATGGATCCTGACATATAGTAGGCACACGGTAAATATTTATTAAGCAAACAAGTAAATGGATAAAAATAGAACTGGGAGAGAAGCTTTCTGGCACCGAATACCAGGCACATTCATTTGAACCCATGTTTGTTTAACAAATGCTAATAACGCTTGCTCTGCCCTAAGAGCTTCACAAATATTAACTCATTTAATTCTCATAATTGCTTGATGAGATACGTGCTGTTATTAATCCCATTAAAAACACAGGCTCAGAGAAATCATGTTACTTGCCAAGGTCACGCAGTCATGAAATGGCAGAGTGAGGGGTGCATGGGAATGGGCTCCCCCTCCTCTCTTGAGCTACCCAGAGCATTACTGGTTACTGATTTGGTGTCCCTGGCGCATCCTGAATAACTAACTGACCTGTGGTGAATGCAAGGTGCGTAGGGCTTCCTCTTACATCTCCTATATCTCCTGTTCGGGGGGGCCTCTTCCAGGCTCCTCTAGATCGAATCTGCCCAGGTGTCTTCTCCCTTCTTCCTCTTCCGTCACAGATGGGCTATGTGGGCCTCTCAGAAGTCCCATGAGCCCCAACAGCCTAGATGAATTCCACAGTAGGCACGTGGCTGGGAGCACCATCCCTCTGCTTGGTTCAGGGCAGATCTGGGGATTATGCCAACCTTGACAGCTACAGCTTCCCCAAGAAGCTCCTGCAGAGGCCTCAGCAGCACAGGGTGAGTATGCTGTCCCTGCTGCCCGATAGGGTCCAGCGGGCACTCTCTCCTTGGCTGGTGTGTCTGAGGGAAATGGATCCCTTGTAAAGCCAGATGGAGAGAAAGCTCTGAGAAAACTCCAGGGCCCCAGGAAAAGGCTGCAAATACTCTGGAGGGCTGGCTCCTTATAGGTACGGGCAAGATAATTTGCAAAACACGACACAACACAACATAAAAACACAACACAACACCACAGACCGCTGACAGTTCTCACAGACCACAGGAGCCTGTCTATAGAAGGAGAGGACGAGGGAAGGAGGGCCAGAGAGGAAGGGTTATACCGTTGCTTCAGAGTGCTTCCCGTCCATCCCCCTGCCTCCGAGCACTGCAGCTCTTCCTAAACTTGGATCTCTTCCCCATTGCTAATCCTCTGCTTTAAGACTATGGGAGTCCAGCCCCTTTTCTTACATAGAGGAACATCCAACTTCATGTTGACAGAAAATTTCCATGAGATTAGTGGATTGGGGGCCTTCTGCATGTAGGGAGAGCCCCACCAGGTTAGAGCAGGCCCTGTAGCGCTGGACTTTTTCTGAGTCTCAACATTCTGTTCCCTGCTCATCTGTGTGGAGCATAGCTTTTTCTTCAGCTAGTTTTTTTTCCTCCCTCTGGTGTTTATATGAACCGGTTGAACCCATCACATGGTGACTATGTTTATATTTGCAGAAGCACCACCCCAGGGGGAAGTTCTGTTTGCACAGAGGTCACCCCATCTCCTGGGCTTGGCTGCAGCCCCACGCTGGGGTTTCAGTAGCAGGAGCTGAACTGCATGCCAGGACCCTCCTCCCTGTTCGTTGTTCACTGGGCTCCCTTTCTAGGCTCTCCAGCACTCCTAGAGAGGAAGAAGAAGGCGACTCGGTGTCTTAGTGATGAAACACCGTGACCAAAAGCAACTTGGGAAGGGAAGGGTTGATTTCAGCTCACAGCTCTCCAGTCAGGATCCATCCCTAAGGAGAGTCAGGGCGGGAACTCAAGGCTTCAGCTGAAGCAGAGGATGTAGAAGAATGCTGCTTGCTCACTTGCTCCCCATGGCTCACTCAGCCTCCTTCCTTCCTTCCTTCCTTCCTTCCTGCCTGCCTGCCTTCCTTTCTTCATTCCTTTTTTTTAAATAAAAACTTTTCATTTATTTTACATACCAACTACAGTTTCCCCTCCCTCTTCTCTTCCCATTCCCTCCCCCCACCACTCCTTCTCCATCAGAAAGGGGTAATCAGTCTGCTTTCTTAAAGCACCCAGGACCTCCTACCCAGGGGTGGCACCACTCACCATGGGCTGGGCCCTCTCCCATCAATCATCAATCAAGAGAATGCCTCACAGGCCAACCCTATAGAGGCATGTTCCCAATTAAGATTCCTTTTCCTCAGATGACCCTAGCTTGTGCCAAGTATAAAAACTAGCCAGCACACTGGGGGATGGAAGGGTCACCATCCCATGCTTCCACCCACTCTGTAACCCAGCCTCCTATCCCAGCTCCTGCTGTCCCCTTTCTTAGAGCCTCCCTGGTCCCTAAACTTGGATGGTTAGAACAGATGACCCCATCCTATGACCCATGGGTAGCTGTTACTAGGCCAACTGGATTTAGAGTTAGGCTGCTGTGAGGTCAGCCTTTTCAGTGGGCCTGATGACTCGGGAGGATCGGGACCATGGACTGGGCAGTCAGACAAAGGAAGATGGAACCATGCCTCCACCAAGTCCTCACTGTGCGGCTTTGGACAGTACCGCTGGAGTTTGGTATTTATCATCTTGGATGAATGTAGTAGTCTCTGTCCCTTTCGATTTCCAGGAGGGATCACCTAGGGCAGAGGTATACTGTGTTTAAGGCTGCCGCTACTGTGGCTGATAACTGTGGTAGAAGTCAGGACCGGCAACCTTCCCATGCTTTTCCGCTGCTCAGAGTGGTGCTCATCAACAGTGTTTCACTGGGACTCCAATAAGGAGCTTTTGTAGCTATTGCTTTTTCCTCTTCCCCTAATACTCCTATCTTTTCATGGTTGTGACACTTCAGAGACCTGGAGTTATTGTAATGACTCAGATTTTTTTTTTTTAAATATTCCCTTGGGATGGTTAGGATGAACTTTCAACTTGATAGATTCTAGGGTCATCAATTAGATGGGCCTCTCAGCATGCCTGTGGGGAATTATCTTAATTGAGGTAGAAGAGCTGCCCACTGTGGGTGGTACGGTTTCCTGACTGCATCCCAAACTATGTAAGATGGGGAAAGGGAGCCAAGCTCTAGCTAGCATGTATTCGTTGCTGGTTGTGATTGAGATTCCACAGCGATCAGATCAGCTGCCTTAAGTTTCTGCTCCCTTGGCTCTCTAGCTGTGATGAGCTGTACCTCAGACTGGGATTTAAGAGAAACGCTCCTCCCCTTAAGATGCCTTTATCAGAGAAACTGAGATCCCGATTCAGAGCAGTGTTGCCCCATTGAGAATTTGACTAGTAGGAGGCTGTGCTCACTGGGGAATCTGCAAGTGATCACTAGCCTTTGGTTAGACAGAGGAGCAATAAGCCCCAGTATGGCCTTGGCTCCCCATAGAAGAAAGGCCAAAGAAATTGAATGCTGGTCTGATAATGGACCCAATGGTCTGATAATGCTGGACCCATTGACCACAAGGGCAGAACAAGCCTCTTCTTCCATTATCCCTGTTGACGGTTCATCTCAGGATAGCTCTCCCCATCAAGAGAACCACAGACCAGGCCCATCAGCTGGAGTCCTTTCTTCTTCTGGTGTCTGAGGTTGTGTGGTGGCTGCATGGACCACTCTACCTGAGATGGGAAGCCAGGAAAGTGAGACCACTTTGAATGGAAAGGAGAGGAGCGTTCCTGATAGAGAGAGGCAGTAAGAACACAGAGACTTGGTGATGGAGGGCATGTGAATGATCTGAGTGCAAGGGATGACTTAACTTGGGGGAGAGGCAAGGCTGCTTCATGGTTAACTTGGTAGGATTATGAAACACTTGGTGAACCCCATCTTTTGGTGTCTCTGTGAGATTGTTTCCAGAAAGAATTAACTGATGGGAATAACTGATGAGAAAAGACCAGCCCTGAGTATGGATGGTGCTGTTCCATGGACTGGGCTCCCAGACTTTATGAAAAGAGGAAAAAGAAGAAATCCAGCCAGCTTTGGACATTCCATTTTTTTTTCTCCTTCCCAGTTTACTGAGAGATGAGCAAGCAGCTGCCACATGCTCTCACTTCCGGAGAGCTACCCACCGGCATGCCTTCCCCGTCACAGTGCACAGTATCTTCTCAAACCCTGAGCCACGAGACATCCTTCCTCAAGTTGCTTCCCATCAGGTAGTTGAACACAGAGACTAGAAAAGTCACTCAAGTTGTGGGCCACGCTGCACACACGATGGAGAGGCAAGGCAATGGCTCAGCGAGGCTCCTGGAGCTTGACACTCAATGCAATTGGGAGTGGGAGGGATGCTCACTCTGGTTTGACTTGCCACCTCACTTTAGTCAGCTGACAACCTGGGTGCCTTCACCCCAAAAGGGAGCAATACCCAAGACAATCATGAGGTTTTTTTTTTTTTTTCTTCTTCTTCACCCACTAATATATGCATTAGTCAGTTTTCTGTTGCTATAATAAAATAGCTGAGACACGGTACTTTACAAACAAAACAATGCTTATTTATCCTCCAGTTCTAGAGAATCAAAAGCATGGCCCTCTTATCTACTTGGTTCTCCTGGAGCTGTTCTACCTACATCGAAATGTGGCAGATGGTGCTAGGATGGGCTAGGAAGCCACAGAGCAGGGAGGGGACACACTTGCTCTCTGTGCAACAATTCAGGGAACTAACCTGGGCTCAGAAAGAGCTCCATTAATCTCTTCTTAGCATGGCATCCCCAGTGGTCTACTTCTGGCATCCCCAGTGACCTACTTACCTTCCTGAGGCTGTTGTTCTGTTAAAGGTTCTAACAGAACAACAGCACAGCATTAGAGACCATACTTCCAGTCTGTGAGCTTTTAGGAGACAAAGACCATCCAAACACAGCAGCACATCACACTGTTAAAGAAATTAGTTGAAAGAATCAAAGCCTGTCCTTATGGCAGGCATGGCTCATTTGTCAAACTCTCAGGACTTGTCTTGCCAAATTGTGGTACTCATTGTTCTGTGAGCAAGAAGGAAACATTGATTTTGACTGGAGCCCTTATTACAATGCTTCTCTATTGCTTTGTGCTCCCATCTCCAACCCAAACCCTATCTGCTTGTCCACTTGTCCACAGACAATTCTCTTTAGGATGCTGGGTAAAGGAAGACTCCGATAACTCAGTTACTAGAAGCTGACTCAGTTAGAAAGGGCTCTCCAAAGAAGGTAGAGGAAGAATGTTAACAATTGATGGTGCCGGTCAGTCCTTCTAATTATCACTGCAAAACCATGAAGAAATTCTCTGTTCTTCTCCCAGCACTTCAGGCATCTGTCTTTGGGGAGAAGAGCCCTCCGTGTGCCCTGTTGGACATTTTTGGTTCAGCTGCACATTTCTTCTTCTCTATGTTCTAAAGGCCACAGCAAGATTGTGTCAAAGCAACTATGAAGTCCCACAGGGCTGGATGTTTTATATTTTCCCACCCAGCTGGTTTCAGCTGATATTTCCATGGAGACTTGAGAGTGAGAAAGAGTTGATTCCTCTCCATCTGGATCTTTATAACATCACCCCAGCCTCATGGACTACAGAAGAGGTATTGAATGGCAAGGTGTGTTAGTTTTCCAGTCTAAGGTCGGGAGAGTCTGCTCCCCACACACATTCTGTACCACATTGACGGTTGCCTCTCCAGAGGTTATTATTTCAACAAAGTAATAACTGCCCCACCCAAGAACACCTTTTCATTATTTAGCCAACACTTTCTGCTTCACATGTTACACCAAGTTCTATTTTGGCATCACGTTGTAGAGAATAGGAAGGTAGAAGCTGAGTTTTGGCAGAAACAAGACCCTAACTCTTGCTAATAGTTAGCTTTTCCAAGCTCTCAACCCTAGAAGAAAGGTAAAATCAGAAAACACACACACACACACACACACACACACACACACACACACACACACACACACGGTGCTCTCTCAGTGCAACTCACTTGGAACATGCCCAGACCAGAGAAGGCAAGGAAGAGAGACTGTGCATGTTCAGGACACAGGAAGGTACAGTTGTGGGCTGTGGGAATGCGTATGGATTTGTTTTACAAAGGAAATCAGTTCTTGAAGGACAGATCCATTAAGTATCGTCAAACACTAAATGCTTTTGGTACAAAGGAATCACATCTGTATCTCTTGGCATCCAGGAAGAACTGACTATAATTTACCCCAGACAGAAAGATCCAGGAACTTTAGTCGTTTATAATTTACCTTACTAGTCAGCAAAAATGTCAAATAGCTTCAGTTTTCATTGCTCTTATTTTATTTGGACCATAAAGCAACAGAAAAGATCGCCTCCTCTGTTGTATTTGGAAGTGGCCTCGAAGGAGCTCAAACCAGGTGACTTCAGCCTTCCCTTCCTGGCCATGAATCATATTGAACGTTTTCAACAATCTATTTTCAAATTGGGCTTCGTCTTAGAAGAAGCCTACATGGGAAGACTGTGTATGACATGGAGAAATGTGTGTGGTATAATGTGAGAGAAGAGGGTACCACCGTAGGAGAAAGTGTGGATTGTAGGGTAAAGAAAACAGGAAGAAATAGATCAAAAATTCCACCAAGATGAAATTATCCTCATCCCACCATCAATTTGGAATCAAGAGATCCCTAATGCTCATCTTTTGTGAACATGACTCTGTTGGAAGAGGCCCGTCGTCGTGGTGATCTTCCCGGCTACCAGACTTGAATTAGACATTTATCTGAATGGAGCATCTGCAGTGGATTCTCTGGTTCTGTACTTCCCTTTGCCTCTGATTTTTTTGTTTTGTTTTGTTTTCTTTTTTGAGACACTCTCTCATATCTTAGGTTGGTCTTGAACTTGCTATTGACTTTGAACTTCTGATCCTCTTGCGTCTACCTCCCCAGTGCTGGGATCACAGGTTTGCGACATTTTGCCTGATTTATGCAGTATTAGATACCAAACTCAGGGCTTTGTAAACATACTAGACAAGCACGCTACCAACTGAGCTACATCCCCAGGACACTTCTGACTCGTCCCATGTACATGGGTAGGCACACACACACACACACACACACACACACACACACACACACACACACACATTTACATGCTTACTATCTTCCAATGTAAGCTGTGATGAGATGGAGAGGTGTCTCTGGGTGGGGGACCTATGTAAAGGCCAGCCAGCTGGTCCCAACCTTCCTCTAGTCACTTGAGGAACTCAGTGGCTGCTGAGTTGGATGTGGGTGAACTGCCGAATTTCACAGGCTAATTGCTCTCTATTCCTCTCCTAATCTGATCTGAGGGGACAGAGAAGAGGGTTTTCCTAAGTTTAAGGGCTCAGGGGGCCAAAATCCTTCTGTCTTTGACTCTCCTCTGAGGATTATGTTGGGGGAGGGCAGGTAGGCAGACTCCTAGAGGATGGTGTCAAGGTTCTTGAAATTCAGCCACATGGCCACCACCCTTTCTCAGGAGCTAGAGTTACACTGACCTCGTAATAGGACCCCTGTCTTTTTCCTGGCTCTGGGCCAGATGACTATCTCCAAATTTGTCCGTGACTCCTCCCACGTTGTCTGTCCTCAGTCCTCAGTGCCACAACAGTGCAGCAAGGGAGAGTCAGGGGCAGGAGAACCCTCTTGCACGCACGTGTGCTCTCCCGACGACGTACAGGCTAATCTTTCCAACGGTCAGGCTCGCCCCTGGCCTACAGGCATTCAAAATGCCTGGTTTCCTGTACTTATGTGCTTAGCGATCTGAGCGAGGAGGCCAGATTCTTGATCCATTTGCAAAATCCATCTATCCTTGCTCAGGTCTGTAGCCATTGGCGGCTGTTCTTGGGCTTGGCTGTGGCTTTTGTTACTATGTGTGGCCAGTTGCAATGGCAACGGTAGCTAATGTTTATGGAGTGCTTGATAGGCATCAGGCGCTGTCTGAGCAATCCACATGCTAACCCGCTCAGTCCCCAGCTCTGCTCCACAGGGCAATTATATATTAGCTGTTTTGCAGATGAAGAGGCTGAGAGGCCCTTGCCCTTAAGCCAAGAGTGAGCGGGAGCCTGCTTCTGAATGCAAACAATATAACTCCAGAGGCCACTCATCCCTGTGCTTCTAGGGCCACGGCTGCTCTGAGAGAGTGGGGATGACTCAAGAGAACGTGACCCCCAGTATCTGGAAAGCAGGCCTCTAGCACGGCAGGGAGGAGGAAAGGGGCATGCAAGCCCTGCTGGTGTACCAAGCCGCCATCTTGAAATAGCCACATTGCTTATCTGTGTGTCCCCAGTACCAGTGTGAAACCAGACTCCAAGCACTGGAGGCTCAATTGGTTGACTGTCTTATTGGGTTGGTAAGTACTTGCTTGAGTACTGAAGGGGTAAGAGCAGGTCTGTCTATCTGTGGATGATGTTGAGCATGGAGGAGTAGTTCTGGTTACTGTTTCTTCCTTTTATATAGTTGTCATCCTCCTTTCCCTGAGCACATACATCACCATTCCTAATGGTTCTGCCCAAGGATGTTTCTCTGGTGCTTCCTTCTAACTGATCTTAGACTCTCTCTTCCTCCTGGTCTTGGAGTAGTTAGCTTCCCTAACTCATTCTCTGGGACCACCAAGCAGTCATCTAGAGGCTCTCCAAGACCCTAGGACCAAGGCTAGAATGTTTCCATACCCCTGAATTATGGAAGAAAGAATGGAAAACCCCAGGCTGGGCTTCAGGAAGTTTCTCCTGCTGTTGTGAATGATATGAAGAGTTCACACTCTCAGCTTCCAGGCTGGGCCAAGCAGGCATGTGCGGTGGTGCTGGTGAGTGGACTTGGCGATCGCAATGGGACCTTGAAAGCTGGTCAAATGGCTGTAAACGTGGATGCTTTGAACACCTGGCTTTCTTTTTGCTTCCTGCCAGCTTGGACCCAGAACTAGCTGGACTCTGTCAAAGGGACCGTGGCTATAAGCAAAGCAGCTCTTACCCAATTTGGGTTGGCATGAGAGCAAACACATTGTCCTGGAGGCACACCCAGGTTGCCAACTCTAGACGATGGCAAGTGGCGTCTAGGGGCTCTGGCCTGGATAAGTGGGGCATTCTGGGTATTGACATGCAAATATGCAGAGTACCATGTGTGTAGGTGGGCAGGAGCATTGCCTACAGGCTTAGGGCATTCCCCATGGGACTCTCAATTTCTCTTGAAGGCAGTGGCTTACTAGCCTGGCATAGTAGTGAACACTTGTGATCTCAGCATTCAAGAGGTTGGAGACAGGAGGATCTCACAGGTTTAAGGTTATCCTTGGCTACGTACCGCGGTTGAGGTCAGCCTAGGCTCTTGGAGACCCTGTCTCCAAAATAAAGTGTGGAGGCAGAGGGAGAGTGGGACGAGAGAGGAGAGTTCCAAGAGAAGAGAAAAGAAAGTGGGCAGCAGCGGGAGGCAGCTGCTAGGAGACAGTGCTGGCTCATGTTTCAGGGGGATGCCGGAGAACGGACTTGGCTAGACCTCAGATGAAGTCTTGGCTGCCCAGGGTGCTCATCAGAAAGCTACTCCTTCCCGCTCTGGCTGCTCCCATCCTGGGATCCCTGCAGGCACACTCTAGGCCTCTTGTTGCATCCCTTCCCCGTTGGCACGGGCACCTTGACTGCATTCTCCTGGCTTCCCTGTGTTCTGTGTCTGTCTTATCTCTCAGGTCTCTATCAGCAGCTTCCAGGTATACAGTGTCCAGCGGACCAATGACATGGAGCCTTGTCAGCATATTTGGTGACCTTCTCTCGGCCCAATGACCCGAGACAGCTCCGGCAAGCTTGTTACTTCCCCAAATATGGCTTTCAAGGGCGCTCTCCAGTGGGCCTGTTTCAGTGAGGGTAGGCTAAGTGCTTGAATGGTCAATGCCTTGATCTCAGTGGTGGCATATGATAACTGTTTATTCTTGCCCATATCTCTGGAGGAGGAGGTGTCGAATGACAAGGGGTAGGGCTCGGGGCTGGGGACTTCCTTCATTGTCATGGGTTCTCTAGTGGTAGTCTTCACTGGCAGTCCTCATGAGCAGAAGTTGTAGCAGAGTGGTAGAGGGCTTGCCTGGCATACTCAGAGATCTGGGTTCCATCCCCAGCTCTTGTCACATACACACAATGAGACAGTCAAAATAAATAAAATAAAAGCAACTTAGCTATGGCCCTGAGTCCTGAGCTGGAGCTTTGCTCAAATGGCAGCGTGGTGAGGTGAGGGAGGACTCTCTGGGAAGATGACCTTCCCATGTGATGGTACTCAGCACTGCTACCCACAGTCCCTCAGCTGATGCTGGGCACACACAGGCCACAGCAGACTGGAGGCTGGACATGTAGGGCCTTGGAAATTAGAGATGAGTGTTTAGTGATCAGCTAGATCAGCACTTTTCAACCTGTGGATCCAGACCTTGTGGGGGTTGTGTGACCCTTTCACGGGGGTCACCTAAGACGGTTGGAAAACACAGATACTTATATTACAATTCATAACAGAGGCAGAAGTACAGTTATGAAGTAGCAATGAGAATAATTTTATGGTTCGGGGTGGGGGGTCACCACCACATGGGGAACTGTGTTAAAGGGTCACAGCGTTAGGGAAATTGAGAACCGCTGTCCTAGATGGTCTTGAACATAGACATTTTCTGTTTTGGACCACAGTCTTTGGTGACAGGAAGCCTAGAGTGGAAAGGTCAGCCCTACCGCTCAGTGGTGTGTGCTCACAATGGCAGAGAAGCTGTTGGCTACCGAGGTTAACAATACACAGCTAGTCAAGTGATGAAGCATACGCTCAAACCCAGGCCAGTGTGCAGTTACCCAGCTACTTGTCCTCTGGGCCTCCTGTTCTCCATCTGCACGCTGAGGCTGGTGGTAATGGATACAGTGATTGATTAAATAAACGCTTCACATGGACTACCACTGTCACTCCTGCAAAGGATCCCGGGGTTGTTATATCTTGCTCAATCCTGCCATGGAAGCTGGGATCAAAAGGTTAAGCTGAGTAAAAACTATCACTAAAGGGTCTCATTGTGTTTAGCGGAGACAGCATTGTGGCTTTCCTTCATGAAGACCGTGGCCAGAGGGGAGTGAGTGCTTGGTCTTAGTGTGTTAGTGAGTTTGGGAATCGGTGGCTTCAGATGCGGTGTGATATGAGGGGGGACTCAGGGACTGGAGAATTGGGCAAAGGCTGTGGCCGGGGCTTAGCAGGTGGGGACGACACTAAGCACCAAGGAAGGGGGCAGAGGAGCTGAGCTGTTCCCCTCTGGATGACGGGAGGACAAGGAGATGTTAGCTGGGGCCCTGGGAAGTGGGTCAGCAAGCCAATATGGCTGCCATTGAGCCTGATGGTCTGCGTTTGATTCCCAGACTCAGGGTGGAGGGAGAGGACCAACTTCCACAACTTGTCTTTCGACGTCCATGAGTATGCCATGGCACATTTGCTCACACCCCTCATCCAAAATAAACAAACAAGTAAATAGGTAATCGAGAGAGCAGAGACAAGGACAGAGAGAGACAGAGACACACAGAGAGAGGAGAGAGAGGGAGGAGAAATAGGGAGAGGAGAGAGAGAGAGAGAGAGAGGGAGAAGTAAGAGAGAGAGAGGAGAGAGAGAGAGAAAATAGCTAGAGTCAGATCAGGGAAACGGAACAAAACGAAACTTGACTTTGGCCTGCAGACATTAGTTGGGTCTTCTTGGCAACCCCCAGTCCTGCCTTTTGTTTGCCTTAATACCAGCCTCAGCATGTTGCTGTCACTTTTAAAGCTCCCAAGTCATGCTCCTGAAGTGGGGGTGAGCTGCAGGAGAGGGTGTGTCCTATCTGCATGTTGGGACCTTCTAGAAGTCTCGGTAGGCTCCTGATCTACCTCTCACCACCACCTTTTGACTCCCTCCAACCCCTTTGCTTTGCTTCTGTTTCCTAGAGCTACATAGAGTCCAAGCCCCCTCTGTCTGCTCAGAACCCCCATCCGCCCCCAGGGCCCTCCTTTGTCCGGCGGAAAGCGCTTGTGAGCGCTTCTTTGCTGTCTCTATGCACACTTCATTTCCTACCTGTAACACAACTGACTTCCATTTACCCCTGCCCTCGAGGGTAAGCAAATGTTTCTTTCTTTTTAGTCCCCGACAGATACCGATCGATTGAGCCTCTTCTGTGGTGACAAATGGAAGACACAGTGTGTGGCAGCCATCAGAACCATTTTCCATGGAGACAGGCTTCCCTTTCTCCTCGCTTGAATTTAGATGCTGCCGATGGCCTGCTTAGGATAGTGAAATGTGAGTGGAAGTGATGGATGTCATGTGCTGTTAGAAAGTTTAAGAGAAGGTGTGGGCTTGTCACACCTGTTCCATTCTTTCCTGTCTCTGACACCAACAATGTCTGAGCTGATGGACATCCTCATCAGGCTGGGTCCTGGAAACGGCAACATGTGCATTTGCAGCAGACCTACATAGAGAAGGTGGTAGAATCCACCACTGGGTTTTTAATCCTTAGAGACTTCGGGGCTGTTTGTTACAGAGCATAACCTGCCTGAATGTTGTGACCGATACACCCGGTCACTGGTTTGGTAGGCTTCATTATTGCCAGGGGTCACCATCCTCGGCAGATAGAGCTCTAGATTTCTGTGCACCTTGAGATGCTTTCTGAGGAGAAAGACGATGTTCAAGTGACAACAAGAAGCAGACCTGGTGCTCAGTTGGCTCACTTTGGACAACAGCAGAAGCTGCTGTCCAAAGAACTGAGGAGGTAGAGGCCCTGACAGGCCCTGTTTGTCTCTCACATTCCTGTACAGTCTGTGCAGACTCTCTTTAACCCTCTGGCTTTGCCAGGATACTTTACAAGGTGGGATTGTCATCTTGGGAACAACTTAACTATGTGGGTCAACGACCATCTAAATTTGTGCTTTTATGGGGCTTGGAGAGGATGGAAACAGCCATCTCATGTGGCTGGAATACAGTGGAGGGAGAGGCCTAGGAAGGTGATGGACTCAGCCATCAGTGCCCTAGGCTGCTCCACAGTTATGTCTATTTTGGATCCATCTCCTTCATGCCTTCATCAAAATCAACATGTGTGGAGGATTGTAGGCATTGAGCTCAGTGCCGTGAATTTAAAGGTAGTTAAGATGTGACTTCAGGTCTCCAGGAATGCTTGGACAGATACGGAAATTCTTCTACATTTGTGTGCGTGCGTGCGTGCGTGCGTGCGTGCGTGCGTGTGTGTATTGTGGTGGGGGAATAAGCATACTAAAGCATGTGGTATGGAAGTCAGAGGACAACCTGCAGGAAGTGGTTTCTTCTTCCACCAAGTGGGTTCCAATGACTGAACTCAGATCCTCAAGCTTGGTAGCAAGTACCTTTACATCATGAACCATCTTACTGGCCCTAGATAGAGAAATCCTTAAACTGCAGTGTACTACTTGGACTTTTGGGATCTGCAGGTGAGTGGGCATGAAGCCATAAGTAAAGCTCCTTGGATATGAAGAACTGGTTCACTTCTAGCCAAGTCTAAGAGTAGCAACTCTCCTTTCCTGCCAGGAGAATTTGCAATGTTCTCCTAACGGTCAGTGGAGAACCCTGGGGGTCTGCCATCTCAACGCCCCTCCAGAGAGAAAACTGCTGGGCTACACAAACAGAGTTCACATGCTGTGTTATTGTAGTAAGGCAGGTTGATGTGTTTATTTATTTTTAGAGCTGGTTTCAAAAACAAACTTTGACAGCTGGAGATGGGCAGCCCACAGACGAGGCAGATCGGGAGAGTGGTGAGCCACAGCTTCCTAGAGCTGATAAAAACCGAGCAGGTGCAGGCTTGCGAGGCACAGGGGGAAGCCAACACTTTTGATTTGTTTCTGTTACTTTGGTTTTGAGACAGGTTCTCAGTATGTAGCTTGTCTAGCCTGGAACTTGCTATATCGACCAGGATGGCCTCAAAACTTGTGGCAATTCTCTTACCTCTGCCTCCCTCAGTACTGAGATCATCAGTACATGCCACCATACCTGGTTTTGAAGCAAAAATTCTAGCAAAATAGATGCAGAGTCTATCTGGACTCTGCCTTTCTCATTAACTTTTTTCTTTCTTTTCTTCTTCCTCTCTCTCTCTCTCTCTCTCTCTCTCTCTCTCTCTCTCTCTTTCATTTTCAAAATGTTTGGAGTGAGACTTACAGGTTAAAGTTTTCTTACCAGATCCAGAGGACCTTGGTCCACAATTAGGGAGGCCTCGGCTCCCTGAGGCACATACCACCAGGCCAGGAACCTCTTTCAGCTTCTGCCCCTGCCAGTCTGGTCTGGTCTGAGCCGGTCAGGCTTACCCAGGCTTTGTACCAGGGCCAAGGAGGAACTGGCTTGCCTATTCCTTTGGGGCTGGTGACTCCAGCTCCAACTTCGGTGCTCAGTGAAAATGTCTTTCCAACAAGGCAAGCTTGGGTTCTGTTTCTGGATGGATTTGGGTGTTTGAGGAGGAGAAAACCATTTTTTTTTTTCAAAGCACACGGGAGGATGGGCAAGCTGGTGAACTCTGGGAGCTAAGGGGCTGAGGATGACTCAGCTTTGTGCTCAGCCCAGAGCCTTGGAGCCTCACCATTTCAAGATACCAGGCAGGCCGATAAAACGACTGTGCGCTGCCAATCCAGGCTCACTTTCCCCAGGGAGGCCAGCTGGGTTTTCATCAGAGTCAGGGGATATTTGGTCTTAGTGTTCTAAATATAGGCCACTCATCTCTTCAGCAACACCTTCTTCTGTAGGTTCGGATCTGTGGAATAATGAGAAGGCTCTTTCCAAATGATGGCGTCCAATGATTTCTGGAGCCTCAAACTCACTATGGAGCTAAAGACGGCCTTCAACTTCTAATCCCCCTGACTCTGCCTTTCAGTGTTGGGATTACAGGCATGTGCTACCATGCCTGGTTCCATGTGGCATTGGAAATTGAACCCATAGCTTCATGCATGTTAGTCAAGCACTTTACTAACTGAACTATATTCTTGGCCCCCCTTTCTCTCTTCCCTCCTCCCTCTTTACCTCCCTTCCCCATCTCTCTCTTTCTTTTTTTCAAGTCTTTAAAGAGTATATTTTACAATGAATTGTAATGTTTCAATATGCACCTTTCTTTTGTTTTTTGAAACAAGACTTTAGTAGTCCAGCAGTCCCGACTAGCCTCAAATTCTCTATCCTCCTGCTGTAGCCTCCTGAGTACAGGGATTATGGTCATGAATTTTATACCTAGTTGTTGTGTAATGTTTTTTAAGGGGACATCTTGAAACTGTGTACTATATAACTATACTATATAGAAAACATTGAAAAAACAACAAGTAAGCTAAATTTACAATGAGGGAGGTGGGGAGTTTATCCTGGAGTGGCAGTGAAAGCCCCTAACTACAGTCAGGAGACAGAACATGAGTGTCAGGAGTTCAAGGCCATCTTCAACTACACAGTGAGTTCAAAGCTAGCCTAAGATATTTGAGATCATGTTTCAAAAAAAAAAAAAAAGCAAAGAAATGACTGAACAGTTAACAATCATGGCTAATATAAATGCATCACAATGTCCCTTTACTACAGAAGGCTAACAATCATGGAAGGTCATGTTGGAGAAGGTGCATATAAATGACAGGAGATAATTGTTACTATCCTTCTTCTATGAGATGTTAGAGGTGCCATGACGATCCAGGCTCAGAAATGGCACACCTGTCTCACACTGCCCAAGCCAGCTTGTGTCTTGAGACTTTTGTCTTCCTGTAGCTCAGGGTGTTTTCCAAATTCCACAAGGTTCCCACCCCTGTTGTCTATGCTGATGACACCTCCCAGAGTCTAGATTGGCTCTCAGTGGTCAGAGGCCGAGGTCTCACTGTCATCCTGCCTCCAAGGTCTTTCCTCTTCCAGCTGGAACCTGTTCATGTCTCACCTCCTGGGCTTTGTGTCGCTCTGAGGCTTATTGATAGCCTGGAGTCATAGCAGTCCAAACAGATTTTACTTGGAACTATTGTTATAGGGGAAAGAGAACTTGACACCCAATTAGGCTCAGTCCTGAGAAAAGCGTGATTTGTAACCTAGGAGCAGAGTGGGAGTCAGCTGATGGAAGGAGTGTGGATTCTGGCTAATGATGCTTGACTTGGGGCTGGGGAGATATTTCAGTGGGTAAAGTACTCGCCATGCAAGTGTGAGGACCCGCGTTCAAGTCCTTAGACCCAGTGTAAGCTAGGAGCAGTAGCAAGAGTCTGCAATTTGAGTGCTCCTCTGACATGATGAGAAGCAGGACAGAGAATCCCTAGATGCTTCTGGCCTGTGGGGAAAAACAACAGAGACACCCTATCTCAAACCAGGTGGGAGGTGAGGTCCGACCCCCAAGGCTGCCCTCCGACTTCTACCTACATGCCTTGGCATAAGTGCACACACTACCCCATCCATACACAGAAAACTCACTCGAGCTGGGCATTTAATCCCAGCACTCAGATCTCTGTGAGTTTGAGGCCAGCCTGGTCTACACAGCGAGATCCAGGACTGGCACCAAAACAACACAGAGAAACCCTGTCTGGAAAAAACAAGAAAAACAAAAACAAAAAAAAAAAGAAAGAAAACTCACTCAACTGGATTTCTTCCTGCTGAAATAGTTCAATGGTAGTTGAATATCAAAGATGCTCAAGGACTTTAATTAGCTATCAAGACTCTGGGCTTCTTTCTGAACTGACTTAGACAGATTCTTGGCGGAGATGGGCCATGCAGGCCCAGCAAGGACTGAGGCCAAGGTCAAGGTGTCCGGGGCTTATAGTACGTTGGCTGAAAGCCTATGAAGGATGATGCCCTTGTCAAAATCTTCATGCATTGTTTCTACAACACCAAAGCAGGACAGATATTGGTAGACACAATGAGCTCCTGATTATGTTAAAATATTTATAGACAGACATGTACGGACCAGGAGGGAGTTTTGTTTTCTTTGTGCCTTTTCTTCCTTTTCAAAGTTTCTACAATGAACTTGTACTGTTTTTTATAACTAAAAATATATTAAGTTTATTACATATATTTGAGAGGTAGGAAATTCTTCACCCTGACTTTCTAGGGTCAGGCTTATTGAAGTTGCATTGAAATTATGCATCCCTTAAAGCAACAATTAATAGTCTTTGTAGACCACTAGTTGAAGAAGGGCCATTAGGCCTCACCTTGTGTGTACGTGTGTGTGTGTGTGTGTGTGTGTGTGTGTGTGTGTGTGTGTGTGTGTGTTGGTAAGCTTTGGCAAGAGGGATGCTGGAACCAGAAGCTACTATAAATGACTATGGCATGAACATGGCCTAGTTGCCTGGTCTCAAATAGAAATAATAGGGCATCTCAATCTGTGATCCAGCTTACACAGCACCTACCATTCACTCTTACAGAAGATTCCTCATCCTGAGCACAGGGAAGCTGAGTGGTTATAAAGAACACATTTATGAGGCCAGTTTCAGGTGGAAACAGGGTAAACCTAGATATGACCCTCAATTGTCCCTATGAACAGGGGCATCCCGAGAAGAATGCAATGGACCATTATTTTAGCATTTTAGGAAAGAGTCTGGAAGGACACATACCTTATAGACCCTTCAAGAGATGGTGTAAATGAGTTACAAGAAAATCTTAAGTGAAGTTAGTAGAGTTGGGGTGTGTCCCTAAGTAGGTGGTTATAGCAGCAATTAACGAGGCAATTCCATGTAGTTTATCTGGTAATTAAAAGAGGTTCATTTCAGGGGTCACTTACAGTCTATAAGGGGTCAGTTACAGGATCTGGGAGAGTTGAGGCATAATCCAGCATGGTCCTCTGGAGAACTCTGACCTTTTTGTATCGGCAGCGTACTGCTGTAGTACTCTAGATATGACTCAAGAGTTGAAGACAGTGCTTAGTGGAAGCGTGACAGCTTGGATGGAAAGGTATCATGGCAGCTGGGAGCCAAGAAATACCACAAAGTCACACCTCACAATAAACCTTACACAAGAGATTTACTGGGAGGGAAAAACCCAGGATGGCGGCTGCCTCTGCTTGGGTGAGAAACAGCAGCAAAGTGAACAGGATACAAGGCTTGTATAGAGTTTCTTGGGAAAGGGGTAGAACTTTAGAGGGTGGAGTTTTCCAGGGTGGGAATTGGTCAGATTTCAATCCCTGAAATTGGGCTTTTTACTCTGTAGGATGTGGACAGGGTCCAGCGGTTAGGGCAGTTAGAGTATTCTGTGGGTGGAACCTGGCAGTTAGAGGCCCTTGGGGGAGAGGCCTGGCCACTGTGTGGCTCAAGGGGCTTACACCTAATGTCTCAGGATCCTTAGAGTTCAGGATCTTGATAAGGCACTTTACCTTATGGTCTAGCACAGTGGTTCTCAACTTGTGGGTCATGACCCTTTGAGGGTTCAAATGACCCTTTCACAGGGGTCACCTAAGACCATTGGGAAACACAGATATTTACATTACAATTCAGAACAGCAGCAAAATTACAGTTATGATGTGGCAAGGAAAATCACTTTATGGTTGGGGATCACCACAACATGAGGAGCTGTATTAAAGGGTCACAGCATTAGGAAGGTTGAGAACCACTGGTCTACTAGCTATGAAAGCATTCACTTATCCCATGATTCACTGGAGTACTTTTCAGTGAGTGTTCTGATCCTAATGAGCAGAACTATTAGTTACTCTGACCTCCAGGGCAGACTCCCATGGTCCACTGAACATGTCCTCTTTGGAACTCACCTCTGTCCTTTTACCTATGTTGTGAAGAATCCATTCCAAGCCGAGTTACATAATGCAACCACTCACAGAGTCACAGGACTATCTCTGTTCTGTTTAGTTGTAACAGAATTCTAGAACACATCTTTAGATTGAAGACTGGCTTGTGAAGCATGGGAGGACATTGGTTGGGAAGGAGTCTCCAGCTTGCACCAGTAGTGAGGCTGGTAGTCCTTGCCAGCATCTGCTCATGGAACATGTAACACAGGGCTGCAGGGTGGGATGACACCTTTTATATTTCTGTACAACTAACATTTGTGAAATGATTGAGGTGTTCATGGTGGTCTCATGGTCAGTGGGTATTTTGCTTCTGTTTCTGGAACTCTCTGGGTGATTGACAAGTCATCCATTCTTCTCCTCAAGTTCCATTATAAATTGAAAAAGCAGCTAGGTGAGGAATGCTTTGGGTCATCACCATCATCCCTGTGGTGCCTCCTGGAACAGCCTCAGAAGTTTTTTACAGAGATACCTAGCAAAATTAGTTTTCTCCAATGGAGTCTTACTGGGTATATTATCCACACAATAGGGTAGGCACAATGTCCAGGAGTAGCTGGCCAATACAAAATGAGCTGAATGATATTTTTGGTTTCTGTTTTTGTGGGTATTCTTTATGTGTGTTTCTTGTTTTTATCTTTTGTTTCTTTGGGAGAGAGAGAGAGAGAGAGAGAGAGAGAGAGAGAGAGAGAGAGCGAGCCCGAGTGAGCAGGAATAGAGTTGGGTGTGTGGGAATGTGGGGATGGTCCGAGGAGAGTTGGGGGAGGGGAAAAAGCATGATCAGAACATATTGAATGAAAAGTAGTTTTTCAATTAAAATATTATGTAAAAAGGATTTTTTCGTGTTTTTGTATTTTGTGTCTACTTTTGGTATACTTATTCATTTGATAATTAGATTTCTGAGACAGGTTTCAAGTAGTTCAGACTGACTCCAGATTCCATGTGACACCAAGGGTAGCCTGGAACTCTTGATCCTTCAGCTTCTAGCTCCTGAGCGCTGGGATTACAGGTGTGTACCACTGTGACTGGATCCCGTTTTTGTTTTCTTGAACCAGGGTCTTATTCTGGTCGGGAGCTCACTTTGTAACCTAGGCTGGCCTCGAACATGAGGCAGACCCTCAAGTGTTCATACTGCAGGCACATGTTGCTATTCTTGGTTGGTATAATCATTTTTATCTAAAGAACTTTGCTTTAGTAGAAGAGGTAATCAGGTGGTTTCTGAGGTACACGATAGGCTGATAAGATAAAATTGCAGGTCGAAAAGGCCAAAGGAATGCTTGTCAGGTATAGGTCTCAAGGAAGTCAAGATATGTTTGACTTTAAATACGGTTCTTGTTTGTGAGAATCTTCTTTTTTGGGGGGGTGGGTTGTCAAATTGTCCATGCTAGTCTTGAACTCATGATGTATGTGAGATTGATTTTGAACTCCCAATTCTGCTGCACCCAGAAAACCTCCAGCACGCTGGGCTTGGATGAGTCTTCTGGGTGTTAGCCAGCAAGGATGAAGGGCTCCTATTTCTTCCCATGTCCCCATAATTTTCTTTGTCAGAGTTGAGCATACTTGTGATTCCAGTAATAGGGGAGCTACAGCAGGAGGATTGCCTCAAGGTCAGCGTGGGCTCCACAACCAGAACCTGTCTTAACATCTCTTAGAAACTGTTACTGTTCTGAACCACCCCTTGGGGACCCACCCCTTGGGGATCCGCCCAGCATCCTGATGTCATCTTATGTAAAGTCTCCTTTAAGAAAAACTCTTCCCCCTTCATTCTGTCTGTCTGTCTGTCTGTCTCTCTCTGTCTGTCACTCTGTCTCTTTCTCCTCTCTTCCTTTAATAATAAAACTTTCCACATGGACGTGTGTCTGCATGGCATGTCTCACTCACCCATGGGGTACCTTGGTTCAACCTGCCAAGAACCTCTCCACCCCCAATTTCTTCCCTATTGTCTTGTCTTTCTATCCTACTTCAAAATAAGGGAGACTTAGCTAGTGGAGACCATTATTTAGAAGAATCCTGTGATTCAGAAAACTTTGCAGTCATGGTTTCATGCCAAAGCCTAACTTGAGGTAAGATCATGGATGGAATTAAAAAAAAAAAAGTGTGTGTGTGTGCTCATGCACCCTCGCATACACGGGGAGCGGGTGTTTCATGCGCTTGTACTTGCACATCGATTAGACAATGTGTTGCTGTTGATGCTCTCACAGATCGGCTCTCAAGGCTGTGGTCTTCACTGAGTTAGGACAGTCTGTGTGGAGGAGAATGAGTTTGATGTGAGCCCTGAAAACATTCCCCGGGGGACTCTGGTTCACTCCTCTGAGATAACGGCCATTTCTCCTCTGCTTCCTTATGAAAGTGTCCTCTTGATCATTTCTCCGGATTGCCTTCACCCACACCCACCCAAGGCTTGCCCCTCTCTAGGCTCATGGTCAGAGGGGTAAAAATGCCAACTCACTGATATGCTAATGAGCCACCACTTGTCTGAATCCCCAGCACAATGTCCTGCTCCAAGAGAGACAGGCCACCCCTATTTCTGTGAATTAGAGCCTTGGTGGATGTGCCTGCTTTAAATCTGTGGACTCGATCTCCTGAACGCATGAGGCTCGCTGGACTGAGACTCCCTGATGATGAAGGTGCCACGTGGGGGAGGGGCATATCAAGAGCAGCTTTGAGAAGAGTTTTAAAAGGTGCCTCATTAAATATGCAATTTTTATAGGATCCAAGTACTGGCTCATGGATGTTTATCCCAGAGAAAGGAGGACTCAGTTGGACACCAATGCAAATGTTGATAGGATCCTAAACCTGAAAGCAGCCCAGAAGTCCTTCAACAGGTGAATGGCTAACCTGACTGCCATCCATTCACACAATAGAGTAATATTACTAGGCTCTCAAAAAGGCGAAGCTGCTGGCACAGGTAACCACGTGGGCTAATCTCCAGCGAGCTATACTGAACGGGTGGCACTCCTTTAAGATAGGACTTAAGGATCCAACTGAGGGCCTCGGTGCCTGCCAGGCAAGTGACTCTGCCACTGAGCTACATGTCATCCCAGCCCTGAAAATGAGCAGTCTCAAAAGGTCACATGTGAGTCCATTTGTAATAACAAAATAGATATCAACTCATAGAAACAGAGACTAGGGATGCAGGAGTGGGAGGACAGTGAACGTAGCTTCATGAGGGCCAGGGAGGGACCGGATGCTGGAAATAGTCCGCATCACAATAAATAGCAATAACCGGCTATGACACAGTGCTACATAGTTTCAAAAGACCTTCTCCCTGGGAGGATAAAAGCACAGGAGAATTTGTATAATATTTTTTTTTACCATCTGTGTAAATCTACAATTTTCTCTAAATACAAACTGTAATTAGCTCTGTAGAGCTTGGTTCTTACAGAGCCGGTCCTGGTCCTGAAGCAACGGTTCTGTACCATACAGGTTCAAGTTGGTATAAGATCGTCTCTGACTTAACGTTGTGTGGTCTTGGAAACAGGCCCCTTCTTCGGTTTTGAATACAAGCAATGGATTTACTTCCTCCAAGGCCCTGGAGGCCTTTTCTTGTTTTGTTTTGTCTGAGGAAGGGGTTCTAACTCAGCTAGTGGAGGATGACTTTGGATTTCTTCTGGTTCCTCTGCCCTATCTCTTGAATGCTGGGATTACAGGCATGAGGTACTAGGGGTTAAACCCAGGGTCTCCGGAGTGTGAGGCCAGCATGCTACCAACGCAGCTACATCCCAAGCCTTGCTGAAGTTATTTTTAGCATAGAAATATCAAGCCGATGGCTCTCCACAGAGGCTTTCCTCAGTAGAGAGCACATCTCTGTAAGACTCCATGGGCTTCCCAGGAGTCCTAATCCCTGCCTGGCAGAAGGCAGCCAAGGCCTGCAAGATGCTGAGTCCAGGAAGCCAGAGAAGGGTGACTGAAGGGTGCGGCTGTCTTTCTCCCCACCCCCCTTCCCTCCCCTCCCACAGCCACGTGCAGCCTGGGGTGGGAGGCTAGGTCAGGGGCGGAGGAGGGGCGGAACACTTAGGTCAGCAGCACCAAGCCGAGTCCTGCCTGGCTCCGGGGTTGGCTTTGCTCAGGCCAGAGCTGTCAACTCTGTCCTTTAAGAAATGAGCAACAAAAGGGAATTAGGGAAGAGAAGGGAGGGGGGAGGGCACACAGACAGGGTGGGCATTCGGGGCAGGGGCGGGGTGTGGGGGGGTGGGGGCCAGAGCTGAGGAACAGGTGGGGACTACTTAAACAGAAGGCCTGACTCAGCCCTTTCCTTTCATGGACTTTCTAAAGCACTGTTTGTTTAAGCTCGGCGGGAGGGTGGGGGTGAGGCTGGGAGGGGAAGAGAGCAGGCCCTGGGCTATAGAGTAGGAGAGCAGGCATCCACTGGACTCCAGACACCCCTCTTCCTCGGGACACGGTGAGGGGCCTCCATGGACTCGGGGTTCTAGCTTCTTAGCTGGACTTCCCTCTAGGAAACATTGGGATTGTAGAGGTTGGAGACAGTGGGACTCAGAAGTGTCCGTGAGTTATATATGACATCTCTACCCCCATCCGTGAAATAATGACAGATTATTCCAGAAAATGTGCAGATGAAAAGAGTGTAACGGCCTGAGGGAGAAGAAGGGTGAATGCCCATGCCTCCTGGATTTGTTATTATGATGCACTCGGATCTTTCCAGAATTGAGTTTCTAGTTCCCCAGTTACGCTCACAGACTGTGCAGAGCTTGCTTGGGGTGGCAACCGTCTCCTGGCAAGCCAGGAAAAAGCCTCTGAATGGTCCCCCCACCCCCACTTGTATGTGGTGTTGGGAGCTCTCAAAAAAGCCCACCAGATAGAGCCATGGTGGGGGGGTGTCGGTGTGCAGGGCAGGGCAGGGCAGGGCAGGGCAGGGCAGGGCAGGGCAGGACTCTCCTGGGGAGGGGTGGAGAGGTTTTTCATTTGTCTAAGTAATTGTAATGGAAGCCGATGATTTCAAAATGTTTCACCGTACTGGGCCCCAGGCCGTATCTACGAATCAATGAAGCAGGTAGAGGATTTGATCTCTTTCTCCCCAGGGAGTCAGGCTCCACCTGAACTCAAGTTTAGAACAGTTTTGGTCTAGAAGGCAAAGCTGTGCTTAAAGCAGTGAGGAGACATGGGTTTGCAAGCTTCCTCCCACCTAGTGCAGACTGCTAGACTGTCTCAGGCTTGCTGCTTAGCAGGTTGGTCTACAAGTCTCCGATCTGTGTTGGCCTTCTCCTCCAGCTCTTCCTCTCTCCCTAACTGCTGCCTTTACAGTCCCCCTGCTGCCTAAAGGGAGCTCAGCCAGCCTCTGCCTGCGCTTGTCTGGTGTCAGGGGTCAGGGTATCTTGCATTCCCTATGCACAGAGCCCAGCACAGAGGCAGGTGTAGATGCTTATTAATAGATATCTTTTGACTTTGATGTATGGAAGGGGAGTGGAGGGCCAGAGCCGACCAGCAATATTTTACCTGGTTGTTTTGCTGAATGTCAGACTAGGGTCAAAAGACAAAGTGCCTGTGATTTTCCATATTTGACTAGACTTGTAATCCACGCAGAGAAAGAAGGTCCTCGCTTGAGGGTGTATTGAAATTACCACCTATCCTAATCACTGTACCTTAGCAAGAGACACAGGGCGCAGGGGCCACTAAATCAGTCCTCTGGTGACTCGGGCAAGTGGCTTCTCTCTTCTGCTATTGAAGATGGACAAGCGGGGTGAGATCGCAGGTTCCTCTCTGTTTTTTTTCTCACCACTGAGATACCGATAATCCAATTATTATTTTATTTTATGAGATCTATGTTGTGGGATATTTGTGATCAGAGTCTTTAAGGATAGTGTTTTGTATTCCAAAGGTTTAAAGTCAGAAACTTTGGTCTAGAGATATAGATCAGTAAGTGATAGAACACTTGCCCAGCATGTGGGGGGCCCTACGTTCAACCCCCAGTGACACACACAAGCACACGCTCTTGAACGCATGCACACACCTTAGTGTCCATTAACGCACGCGACAACCAGTTAGTTGGCTTGCTTTTGGTCTGTCCTCTCCTGTGCCTTCTAACATCTAAGGATGAACCTCTACAATCAGGCTCTTCTGACACGAAGATAACATGCCCAAAGATAGAGACAGAATAGATACAACTTTATCTCATTAAAATTAAAAATACTTACGCTTTAAAGCAAGGCTTCTTCAATTTTTTTTCCACTCATAAGCCCCTTTAGGTCAAGAAATGCCTATAATGTGGGCATACAGAAACGGGGTTGCTTTTGTGCCCTGGTTCTGTTGGTCCCCTCCAATTGGCCTGCAGGCTTCCAGAGGAAGAGATAGGGCTCTGAGGTGACTGGCGGTTTCCTCAGGTTCCGGAAGCGCCGGTGGTCAACGTTCACTTATTTCATTCAGTGCAGTTAGCGAGAGGAAGCACCTTCTCTCCAGTCAGTTCTGCCCAGTGCAGGTACAGCTTAGTGTCTTATTAATTAATTGTGATTATTTTATTTATTTAATAATAATTAGTAATTCATCTTCATAATTAATTATTCATCTACCTGCCGATTCACTCCTGAAGTAGAAACGCAGCTGCATCACAAATGTTGTTTGTATTTCTTCCCTCATACTTTTTTTTTTTTTTTTTTTTTTTTTTTTGCTTTTCTTTTGTCGCTGAGCAGAGGTTCCAAGAGTTAGCTTCTGTCTGTCAGGTGCTTTATTATGGTCAGTAGCCAGAGAGTACGTGTGAAGATGGAGTCACATTAACTACCATGGATTCAAAACTGAGCTGCAATGGGTAAATCAGCTCGCTGCACAGGGTGGCTGGGGCAGGGGTGGGGGCACTGAGCCTGAGATGGGTGTTGTCATTCATGCCTTTCCTGGGAGTTAAAGCAGGTTTAACTTCCTGCTTCCTGGCATCTTGGACCTGTGGTCTCTCCCCAACCTCCTTGTCCCAGATAATGAAGATTTTTGCTCAGTGACTGGCAATGTTGTCAGGACAGGAATTTCCCCCCAGAACTCAGGCTTGTTGTTGTTGTTTGAGACAGGGTTTCTCTGTATAGTTTTGGTGTCTGTCCTGGATCTTGCTCTGTAGACCAGGCTGGCCTCGAACTCACAGAGATCTGCTTGACTCTGCCTCCCGAGTGTTGGGATTAAAGGCATGTGCCACCACCGCCTGGCTCTTTTTGTTTTTGAGACAGACTTCGTTGTGTAAACATAGATGGCCTTGAACTCATTATACATCACTGGCTGGCCTTGCACTCCTGGTAATCTTTCTGTCAAAGCCCCTTAAGTGCTGAGATCACATGCAGGTGAGTGCCCCTGTACCCAGCAAAGGTCATAGGTCTGGGTTTCTCAAGCTTGAGCCTTTCCAAGCATTTTTACTTTTGATCTCTGCAGTTCTAGGGATAGAACCCAGGACCCTGGGCATGGTGGACATTCATGCTGACACTGTGCCACATCCCCAGTCCTCAGAGCTCAAAGACAATGGAGGGCATTGCAGGGTGTGAAGGGAGGGGAAGGTGGTCACAAGGTTTGGTGGCACCAGAATCGCCTCTGTCTCAGGGTCCTTGGATGCTTCTGGATAACCTGTGAAGTGTCAGTCAAGCTCTTTGGAGGGCTCGGGGTGGAGGTGGGAGAGGGGGGAAGAAAGGATCTAAGACTATTTAGAGGAATAAGAGCAGTTTAACTTTACCCCCTCCCCCACAAGATATGCAAAGTGAGGATGAACCTGTAGACAGCCGTAGGCACCTTGCGCCTAGCCTCCAGCTCTCGGCCCGGGTGCCCACTGTGTCTGGAAGGTAGCTTCAGTTCTTGCCCCACATGCTTTCGGGAAACAACAGAAATGATAACACCTTTGGAGTTATGGAGAGTTCTAGATGGCACTGCAAAGACACAGGAGCTGTGCGGGAGGGAGAGGGTAGGGGAGTCTAAAAATAGTCTGCAGGGAGGGCTCCTGAGGCCATCAGCCCTGTTTTCTCCGAGTCGGACAGAGCAGCAGAGGGAGTACAGTCATCCTCATGGAGCAGGAGCGAAGATGCTATGCGGTGAACTGGGAAAGGGTCCAGAGCAGGGACCTAGAGGTGATGCAAGGGCTATGAACTATGTCTGGAGGCCAGGTCGAGTGAAGGGGCTCAGTGCCCCCCGGGGAGCAGGGTGAGGGCAGCACCCTCTGTGGTTTTCTCCGATCCTGGAGAGGGTAGAGGGAGGGTTGCGCCGCGGCTTTTTCTCTTGTGACTAGACCATGGCTTCCTGCAGGCCAGCCTCCCACAGTGGAGACCCAGGCTTCCGATGACCAGGACACTGGCCCTCTGTGGATCTGAGGGAGGAAGATGGACAGCCACTGCTGTGAACAGATCCCAAAGCCCTCAGAACCCGGAAGAATGACTCATGAGTGGCCCGTTTCAGACAGCTGGCTCTGGGGAGAGTTTGGAACAGGTGGAGGCCTGCCTGGTTTCCATCCATCCATCACCCACTCTTACACTGGGTCATGGAAAAAGGAATGGAGGGAAGTTGGGTGGGTAGGAAAGACCTCCTGTAGGGGAAAGGACTAATTCTATCTATGGAACCAGCAGCTTTGCATGGGTGGTCATATTTGGGGGATGGATTATTCCTCCAACTTTAGGGATTAATAGCAAAGGCAGATACAAATTTATCAACTAACTGGCCCACACTGGCACATTATTTATCATTTAGTTTGTTGGGGCTCGAACACAGATGTGTCTAATTCTCCATAGTTGGGGCAGGGGGATGTGAAAAATTACAGTTAGCTGTTTTATTTGTCCCCTGTGCTCAGACAATGACCAGCTCACTGTCCTGGTCAGGTTTTATCAACTTGACACAAGCTAGAGTTAACTTGGGGAAAGGTCCCTTAACTGAGAAAATGTCTGCACCGGATTGCCTGTAGGCAAGTCTGTAGGGCATTTTCTTGACTGATGATTGATGTGGGAGGGAGGTACCCCTGGGCATGTGGTCCCAGGTAGTATAAGAAAGCAGGCTGAGCAAGGCAGTGAACAGCAAGCACTCCTCCTTGGCCTCTGTTTCAGTTCCTGCCTTGAATTCCTGCCTTGGCCTGCCTTAAGGATGGACTGGAACCTGTAAGCCAAATAAACCCTTTCCTCTCCAAGTTGCTTTGGGTCAGTGTTTTATCACAACAAAAGAGACCAGCTAGGACACTCACACTGGTCACTGACTCTTGGGGTCCCTATGTTCAGAGACAGTCAGTGGAGGTGTTGACCCTGCCCATGGCTTAGTTTTGGGGGGCCTGATTTGGAGCATTGCCATGGTCCTTCCTTGGCTTAGAGAAGAAAGATGCATCCCCAAGCCCAGATTTTCGCTGGGTATCTGGTTGTCTCAGCCTGGAATCTGAACCCATCCATTCTCCATGGGTGAATTAATAAAACAATCCAGCCTGGATAGGGAGCACCCTTAACAAGCCTGTGAATGGGCTCAGAGGAGACGAGGCTCAGGGGAGCTGCCCAGGGTGAAAAGGGGAAGAGACAAGACACTGGCCTCCTCTTGTCTCACTTCCCCCACCCTCACCCCTAGCCCTCTCTGCTTGAGAACCTGCTGGGATGCTGGTCTCTGTTCCCCAGCTGCTGAACGGTGGGAACTGGTTTTGGTGGTAGATTATATTTTCCCCGAGACAGTTTGAATTCCCTCTACAGCCTTTCATTTAATTAGCCGGAGGCTGGTGTCCATTGTGTCCAGCGGGCCTTCCTGCATGAATAAATAGCAACATGTTTGTTTTCTTTTGGGTGGGGTTCATTTTAAAAATGGTGGGTAGGCAAAAAGAGGAGAAAGAGAGCATGAGGGAGATTGTGAAGTCATTGAGTAAGAGGTAGAGGTAGAGTTTTACACCTCCGCCCCCTGGCCAGCTCAGTAACTCTCTTTCCTGTTTCTTCTTGGCAATAGTTTTGTACAGTGTATTCAGAACCTCCTCTGTTCTCACTCCTTGCTGGCTAGGCTCTCTCTCTCTCTCTCTCTCTCTCTCTCTCTCTCTCTCTCTCTCTCTCTCTCTCCCCTTTTTCAGCCCCGCTTGCGTAACTTTAGCCCTGCTCACTTTACTGTAGTTTCCCATCTGACCCTTCACCCCTCTGCCCTGCTTTTCCCCAGCTCCAGGCTACCACAAGCAGCAGGGAACTTGTTGAGTAAGCCACAATACAGTCTTGCCATAAAATACTATGCAGCCAAGAAAAAGGACTCAGAGATCCCTACTATACCAACATAGAGTGGCTATTAAAAAAGTAAGTAGTACAAACCACTGGCATTTTAAAAAAGTCTTTTACCTTTGTACACAGCATTTCTGGAAACATCTGAAAGATCTCTGAACGATGGTTGTTTCTGGAGAAAGGGAATGGAGGCTGGATTTAGAGAGAGGCCTACACTTACATGTTTTAAACAGTTACATTCTTTATCTCCCCACCCCGTGTGTGTGTGTGTGTGTGTGTGTGTGTGTGTGTGTGTGTGTGTTTGCGCTACCCTGGAGGTGTCTGCTTCTGTATTTACATACAGTGTTGGCAGGCAGTGGAGTCTTTAGCTGGGTCTATCAGAACCTCCCCACCCCCCACCCCCACCCCCGTATTTTGCCATGCACTCTAGTTCCTCACAGCATAGCGGATCGGCTCTAAGGGTAAGCCACTCAAGGCCTTCCATGGCACTAGAAAGCGTCTCCTCAGAGAGTTCTAGGAGTCTGGCAGCAGTTTATCTGCTGCAAAGATGGGTGTGGGAAGAGCCAGATGTTGCAAACAAGCAAATATTTGTTAGAATTTGCTGTGTGTTGAGATAACAGGATAGGGGTGGGAACACAATGGTGAGCAAAACTAGATACAATTCGAACCTCCTAGAGGTGATGGGTGAGGAGCAGACATTGTCTTGTCAAACCTGCCATGTAGACTCTGCTGTGGTAGGTCCTTGGAAGGAACATGGGCCTGTGAGTTCTTTTTTTTTTTTGGTTTTTCGAGACAGGGTTTCTCTGTGTAGCTTTGCGCCTTTCCTGGGACTCACTTGGTAGCCCAGGCTGGCCTCGAACTCACAGAGATCCGCCTGGCTCTGCCTCCCGAGTGCTGGGATTAAAGGCGTGCGCCACCACCGCCCGACGTGGCCTGTGAGTTCTTATAAGAGACTCTTGATTTTACAGTCAGAGAGGGGAAGGAAACGCTTCCCTGAGGATGTCTGAGTTGAGAAGAAAGTAGGGTGGGAGGGGGTTAGTAGCACCAGGGAAGAAGGTGGGCCCTCCACACCCAGGTGTTGAGGCAGGATGGAGTCATATGGAATGACTGTGTAGTCCTGGGGAGAGAGGAGCATGTCTACAGAGCTCAGTGGCTCTAGTCCACTAGCCAGACCCCTCCCTTCTCTAGTGTTTGAAACATCTGGTCAACCACACTTTCCTTTGCAAAAATCCATAGCTTCCCACTGCACAAATGAAGAGGAGAAGATGGAGCCGATGCTTCCTTCTCTGGTTCCAGCTGCAGACAGCGGTTCACTGGTCCAGTATCGATAGAAGTTGACAGCTATACTTGAGCTGCTCTGCAGCAATCTGGAAGCTAGTCTTGGGATCCAAGCGATATATCCACTTCATTACTTCTCCTTGCTGGACTTAAAGAGGAATCAAAGAGAGCATTTAAGTCCCTCACCACTATGGAAACCAAGTGCAGAATATTTGTAGCTAGGGAAGTCTCTGAAAGAGAGTCCATCTTGACCAAGTTGGTCCCAGAAGTATGAAGGTATTTTGATATTATTGCTAATAGCAATGGGATCGGGAGATGCCTGAAGAGGGCTCCCCAAGTCATCTGGGTTAAAAATCATAGAAACTGACTTGGGTGGGTTGCAAAAGTGAGAAAAAAAATTCCGTGTGCTTTCCAACATTTACTAGTATCTGTGAATTAGAATCCAAGCCCAGCCATGTGCACAGATGATTGCCTAGCACACGTAGCACCTGATGGGATCTCTTCAGGGAAAGGTAGTGTTTTCCTACCAAGGCTCCTCCACCAGCAGTCTGTGCAGCAGAGAGAAAGGAACACTTAGCAACATCTCCACATGTGATCATCAGGGGTTCCGGTTGTGCAACTTGCCTTTTCTGTTGATGGCAGTGATAGGCACTCAGCTGCTCCCAACTGTAGTTCTTGTTCATTTAGAAGCAGCCACAGTATCTAGGAGTTTACAGTTCTCAACAGCAATGTGATTGGCAGTTACCCGGCTGATGTAGCCACCATAGGCATTCCGTGTTGCGATGCTTACGGAAGAGTTTACTTGAGTCTCTCACTCCTGAGAGGCATCCGTCTTCATTTGCTGGTACTTGGTTACATTTCCCTGAAGTGTGATGAGTAGAGAACTGAAGACTCTTTGCACGTTCTGCGATAATGTTTGTTGAATACCTCTTCTTCTTTGAGAGGAGTGTCTGAAAAGTCATCACAACCTCGGCCAGGTATAAAAGGATGAGCATGCCAATTCTGTCTGTATTTCCCCTGGCCTGGAGAGAGTGTCCAGCTCCATCAGCATGTCAGGCCAGTGCTGCGGCCACTCTTGTTGGATCATCTCTACCATAGTTTGACACGGAATGTCTTTACTGTGGTTCCCCTCTTCCAAAATACTCAGCGTTCTGCTTGTGATCAGCTCCGTGAGGCTGGCCTTCAGAGACCTCCCAGAGAGACATGCTGTTCCACTGAAACCTGGCAACATGTTCCAGGATCCAAAGGCCAAAATGACCATGGCAATCTGTGCTTTCTCAGCCAACCTCAAGCCACACAGGACACAGATCGGTACCTTTCTTTAAACTCTTCACAAAGGTTGAGTGCTGTCTGCTCGTAGTGCTGGGTGGAGCTGGATTCCATCATGACTGTCACTGATTTCCCCAGTTCCTCTCTCAGCATGTCACTTGCTCCATCTCCATGGCTAGTGCCAGGAATACTACCATCATGCCAGAGCACAAGGCATGCACAGTTCCCTTAGCGGGACCACACCTGGATACCGGGCCATTGGCAGGCTGGTAGTCCCTCAGCATATTTTACAGGGATAGCTTTCAAGCCAGAATAGCAACAAGTATTTATTTCACATATAGACAAGGTTACTTCTTTTGCTTAGCATAAAATCAGACCATCTGAAGGCAGAACTGATGAGCATCTGTTGAAGGAAGAGAAGGGGACAGTGGAAAGAGAGGCTGTCTGGAACTGCCATCCATTGAGAGCTGGAAAGATGGGGACTACCCAGCTAGTGGGGAGGGGTAGGATGCCCTTCCTACTCAGCAGAGCAGAGCCCAGCCAGACAGTGGTGGAGCACACCTTTAATTCTAGCACAGTGGTAGGAAAAACATCCTAGCTAGGCAGAGCAACAAAGACGGGAAGACATGGGAAGATTCCAGATTCAGGAGAAAGAACAGACACTCTTGGGATCCCTAATGGGTTGTAGAAAGCACGTTAGATGTTATATGCATCCTATATCTGTTAGATGCCGCATGAACAATTCCACCCTGTTGCGACTGCCCCATCTTATAGAGAAAACCTGATACGAGTTAGGAAGCAACTGTCACAAGGTGAGACCACAGCGTGGCTCCATGTGGAGACAGGAATCCACACCAGTACACTATGTCCAGTGATTTACCCAAAGAAATGGGGTGGTATTAAACTACCTCACAGGTGGAAGAGTGCTTGGAGGATCAGGTATGCTTTTAGCTGTGCCCCAAAATGATGGGACCCTACTCCACCATGGAAAGGAGCTAGAGTCAGGCATTTGAGACAAGTCTTAAGCTGGCCTTTGAATCTCCGGGAAAGGTTGCTAACAGTCATGGTGGCCGAGATTGTGGGATTATAGTTCGTTGTTGGACTTGCCATCTTCAGAGTCCTTATGAAGGGGCAGGCCTTTATCTCGTGAGAAAAGCACCTATCTGCTTCCTATGTGGAATCAGGAGGACCAGGAAGTCCTGAGTCACCCGCTTCTCTGCTTAGTCCAGATGACTGTCCCCATCTACTGCCTCCAAGGTCCTTAAAAACAGTGGGTGAAATAAACGCACAATTCAAGCATCTCCTGGATGTGGTCTCTCTGCCTCAGAGTTTAGATGTAAAATGTTCTTCCTCCCAGTCCTTATGTGTTGAAGGATGCTTCTCCAATGCAGTGTTCAGAAGTGGGGATTCTGGGAAGTGACTGGCTCATGAGGGCGCTGACTTAATAGGTTAGTCCATCAATAAATTCATGACTGAATGGCATTATTGCAAGGTGATGGAAACCAGGAGGCAGGGCCCGGCTGGAGCAAAGGCAGCACTGGGTGTGATGGTTGGTCTTGACTGTCAGCCTGACTGGGTCCGAAGTCACCTAGGAGACACACCTCTGGATGAGTGTGTTTCTGAGAGCCCTTCCAGAGATGTTTGACCGAGACAGAAAAACTCCCTCTGAATGTGATATTTTCCAGGGACTGAAGACACAGACTAAATTAAAAAAGGAAAAAGGAAGAAGTCAGCTGAGCACCAGCACTCATTTCTTTGGCTTCCTGATGGAGGACTTGTTACTGGCTGCCTCAGAGTTCTGTCCTCACAGCTAAAGCTGTTTTTGTTACCATGCTTTCCCTGCTGTGACGGACGGGTCCCCTCCACCATAAGCTGGAACACACTTCCTTCTTTATAAGTCGCTTCTGTCAGGTGTCCTGTCACAGTGAGAAAGGCAGCTCAGACACGGGGTGTACCCTTGGAGGAGATACCTTGGGCCTGGCACCCCGCCCCTTTGTGTCACTTCCTGAAGGACAAGAAGGAAGAGCCAGGCATGGCGGTGCACACCAAGAGGCTAGAGGGTTTCCTCTGCTACATCACTCTATTCCAATGTCTCCAATCTTGCCTCAGGCCCAGCACAATGGAGCCGGCTGACCACAGATCGGCACTTCCAAATATGGGAGCCAAAATAAAGGCGTCTTCCTTTAGATTGCTGTTCTTCAGCGTTTTGTCACTGTACTGTGTCTGAACTTGAGTGTTCCCACTGAGTCTTCCCTCTGAGTCTTCCCACTGAGTCTTCCCACTTGAGTCTTCCCACTGAGTCTTCCCTCTGAGTCTTCCCACTTGAGTCTTCCCACTTGAATCTTCCCACTGAGTGTTCCCACTTGAGTCTTCCCACTGAGTCTTCCCACTGAGTCTTCCCACTGAGTCTTCCCACTTGAGTCTTCCCACTGAGTCTTCCCACTGAGTCTTCTTCCCACTGAGTCTTCCCTCTGAGTCTTCCCACTTGAGTCTTCCCTCTGAGTCTTCCCACTGAGTCTTCCCTCTGAGTCTTCCCACTTGAGTCTTCCCACTGAGTCTTCCCACTGAGTCTTCCCACTTGAGTCTTCCCTCTGAATTTTCTTCCCACTGAGTCTTCCCACTTGAGTCTTCCCTCTGAGTCTTCCCCTGAGTCTTCCCACTTGAGTCTTCCCTCTGAGTCTTCCCACTTGAGTCTTCCCACTTGAGTCTTCCCACTGAGTCTTCCCACTTGAGTCTTCCCACTGAGTCTTCCCACTTGAGTCTTCCCGAGTCTTCCCACTGAGTCTTCCCACTTGAGTCTTCCCACTTGAGTCTTCCCACTGAGTCTTCCCGATGAGTCTTCCCACTGAGTCTTCCCACTGAGTCTTCTTCCCACTGAGTCTTCCCACTTGAGTCTTCCCACTGAGTCTTCCCACTTGAGTCTTCCCAGTTGAGTCTTCCCCTGAGTCTTCCCACTTGAGTCTTCCCAGTTGAGTCTTCCCTCTGAGTCTTCCCCTGAGTCTTCCCACTTGAGTCTTCCCTCTGAGTCTTCCCACTTGAGTCTTCCCACTTGAATCTTCCCACTGAGTCTTCCCACTTGAGTCTTCCCACTGAGTCTTCCCACTGAGTCTTCTTCCCACTGAGTCTTCCCTCTGAGTCTTCCCCCTTATGGTGTGCTCTTGGTTTGTCACGGTTGTCCCTCAGCTTTCTCATGTAGACACTGACATAATACTTAATTCACAGGGTAGGGGTGTTTGTTGAAGGAGGCCACAGGTATGTCTGTTAATATTAGAGTGCTGTATATATGCAGGTTATGAATCAGTTCAGTAAGTTTAGGACTCTTCACAGAGCTAAGTAAGAAGGTGTCTCTTCATCATAGTATGTGAAGGAAAGGGTGGGTTTTACACTTCTATTTTTTTTTAAGATTCACTCTCTTTTTATTTATTTATCTATCTATCAATTTATTTGTGTGTGTGTATGTGTGTGTGTGTGTGTGTGTGTGTGTGTGTGAGAGAGAGAGAGAGAGAGAGAGAGAGAGAGAGAGAGAGAGAGAGAGAGAGAGAGACTACACTTAAGTACAGATGTTCAAAGAGGCTAGAAGAGGACATCAGAACTGGAGTTACACGTTGTGAGCTGCCTGATGTGGGTGCTGGGAACCCAACTCAGATCCTCTGGAAGAACAACAAGTGCTCTTAACCACCGAATCACCCCTCCAGCCCTGATTTCTTTTACATTTTAAACCATTGGTGAGAAGAATAATATCTCATGGCACATGGAGATAACATGAAATTCAAATCTTCATGTCTATAAGTATAAAGTGTTATTAGGATGCAGCCATGCCCATTGGTTGATACTCGTGGCTACTTCTGTCCCTGCTCCTTTACTATATGTGGTCCCTGTCCACTGCACCAGAGAAACAGAGCTCCCAGTGAACCCCAGTTCTGAAGCATCACATGGGCTGTGTTCACAACTCTCAAATCGCTGGACCTGTGATAAATTCCTGCAGACCTGGTTTCTAAGAGGACCTCAGCTGGGTCTGCTCTTGCTTGGGCAGTGTTGACAAAACCCTTGAGAGAAAGCCCTTGTGCCCAGGGCAAAGAGAAAGGCTGTTCCCTTAGGATAGTGGCAGCTGTCTGACTGAGTCCAGAGGCACCAATCCCACCCTGCCTGCTGCACCGGAGCTATTGAAGTTGCCTGTGTGTCAGCTGGCTGAGGGCTTTGCCTGCTGACAGGTCTCCCATTTAAATATAATCACCTTTTTATATCCACGGAGCTCTCTGAATGCCTCTCCCCACCCAGAGCTTTCCCCGATGATTGAAAAGAGCTAATCCAACAAATGACATTATCTCCTCTGAATGGACCCCGTTTATCACCTGGACAAGCCCAGAAACTTCAACCCCAAGCTTCTCTTTGTTGTAGCAACAGGTGCTCCGGAAGGGAGTGCGGGTGGGCGGGGAAGGATGTGCTTAAGGCCAGAATGGGAAGAAGGGGGCTGTGGAATGCTCCTTAGGGGAGACCTGGAGAAGGGGAGTATGCTTCCCTCTGCCAGCATGGCCTGGGACAGAGTCCCTGCAGCACTCAGGGTGACAGGTGACAGACACCAGGATCTTACGGTGTTCTGAAAAGTGTTCCGTGGCTGAACCAACAAGTGTTCTCGAAAATGAATGTTTCCTACAATATACCAAGGGAATGGACATTTTAAGGGGAGGTTGGTTTTTCTTTGTTTTCAAATTCTATATGTGAGTATCAGTATGGCTTGAGGCAATTTAGTGACCAGAAAAGAAAGAAATAAAAGAAAAAAAGGAAGAATAGCCAGGCATGGTGGTGCACGCTTGTAGTATCAGCACTTAGGAGGCAGAGGCAGGAGGATCAGGGATTCAATACCAGCCTGGGCTGCATGAGATCTTCTATCAAAAACAAAAACCACAAAAAAACCAGAAATAAAAGGAATGAAATAGGAAGGAAGAAAGAAGGAAGTTATAAAGGGGTGGGGGACAAATGAATGAATAAATTCATTTAATTTTTTTGGTGAAGGGAGTGTTGGAGATTGAACCCAGGACCTTGTGCATGCTAGGCAGATGCTCTACCACTGAGCTCTACACTTCTTATCGTAGTGTAATCCTGCATGTCTTTCTTCATTTATTATTATTAATTAATTTTTTTCATTTATTTTACATCTCAACCTCAGTTTCCCTTCCCTCTTCTCTTCCCATCCACCTCCCCCACCTCCCCTTTGGTGCCCTCCTCTGTTTCTGTTCAGAATCCATGGGTGTCAACAAATCATGGCATATCAAGTTGAGGTAGGACCAAGCTCCTCCCTCTGTATTAAGGCTGGGCGAGGCAACCCTGTATGGGGACTAGATTCCCAAAAGCCAGCTCAAGCATTAGGGTCAGGCCTTGATCCCACTGCTAGGAGTCCCACAAATAGACCAAGCTACACAACCGTCACACATACCTGCATGGCTTTCTAATTGCTTTATTTACAGTGTCTTTTCTCCCCGTGTTGGTGGGGTGTTCTTGAGAAACAGGACAAAGGTTATATATAGTAGTCCATGATTACTTACGAGCAGCAGAATTGTCATAACCAGCTGAGGCTCAAAGGGGGAATTGTTAGTTTCTGTAACTGAACCAAAGGCCAACAGAGTGGTGCTGGCTTCAGGGACAATTGGGGACACAGAAAAGACAAAAGGCTAGGACTCACAGCTCCTCATGCTGTTTCTGCCCATCCACACATGGGTCTTTCTTTCTCAGACTGGCACCAACGGTGCCCATGGCAACCGAGTGACAACCTGAAATCTTTACCTCAGGGAAGACCCGCCCTTTTCTCTGGGGTCGAATTCAGAAACTCTCCAGGGAGCATTGGTCTCCCTTGGCTCATGTGCCTATTCTGGAGCCTGGGAAACAATTTCCTAGCTGGGAGCGTCTAGTAGAATACAACCAGCATTGTGCTGGAGGAAGACGTCACTAGAGGAGAGAAGGAGTGTATTTCTAGAAGTAGGTGGAGGGGTCCCAGGCAGACGGAATAAGAGGTACTCACCTAAGTCTCCCCCTTTCTAAAAATAGCCTTCCTCTAGGCTTGATTCTGAGTTGAGTAGAGATACATAGGGAGTATTGGGAGCCATTTTCTTTCCAAGCTACCATCATCCATTCCTTCTTCAAAATTTGTCTCCAGGCTGGGACTACCCCAAAATATCCTTTTCCAGAGTGCACCCCCTATGTCCCCTGTAGATCAAGAACCTTCGTTTTGTTTTTCACAGACAAATGCCACAAGCACCTTAGCTTTTTTCTCTCTCTTAATTTTAGAAAGTTGTATGCATTGAGTAGACAAGGCTCAACCTTTGAGCAGAGGACTACTTTCCACTACTGTGACAAAATGCCCAAAATAAAACATCTTAAAAAGAAAAAAAAAAACGTTTATTTTGGCTCATCATTTTAGAAGTTTTAGTTTATGAGTTGCTTGGCTTTGTTAGTTTTGGGCTTGTAGTCCGGAGCATATGGTGGAGAAAACTGTCACCCAGAGGAGTTCAAGACTCAGAGGCAGAGAAGAAGGAGCTGAGGTCCCAAGACCCCCTTCAAGGACCTACAATACCCCTATTTCCTTCTCCTAGACCCTTAAAATCAAAATGGTAACAAACACCCATGCAAGGTACATCCAGCTCAGACAGAGAATTCCTGCTCAGCTCTCGCTGTTCCCATATGAGTGTGCATTAGCTTTATTTCACAGACTGTGCTTGAACTCACAGCTCTGGGACGGATGGATGGATGCATTTTTATCTTACTTTCAGGGGAGGGAACTAAGAGGGGCTTGTCTGACATTTTATAGATTTCAAGTGGTCCATCTACGGTGTAGTCATGGGATTTTGTGGGGCATGCTCAAAAAGCAGAAATTTTGCAAGGCAAGAAGCGACAGCTCTTTAATGGTTGATCCCTATGCCTGCATTAAAAGCTTGGAGAAATTCTAGAGACATTAGAAGGTTTTGAAAATCTTCAACTCAACAAAAGGACTGGGTTCTGTCTGCCCACACTTGTCCAAGTCAACAAGCTTGAGTCTGCCTCCTCTAGGTTTTATGAGGGACTCTGACAATTTCAAATAACTGATAAAAAATAAACACACATACACACACACACACACACACACACACACACACACACACACACACACGAATGAAATGAAAACAGCAAGGGAAATCCGAGAGGGAGGGGGGTCTGCAGGGAAGAGAGGGGGAACAACAGAGAGTAGAAGGATATATGTGTCATGAAAGCAGAAGGGTGGGCTACTGGGGGGGCAGCAGCAAAGTTGGGGGGATGAGAGAGAGCAGAGGGGAAATGGGTAAGAAGATGTAATGATGTGTATGTACGAGTATGTCACAACGGAACCCATTTCTTTGTTAAAGAGAAAGTTAATTTTTAAGTGATTTTTTTTTTAAAGCAGGGTAATTATTCTCTGCATAATCCAAGCTGACGTTGAACCTGTAATCTTCCTGCCCTGATGTCTGAGTGAGTTGGATTACAGGCATGTGCCCTATGGCCTCTCAGTGATGGGAAATCTACTGTGCAGCCCCTTCCCCAACACTGAAGCTGACCTGCTGGCCCCTCGATGCCAACGCCCATTTCGTTGGTACCAGCTGGCCATGCCACCGCTGCTGCAGCCGAGTGTGGGGATGAGGGGCGGGTGCTGGCACGGCCCTCCAGATGCTCTGGGTTTCTCTCCTAAGACTCGTTCTCATGCCCAAAGCGGTCTCGTGGCTCAACCCATGGGGCCATGGGGCTCTGGTTCCAGTTTCTTTTTTCTCGGCCTTCAGGACTTCCCAGCTCTGGTCTCTTGGGGTTCCTGTGTATGTAGCCTGGGAATATAGAGTAAGACGAGGGCTGGGGGAGGGAGAGTTGAGTGGGGGTGGGTGGTAATATTTTCCAGTTCTTTCTCTAAAGTGTCTGCCTTCCCTTCATGGACACGGAAGTGAGCCAGCCGCTGACTGTGCTGCAAGATTGGCTACCGCTTACATCATCTGGGCAGCCAGACTGGGGAGAGAATGGGGGAGGTGGGGAAGAAACTGAGTAGGGATTAATCCATCCCGGAGTGAATTGGTGGACAAAGGCAGCGGTGATCAGGTAACTTTTTTCCCAAGCCCATGTCTTGGGGAGATGGAGGAGAGCCAGGGAGTGGCATTAATACACGCATGGGGTAGTTCTTACTTGCTTCACCCTTTGCCAATGTCTGAGGTCCATGGCATGCCACGCTATTCAGCTCTATTCTGTGAGGGCGAGTTCAGATTATACCATGAAATATATCTTGAGTGACATCAAGTGGTCCAACATTCGTGGCTCTCTTGGTAGGAGAGAGATGCTGTATAGATTAGGTTCTGCGTGAGGAACCTCCCCCACAGATGGAAATGGTTGACAACATTCCTTTATCACTGCCCAGTCGTCTGAAGACTAGTAGCAAGGCCTGCGGAGTGGGGCAGGGCATCTCTGATCTTGGCTGCGGGGGGCTTATGTGTTTATGGGCTGGGTGGTGGGTCACTTGGCTAGATAATGATAGTCTGGACCCAGTTATCCATTCTACCCCACATACACTCACTCATCTTCCTACAGGAGAACTTGGGTCTGTCCATGTGACAGGGTTAGGGTCCCAAGAAGGTGAAAGGCACTGTTGCATTGGATTCCACTCTGTTGCTCAAGAAAATGACAAAAATAGCCTGGATTCAGGAGATGGGAGAAGATGCTCCATGTCGTGTGTGTGTGTGTGTGTGTGTGTGTGTGTGTGTGTGTACATCCATGGAGGTCAGAAATTAACTTTAGGTGTCTTCTTCAATCATTCCTCACTTCCTTTTTTTTGGGGGGGGGGCAAAGTATCTCTCACTAAACCTGAATCTCAATAATTCAGCTAGCTTGGCCGTCCAGGAAGCCCCAGCGAGCCTCCCGTTTCTGCCTCCACTGCACATCCCCGTGCCTGGCTTTGTGCATGGGTGCTGGGGAGCAGATTCAGATCTTCACGTTAATGAGGCAAGCGCTTTCCTGGGTGAGCTTCTCGGTGGCTCCACAACTGTGCGCCATCAGTGTTGGGGTCTACACCAGGAGGGGAAGAAATCTCCAGTCGGCCTGACCCAGCTTTTTATCAGTCTGTGGCACTCTCCTCCTGTCTTTTCCTTTTGAGTTCCTTCCCCACATCTCTCTTTTCCACTGTGATTTCTGAAGGATATGGATCTATGATAATCAAGAAGGAAACTGTAAGTAGCACTGGCCATTATTCCGTTGCTAATGGAAAACGATCCATCTCTCCCTCTTACTTTGTGGTGGGCCCCAGTGACTACACCATCCTTCATCTGTGGACTCCATGTGCCTGCTCAATACTGGGCACAGAGTGAGTGGTTAGTAACTTGCTGCAATTATTGTACCTAGATCTCAGAAGAAACTGTAGGTTGAATGGGTTCCATTCTGCATCATCTTGGTGGCATAGAGCTCAGAGAACAGGCCCTGGACTAGAGAGATGTATTAAAAGGACCCCTCATTTCTGAGTTTTTCATCTCAGAATTAAGTCATTGGGCAGGACCTCAAGGGTGGCTTCGACTCAAACTCATTGCAGCCACTGTCTTTTGTGGTCCCAGGTGATGTGTTTTGTTTTCTCTGGAATCCACAATGAAGTAGATAGAATGAGGCATCTCCTTTTCTTGTGGGAGACTTAGAAGAAGAATAAACAATGATCAACAAACCAATGGAAATAAATAAACAACAATTACTAGTCTATCAAATGATACTAAATGATTTAAATTACAAATCAGGAAGAAGATGGAAAGGTTGGGGAGGTGGAAAATACAGAAACCATGCAAACAGAGGTCAAAGGGATGAGCTTTTATTAATGGGGAAAGACAAGCCTACTCTGTTCCTTCCCTCTGCTCAACAAATTTTGTTTCTTTCTTTCAGGAAATTCAAGAGGGAGGGCTGTGGCCAATGGCTCTTTGACCTGCAGACACTACAATTCCTCTGATGCCTGGTTCTTTTGGTTGGTTTGTTCGTTTGGTTTTTTTTTTTTTTGAGACAGTGTTTCTCTTTGGAGTCCTGGCTGTCCTAGAAGCCTCTATGTAGGCCAGGCAGGCCTCACACCTAAGGAGATCCTCTTGCTGAATGCTGGGATCAAAGGCATGCACCACCATGCCTGGCCTGTCTGATTCATCTGTATCTGCACTGTAAGGACATCCACAGCAGAACCCAAAACCTAATTTCATTCGGTCATCAGCCAAGTTCTTTTGAAGCTGTGTGATGGCTGGAAGGGCCCTTCCTCTGTGCCCTGACTCAAATGTCCCGGTGAACAAGGACGTCTCGGGAATGTGTGGAGAATCCAGGCTTTGTAGCGGCTTGTATATGGCGATTTCATGGTTGTATGCGTCTGCATGCTTACTGTGCATTTACATGCAACATTGTGCCATGAACTTGGCTGTACTTCCTCTATGCGGGAGAACGGATTTGGCCTTGGCAGGGAGTAGGCGTACGTGTGGACTTGAGTCACAGCAGGCTCAGAACTGGGCTCAAGCATCTGAAGGCCTGTCACCTGCTAGGCTCATTATAGAAGAGACCAGGTGCTTGGAGGGTGCTCAAAGCAGTACCGACTGCACTGTCATGAGTTTGAAAAATATTCCTGTGAGAGATATAAATAAAGACACTGAGCCCAGAGCCAGGGTTTTTGAAAGCCATCCTTAAATGCAGGGTGATTTACGGTCCCTGCTGTCTCTTCCTGTGGGTGACTCAGCTCTCTAGTCCAGTAGGCCCAGCCTGATCCAGTAACCTTCAGGCTTGGCTGAAAGGGTAGAGCTGAAGCTGGTCTCAGGGACCCCAATAATCCAACTACCCAGCTACCAAGTGAGGCTTTTCTGCCTCTGTTTCCTTTGGGGAAACTCTAGCTGAGACATGGATGAACAGACCCCGTACCAAGAGTCAGGGACACAGACATTCCCAACTGGTTGACCCCCAGAAGCCTGTTACATGCCTTTGGGACCGTGAAGAATTCTCCACTCCTTGGACGGGGTAGCTCAAATCCCATTCCTTCTGTTCTCCAGTGTCCTACAGCCATAGCCCTCAACCTTGGGAATGGCAGCCTCAGGACGAAATCCTGCCACAGCTACAGCTTTTCTCACACCCAGGTGCTTGGCCAATAGGAAATGTAGAAGTGAAAATCATTTTCATTTTGGCATAAGAAATGCCAAATTACCTGACGTCTGGAGAGATGGCTCAGTGGTTAAAAGCGCTAGCCACTCTTCCAGAGAACCCAGGTTTGATTCCCAGAGGACTACAATAGTCTGTAACTCCATTTCTGGGGGTTCTGACTCCCTCCTCTGGCCTCCAAGGGTAGCAGTCATGAATGTGACACATAGAATACATGCAGGAAAAACAACCATCCATATAAAATAAATAATTAAAAAAAAATCTCCCAAGTCTAGTGCCTCAAATGGCTGAAGAGAGGGCGGAGGGTAATAGGGTTAAGCCTGGTGATAAAGGTGTCATGGGGGCGGTGAACAAGAAGTCGACCTAGTTGCTGGATTCTCTCGGCACCACCCTCGCATGCCCGCACCTGCTTTTCCCCACTATGTCCTTAGCAGACTCTCCAGCCATCTGAAGAGACAGGTGAGGTTTCAGAGGGGGCATGGAAAGACCAAACAGGGTTTTGTTTTCCCATTTACATCGTTTCTTCTTTAAGACTTCCAGGAGTGTGCAGAAAGCTGGATGGGATGGAATGTCTCTTAGCCACACACCTTCCCCCAGCTTGGAACTCACTGGTGTTTTTGTGCCAAGGCCTATACACCTGGCTGTCCAAGCACAGGGGAAAAAAAATCCATCATCCGGGGTTGTTTTAAAAATAGTGTAGCTCTTTGATGAAATGGCAAACAGCCCTGAATCAAACTTTCTCCGCTCTAGCCTATGATTTGTATACTGACCTAATTTTAGTACAAGCTCTAAATACAATAGTTATGTAATGATTGGTGAATAGATAAACAATTTCTTAAATTGGTAATGAGGTGTCTTCATTCAACATGCATTGATTAAGCCAAGGTGTGTATGTGGTGTAGATATGCATGCTCCTATAAATGTGTGTGTCCTCCAAAGCCTTTTTCTGCAATAACACTTTATGATGCTGTGACCTATATCCTGGGTACATGTTGTCATATGTTGATAGTAATACACACTCCTACACACACACACACACACACACACACACACACACCCCACTGTACTCCAAACCTACAGAAACCAACTTTGTAAATAACAGGAAGCAGAATGTCTCGGTCACTGCCTACCTCAAACCATGGCATTTCTGCCTGCTCTGGTCTGGCTTTGCTAGACTCCAAGAACTTCCTCTAGGTGAGTGGTTCTCAACTTGTGAGTTGTTACTTTCGTGTGTGTGTGTGTGTGTGTGTGTGTGTGTGTGTGTGTGTGTGTGACATCAGATATCCTGCATATCAGATACTTGTTATGATTCATAACAGTAGCAAATTACAGTTACTAAGTAGCAACGAAATAATTTTATAGTTGGGGGTCACCACCACATGAGAAACTGTATTAGAGGGACACAGCATTAGGAAGACTGAGAACCACTGCTCTAGACACTGGCCCAGGCTTGGGAAGTTTCTATTCTCTGCTGTTTCCTTCTGATTTTGTTTTGTTTTGTTTTGTTTGGTTTGGTTTTTCGAGACAGAGTTTCTCTGTGTAGCTTTGGAACCTATCCTGGAACTCGCTCTGTAGACCAGGCTGGCCTCGAACTCACAGAGATGCTTCTGGCTCTAACTCCCGAGTGCTGGAATTAAAGGGATGCACCACTGCCGCCCGGCTCCTTCTGATCTTTATAGTTCCAGGAGTTTGGGATATCTTCCATCTTATGTTCTGAAACACTCCTAAACAACCATGTCCTTTCTGAGTGATCAAAATAAGACAGACTGTAACCTTTTGGCAGGTGTGGACAGACAGCTTCTGCAGAGTGGTTAGCTTTAGAGACCCGTGCATGTTATGGAAGGAAACTGACCAGTCGAGATGAGAAGATTTGCAAGTTTGCATAGGTACCAAATAGTCACGTTGCCATCCCTCATCTCTCACTGATGGAGAGTAACTGCTACCTAAGAGATGCAGACAAAACCCCACAAGCCTGTCAGTCAGGACAATGGAGTGGTGCTGAGGCTGGGACAAGCTGATCTTTCTCCATACTGGTCTCTGACTATCTGATTCTTCTTTTTGAAATCTACACACTGCGTCAGAATTCACAGACCTGACTGCCTGTGCCTAATGCCATCGACTCTCTGAAGTCCTCTGCCACCAGGCAGAAGAATCCCAGATGCACCAGCCCTCCCTTTGCTTTCAAAGATGCAGGAAGGTTGTTTGGTAGACGTCCAGCCCTGGAGTTCTGTTTTCCCTTCCAGACTGAGACAGGTCCCTTCTGTCGGGCTGCAAAGTTAATCGTGGGCACCCCTGCCCCACTGTGCATGCTCACCCCATCACACAGCTCATTCCTGAACCTGAAGGATACAGGAACACTGCCTGGGGTACCACAGGGTCTCCCCCAGCCCCAAAGACGCAAAACTTCCATCCTGCTGGTTAGCGTTGGAAGGAAGACAGGTACACACGAGTATTCTGTTGCTCAAACAAAAAGGACTGTATGCACGCACATGGAAGACTGGTGGCGTCTGGCCAACACGACACAATTGTGACCTGAAAGACTTGTAAGATGGCCTGCTCACGTGTACCCCAGCCTAGGCTGAGGTCACGATACACATGACGAGCCTGGGAAAAGAAGTCTGCAGTAAGAAAATTGAAATTAGTGGGGAACAAGAGAAGGAGAGGCCAAGAAAGAGGAAAGCGTGCGTGCGTGCGCGAGAGAGAACAAATATTTCCATCTCTCAGACACCCCCCCCCCCCCCACACACACACCTTCTCTAAGTCAGAAGAGCCCACAGCGTGGGACAGCCCGCCCGGGACAGCTGCCTCTGCACGGCTCATGCCCTGTAACTAGAGCTGGTGCTTGCAGAAGCTTCCTGACAGCTGTGGAGATAGGAGGCTTTAGCCTCTAAAGATTGCATGACCTGTGTTGGCGCCCATCTGGGGTTGGGGGTGGGGCAGCCGAGCCCATAAATTTCTCAAGCCAGTGGATGGGAGTGGTAACAACAACAACAACAACAACAACAAAAATGAAGCCAGGTGCCGGGCCACTGCTCACAGCAGCAGATTTGGAGAGCCATCCAGTAAACCTGCGTGTGTGCCCACTGATCTTCTGTTCTGAGTGGGTTGCTTCATAAAGGTCAAGGGAGGTAAGAAGAGTTCTATGCATTTCCTTAGATCACTTCTCCTCAACCCTTTGCCTCGGTCACCACCGAAAACAGAAGAAACACATGGTGAGGCTCTGGGTCAGGCTGGGGTCTACATCCTGTGGCCCACCCACTTTTCTGCTCCCAGGGCTTTGCCCCTTACTTCTGCCCTGGGCCTCCCCTCCAAGGATATCCTTGTCTCTCTTCCCAGCTGGGTTTCCATGGACCTAGGAGGCAGGGTCAGGATTTCCTTCATCCCCTGTCTACCCCAAGAGGCCAGGACACAACTCTCCCAGCCTGGCTCCTGATTCTTCCAGATAGGCTTACACCACAGGTTCTCCCACACCCCAAAACACACCATGTGGGGACCCCACTCTGAACCCCATATTCTGGTCCTTCTAAGTCTCTCTCCATCCTTCCCTTCCTCCTTCTGGTACTGGAGATCGAACCTGGGGCCTCAAACATGTTAAGCAAGCACTTAACTGAGTACCACTGTGCTGTGGGATAATGCCCTTGTACACTGGTTTAATAAAACACTGATTGGCCAGTAGCCAGGTAGTAAGTATAGGTGGGATAAGCAAATGAGGAAAATTCTGGGAACAGGAAGGCTGAGTTGGGAGTCGTCAGCCAGACACAGAGGAAGCAAGATGTGAAGGCAGAACTGAGAAAAAGTACCAAGCCACGTGGCTAAACATAGATAAGATTTATGGGTTAATTTAAGCATAAGAGCTAGTCAGTAATAAGCCTGAGCTAATGGCCAAGCAGTTGTAATTAATATTAAGCCTCTGTGTGATTATTTTATAAAAAGCTACAGGACTGTGGGCGAGAGATTTGTCCTGACCGCCGGCCAGGTGGGACACTGGAAAACTTCAGCTACACCACTGAGCTGAATTTTCAGCCCTTTTTTTTCTTTAGGAAAAAAAATCAAGGTAAGATATTCTCACAAATTGATAAGCCACCAAGTTGCCCAGACTGGCTTTCAACTCTCTCTACTGCCCAGACAGCCTTGAACTTACTATCCTCCTGCCTCAGCCACTGAGTGCAGTATAGGTTTGCACCACTGGACTCAGCTACTTTCTTTTTTCTCTCTCGGTGACGTTCCATTCCATTCGGTGGCTGCCTCTGCCTGCGCTCTGGCCCCTGGTCCTGGATGTGGAGATACATCGTGTCCTGGTTTGCAGTGTTCACACCTCTCATGAGATTTGCACGCGGTTAGACTGTTCTTGTTGGTGTCCCGCTCTCCGCCACTTTGGCACGGAGGAGAGGGGACTTAGCTCAGGCTGGTGCCAGTCCCTGCGTACTCAGGCTGCCTGCCAAACAACTAAGACTGTCCCTGCCTGTCCCCTTTCTAATGGCATGGCAGCCTTGACAGAATTGGAGACAGCGATCATGGAACTTGGCTGACTCTGCTCAGCAGCTGCCTCAGATGGACTACAGAGTATGGAGAAAAACAACAAAACCGGAAATATTGACAATTAGAGATCTGAATTCAAGACCGTGCATGGCCACTGAGGAGATGTGGGGCCCCAGGCAGTTTCCTCATCACTTAAAATGGGAATGGTGGAAGAGTCGTGCCCCTGGAGGTGGATATTAGCATATGGCCACAACAGGGAGGAAGATGGGTGATACATTATTTTGTAGATGATTCGTGGTGAGTGTCAGCCACAAGCGGGAAAGGGGAAAGGAAGAACTCAAAGAACTTCCTGGGTCTCCACTTTTCCAAGTGCCAAAAACGGAAGCTAATTAAGGCGTGGGCCCTGGAGTTTGTGTTCTGGTTCCAAGCCTGTGTCTCATTTTTGCTTGTTCCCCCGCTGATGAGGATTCATTTTTCTTTCTCTTCTCCTTGATCAGAGTCTCAGGGAGCACCTAGCCTATCTCCCGACACAGATCCATTTTCCGAGATGTTGGTTTGTGCTCCATGTGTCCCCTCCCGTGTTCTCCTCATGCTGTGCTCCAGGCCTACGCTAACTTTCTACCCTAGCCTCAGTTTTCCAATCTTTCCTGGCGTCTGTCACATGGGAGCCTTCGCCCCATTACTCCTGTACCTGCCCATGATAAGTCACTTCTAGGACTGTCACTTTCTCAGAGTGGCCTGAATGGGTCACTGAACCCCCTTCTAGGGTCTCAGCCTCCTCCTCTGTAAGGAGTACATCTGGCTTTTTGGGATGTGGTAAGGGGAGTATTTATCCCGTACTATAAACAGGAACCACAGTCCCGCTATTTTCATTCCTTACAATAGATTCTCTCCTCTCCAGTCTTGGGATCAATCACTCTCCATTCTCTTTCTCAGTCCATTTCTCCCTCAAGCCACGTGTGGCTTCAGAGTGGGATACTCTTCCCAGCTCCCATTTTCTCACCAAAGTCAAGCCTGTTACCTCCTGTCCTACCTGTTCAGCTCATCCCTGCTTTCTTAAATGTGGGAGAAGCTATACACATCTCAGAACTGCACACCGTCCTGCTAGCACATACCTGATGGGTAACTTTCCTATTGGGGCCACAACTAGGAGTTCTCTTGGCTGTTTGCCTTACCGTTGACCTTTGTGTGTGTACATGTGCGTGTGTATGCATTTGTGTATGCTTAGATGTGTGTGTGTGTGAGTGTGTGTGTATGTGTGTGTGTGTGTGTGTCCATTCATGGAGGTCAGAGGACAGCCTTGGATGTCCTCTCTCAGGCACTTCGTACCTTAAAAAATTTGTTTTGAGACAGGATTTCTAACTGGTCTGGAGCTTACCAAGTAGGGTAGCTGGTGGACCAGCAAGTCCAGGGATATGACTATCTCTACCTCCTCAGTGCTGGGATTACAAGTGCATAATACTATACCTGGCTTTTAAAAGTGTAGGTTCTGGGAATTGAACTCAGGTCCTTTTGTTTGCAAGACAAGTCCTTTGCCAAGTGAGCTATCACTCTAGCCAGACTTGAAATACAAAACAAATCCCCCACCACATGCATTTATATATTAACTGAAGGGCTGCTCGTAATTAAACACTTTGAAATAGTTGCATGTGTGACACATGCTTGTCACGAAAATAATTGAACACAGCAGTGTCACACACGAGAGAGGCTGAGGTGGTGTGCAGATGTGCTCACTGAATGGCGGTCACTCCTCACAGGTGTTTACCGCCCGTGGCGATGATGGGATGATGCCACGCCCATTCATAGTTTTCACTGGTGTAGTACACTGTTCACAATACAAGCCACTACTTTCCCCCTTCCTTTCGTTGTCTTTTCTTTACCTTCCTGTTCCTGGTGTGGAATCAACGTACCCTTAGGAAAGCTGCAGACAGCCTGAGTATCTCTGCTGTAAGTCGCAATTTCTTCAAATGCCTCCCTCAGTTCGAAGAGAGCTGTGATTCCTGAGTGTTCTGTTCTGAAGATGCAGCTTTGGCTGTCAGAGGGGCCCATGATCATCTGGTTTGGCCATTGAACGAACTTTCTTTCCTTCCTTCTTTCCTTCCTCCCTTCCTTTCTCCTTCCTTCCTTCCTCCCTCCCTCCCTCCCCTCCCTCCTCCCTCCCTTCCTTCCTTCCTTCCTTCCTTCCTTCTTCCTTCTTTCTTTCTTCTTTTCTTTCTTTCTTTCTTTCTTTCTTTCTTTCTTTCTTTCTTTCTTTCTTTCTTTCTTTCTTCCTTTCTTCCTTTCTTTCTTTCTTCCTTCCTTCCTTTCTTTTTGCTCAGCCATTCTCTTCCTCCTCCGTCATGGATCTGTCTTCCACCTCTGTTTCCTCTCAGGTGCCTCCTCCTGGTTGGCTGGTGACTGTGGTGGTGTGAGCAGGCTTGAAGCCGGGAGGAGCAGATCCTGGGCCGGGCAGCAAGCGGAGGAACGCCCTCCTGCCTGGATTTCCCAGAGCCACCAAGGTACAAGTTACACCTACAGATTTCAGGATCACAGGGGACTGACTCAGCATGGGAGAGGGAATCTCCATTTTGGCAAGCACCCTAGAGGGCCTGCTGTCTGTGGCCCTGGGGCTTCCTTTTGGGAGCAACTGTTCCAACTTCTGGAAAAGTAGGAGCAGGCAACTCCAGCCATGAGTGGGTGGGTTGTAGCATGGGCTCCTGCAATCCCAGGCCTGCCATGACATCTGCTGACCTGGCAAATTCAGGTTGCTTGGCCTCAGCCAGGAACAAACTGCTGCTGTGTACGGTCCAACTGGCACTCTCCTGGTACTAGGCTGACCCTCCAGGCCAGGTCAGTTACACCAGGCTACAGCCCCAGTGGGGTACTATTCAGACCCACATGCTGAGTGTGCAGTTGAGACCCACAAGGCCCTGGGATCTATTCTTCTTTCTGGCCCCTGCTCAAATAGCTCGTTTTCATTTTCTTGTTTCTGTCTCTCTTCCCTGCTTCTTACACACCCTTCTTTATCTCAAATCTTAGACTCAGAGGGGTAGGACAGGACTCCGAAACAATCGTTTCTGACTATACATCTAGTAGTGACATATGTGAGCTGTTTTGTCGTATTTTACATATGAGCAGTATTCTTATACTTCCTGGGGTCAATCTAGATCCTGTTCCTAACTGGCTGTGAAACTGTGGCCAAGCAATCCCTTCTGTTCCTAAGGACCATGCCTGGCACTTAGAGTGCTCAGAAAACACTAATTAATCCTGTGGTACAGGAAGAATACCAGCTCCCACTACAGCTAACAAGTGCCTTAGAGATGAAGGCCTGTGCTTTCCTGCAAGGCCTGCGGGTGGGTTGTCCATCACTCGGGGGTCCATGAGGTCTTGCCTGAGTTCTCATTATCTCTGTGTGCTCCCTGCAAGGTGGCAATGGGGAGATGGGAGCAGAAACTAGCTGAACAAATGTATCGCAGTCCTTCACGGTTGTGTTTGGGGCACAGTTTTACACACACACACACACACACACACACACACACACACACACACACACAGAGACAATTGACTCAAGTGCAGCCAGGAGACAAGCAAACTGCAGGATTTGTATAGGAAAGCCTTGTCCAACACAGACTCTTGAACTCACACCTACTACACAGGAGCACACTCATACCACACAACTCCATCATCATATTCTCAGACACTGCTATGTACATCTGCACATAAATACATCTTATATGTTTTCTTACACACACACACATGCATATTATACACACAGACCACATGCACATCCAAACATAAATGCTCGTTTTCTTTTTTAATTACGTTTTTTATTATTTAAAAGTTTTAAAATTTAAATAAATTTTGATCATATTCTTCTCCTCCCCCAAGTCCTTTCAAATCTTCTCCCCTCCCTACCTGCTCAACTTTAAGTTCTTTCTCGAAAAAAAACCCCCCAAAAACCAAAAAACTAATAGAACAACAACCCCCCCAAACCAAGAAAACAAAATAAAACTGCACCTAAGAAGAGACAAAACAAAACAAAGCAAACCCCAACAAACTGTAACCAAATAAAAGCACACAAAACATTGTGGAGTCAACTACTGGTCAATTGTATGCTGGTCAACTACTCCTGAACACAAGGCTTGTCCTGGAGTGGTTGATATACCTAGTGTCACTCTATTGGAGAAAACTGATTTTCCATTTCTCAGCAGGTATAAGTGACAGTTTAGTTGTTGACCTTTACCCTAGTGGCTAAGTTTTCATTCATTTATTCATTAATTTAAAAAATATAACAAAATAAAATACAAAGAAGATAAAACAAAAGTATCACATCGAAGTTGGACAAGACAAACCAACAGAAGGAAAAGAGCCCAAGAGAGGACACAAGAATCAGAGACCCACTTGTTTGCACACTCAAGAATCCCATAAAAACAAATATGCTTACTTACTTTCATATTCTCATGTACATATTTATATTTATAGTCTTATACACTCATATGTACACATTCACACTTACACTTAGGCATTTCCATACTCTCAATACATATAAAACACTCTTAATGCCCCCACACCATTTTTTATAGACTCATTCCTGATGATCTTACACACACACACACACACACACACACACACACACACACACACACATCATTTTCTTATAGATTCATTCCTGATGATCTTATATTCACACACATACACTCTCTCACACACTGGTGCTCACATAGACACACAGAATCATATATTCTCATACATTCTCACAGAAACACATCCTTCCTTCCTTCCTTCCTTCCTTCCTTCCTTCCTTCCTTCCTCCCTCCCTCCCTCTCCATCTCTTTTTCTTTCTTTCTTTCTTTTCTTTCTTTCTTTCTTTCTTTCTTTCTTTCTTTCTTTCTTTCTTTCTTTCTTTCTTTCTTTCTTCTATGTGTCATTTACATCACATATCTTGATTCCATTCATTTCCCCATCCCTTCCCACTCACCCTCCACTCTTGCAACCCCCCATAAAACAAAATTTAAGAGAAAAAAGGAAAAAAAAGAGAAAAAATTTAAAAACCTCATTATGAAAGCTGAGTGTGACACAGTGAGTCACACTGTAAAACCTTTTGTCCAAATATCTTCACTTGCAAGTGTTCATTGCAAAGAGTCTTTGGTCTGGTTTGAGGCCTCTGGTTTCTACTGCTCTATCCATGCTGGGTCCTTGCTAGGACTCCTCCTGGATATCCTGCTGTTGCCCTGTATTGTGGAGATCCTGCAGCTTTGAGTCTGCAGGTCAGGTTCCTTCACATGCTCCAGCAGATCATAGATGGGGTGGATATTGGGGTGGGCCAGGTCATAACCCTCTGTCTGAGCCTGGACAATTGTAGGGTTGGTCTGCCAGGTAAGAAATGGGGACAGCTCTTTCATGTTTATAACTTTGGGGATGACTGTCCTACGCCTGTGCTAACAGGGTTGGCTCTCCTCCCTTGTGACCACAGGGCCAGCTCTTCCACCTGCCAGGCATGGATGGGCATGGGGTTGGGTGGGTGGGAGGGCAACTCTCTTCTGCCCATGCTGCTGCCACAGGACATATGGGTAACGGGGACAGTTCTCCAATACAATTTCAGGGCTGGCTCACCCACGCCTGTGCTAACAGTGTTGGTTCTATTGTGCCACTCTGGCAAGGTGCAGGGCCTGCTCTCCCAGACACTCACATTCTTGGGCCTCACACACTTTTCTCACATGTGCCCATGCCACTGTCAGAGAAAAGAGGGCTTTGTTGGGGTGGTGGGGAGTGGTAGGAACTAAGGAGAGATGGGCAGGAAGAATTCAATGCACATTGATGTTAGTTTACTCCATGCTTATCTTAGAGAAATGCCAGTTAAAACCAGACTTGGTCTTGATGTCATTTGAGTGAGAGCCCACGAATAAAACCAAGCTGGTTCCAGAGCTGAAGACCTCAAAGGCAGGGTGTGCTTGATGGGAGGAGGCAAGTTTGGTGAATCCTGCTCGGAACACGGCAGGGACAGTGCCAGAAGAGTGCATCAGATGCCGTGGACCTAGAGTTATAGGTGGTGGTGAGCCGCCACATGGGTGCTGGGAACAGAACCCAGGTTCACGGCAAGATCAGCAAACACTGTTAACTGCTAAACCATCCCTCTAACTCCTTTTTTTCCCCCCCTTTAGATCTCTTTCTTGGAATTTGCCTTTTATAAGTTTTCTCAGGCAGAGGGAAGAGCAGAGCTGTGTCTGAGGAAGATACTCTGACAGGGTGGGTGCAGAAGGTGACAGCCGCGAGGAAGGACCGTCTGAGGTGGTTTACATGGAAGAGATGGAAGGGAAGACATGCGGGTCAGGTGCCAGGCAGCATGCTGGCAGGTGGGATGCTAGCCGCTTCAGGAGTGCCGTGATCAAGTGTTCCGACGGTAGGAAGTGGCCATACGAGAGAAGAAGGGCATACCAAGTTTGACAGGTGTACTCACAGCACAGATGCTAGGACAGCAGGCTTGTAGCCTAGGTCAGGGAGCATGAGAGGAGGATGCACACATGCTCCTTTGGAGAAAGCTCGGGGACAGGAATGGGGGTACGCAGCTCTGCTGAACTGTGGGGCATCCTGGGGCAGGCACGTGGGGCAGTGCCCTGAGGAGAATGCTCCTGTGTGGGAGGCTGGGAGAGCCGCCAGCTCTGGACACCAGAAAGGTCAGACAGAACAGTCCCCTGGAGAAGAATGGCCAGTGTGTGTGTCTGGAGATGGCCCTTGCTGCCTTCCTCCTAGAAGGCCCCTCCCTCCACCCATATAGAAGGGTTCAGTGTCTGCCTGCTTCAGCTGACCTCTTATCCAAACACCAACAAGGCCAGAGCTCGTATTTCAGCTCTGAGCTCTTTCTAATTTTTTTCACTGATCCTGGGAAAAAGCAGGGGCTCTGAGTGATCCTTCCTGAAGGATTGAAGCCTGAGCCTGTACCAGAGCTAAAGCCCTCCGTGAGCAGAAGGAAGGGCAATTGAGGTGTAATCCGTCCCCTAAACCTGAGTGGGACTAAAGTGGATGGTAGCCAGAGGCTTCCTCTTTTCCAAGCTCTGGACTCAGCCCCAGAATATTCAAATAAAGTGGAAGTAATATCTACACATGGAGTATTATTTAGCCTTAAAGAAAGAAGGAATGCCTGTCATCTGTCACAGTACAGATGACCCAGAAGACATCACGCTATGTGCAGTTTAAGAAAAGCCACAGACACAGAGTCACACGGAGTGGAATGATACTGTGTGGAAATGTGGGCACAGGTGTGTGGGTGAACTGGGAAGGAGGAAGGAAGGAATCAACTCCATGGGACAGCCTGTGAGCACTGGAGGGTGAGGCCTGCTGCAGTCTGGGTGTGGTTTGTTCTCCAAGGCTTATGTGTTACAGGCTTGGTCTGCACACCTGTGTTGGGAGATGGCGGGTCCTTTAAGAGGTGGGAAGTCCTTAAGTCACTGAGGGCGCTGCCTTTGGAAAGGATTAAGCCAGTTCTCATACAAAGTTGCGAGTTCCGTTCTCTTTAGAGTCAGTGCTTGAATCACACAGTGCCTGCCTGTTTTCCGGTGTGGCGCCATCCCACTGTGGTGGCTCCACAGAGGTGAGCTGACACCGGAGCCGTGCCGTGAGCCTCCAGAGCCCTGAGCTGAACAAACTTCTATTTCCTATGAAGTTATCCCGAGTTTGGCTTCGTAACCCAGGCCTGTCATCTCAGCTATTTGGGAGGCTGAGGCAGGAGAATCACAAGTTTAAGGCCTGCCTGAGATAGAAGGGGAAGTGTGAGAAAATTAGTGAAACTCTATTTGAAGTCAACATATTGTAAAAGGGATCTGTCAGGGTGCTACCCTAGCACATGCAAGGCCCCACACTCAGTCCTCCGCAGTTCAAATAATAATGTTAGCCTGCTTCAGTTCTTGTTAGCGAACATTCTCATGCAGGGGTCAGTGGATAAACTGCCCTTTTTCTGTCCCTCCAGGAGACTGTTAGGGGGCACTTTCTACATGGTGTTTCAAAGAACACCTGCAAAACTGAGCCTCGGTTTCCCATGGAGGTGGTGGCCAGCACATGAAGTAGGCTCGTCTGAGTTTCTCTGCCTTCCTCCCATTTCCTACTCCTGTTTCCTGGGTCACTTCCAAAGCTAAGCCACCTGCACTCCCTTGGCTTGACTCTCTGGGGGCAAGATCAGGTTAGGGGAAGCTTGGAAGAAGAAATTGGATCTCAGGGCTCCACAGAATTTTAGTAAATTTGATCTGGAAGAATGCTTAGAGATGGTATGGCATACTTACACATTTAATAGATCTGAACCTGGGCCAGACGTTTATCCCCAACTCTCCCTCCAAAGAAAATTTGGAATGTGTACTCTTCACGAAGCAAGCTAATCCATACGAAAACACAGCACCTAACAGGCAGCAGGTGCTTGGTGAATGTAAAGATAAAAATCACACTGGAGAGGAGTGGATAAAGGTCAGCTGTGGTGTTGCAGAAAGTATTTCCATATGTCTGTGACAAATTTCTGTCTCCAGAGGCCTGGCTCTGCTCCACCTGCTGCTGCTCTTCTGAGCTGTGGTTTGCATATAGGAATGACAGAAACTCTGTAGAGCAGTGATTCTCAACCTTCCTAATGCTGAGACCCTTTAGTACAGCTCCTCATGTTGTGACCCCCAACCATAAAATTACTTTGTTGTTACTTCATAACTGTAATTTTGCTACTGTTATAAATCATAATGTAAATATTTGATGCACAGAACATATGATATGCAACTCCCTATGAAAAGGTCACTTGATCCTCATAGGGGTCGTGACCTACAGATTAAGAACTGCTTTAGAGGGTAAAGACATACAAGAAAGGCAGCCTTTAGGCAAGATGGTCCCAGTAAAACTTAAAAAAAACCTCAATGGACATTTATTATTATTATTATTATTATTATTATTATTACCACCAGAACCAGGGAATAGAGACAAAGGAAGCAATACTTCATGGGAATTGCATAGTACCTCATTGAATCAATCCACCTCAAAGAACTTAGTTTGGTTGCAAAGCTATTTTTGTGCTACAAACTTGGTAATTTTGAAGACTCTGGAGATGGTGGGAGCTGGGTGGACCCTAAAGAGATGTTATCCTTCCTTTAAAAAGCCTCTTCTCTTTAGCCTTCCCATAGTCTTTTCTTCCTTGCTTAGGAGCAGGAAAGATGTTGAAGAGCATTTTATTGAGAATGGATCCTTTCCATTCAAGGACTTCTCTGCTAACCATGGCTCTAACTCAAGGTTGTGAGGAAGGGACGCCTACCCTCACCCTACCCCCAGCATATTCAGATGGTGAGGTGTTTTTCTCACGGCCAAAGTACTATCACTGTGGAAAATGACACAAACAACCGGCTTTGACTTAAAACAGGGAGATATGGAGACTGCAGAAAACCCCCAAAGTCGACTGGGGATGGGAAGAGGGAAGCTGATCCACAGGAAATTGCCCTTTCCTAGGTCACAAATGCTTAAATGCTGGTGATTTCATGTAATTCAACATGTAGCTGGCAAAACATTTAAGAGAGACCCAGAAGTGGGGCAGAGGAAGAGTGAGAAAGCAAGAGAGGAGGTGAGCCAGTGTGAGAGAGGTGTTGCTGACTTAAATGGGACGGAAATACTCCCCTCACTGACAGAAGGTAAAAGAAGAAAGTTCTTGGCATGATACGGATAGGAAATGTTCCCACAGGCTCATGTGTTGGAGGCCTGGTTCTCTGTGTTGCTTCTGTTGAGAGGTGATTGGATTATGAGGGTGCCAACCTCATCGATGGACTCATCTGATGAACTCAAAGCTGAGTGGACTACTGGGAGGTAGGATTAAGTCAGGGAAAGTAGTGCACTGAGTCACACCTTGTCCCCATATCTTGTTCCCAGACGCTTCCCCCTCCTCTGCTTCCCTGATGCCACCAGGTGAGCACCCTCCTCTGCAAGTGACATGTCACTTGGATGTGTCACTGGTCAAAGGAATGAAGCCAAGTAACCATGGACTAAAACTGCAAAGTCCTGGACCAAAACAAACCTTTCTGTTCGTTGACTTCTTTCTCTCAGGGACTTTCTCACAGTGATGGAGAGCTGACTGACGCATCTCTCGTGCACATATTCTAAGTGGTGAGTAATGAGGTTACAATTCCATGAAAGATCTAATGGGATAAAACATGGAGACTTGGGGACTGGCTCCTGGGATCCAGAGTGGAAGGACACGAGGTGTAGCACTGGTCTCTGGACGGAAGACAATGGAGCTGCCTCTGCTAGTACATCAAGTCACAGGGATGTAATGACTCAGTACCCATAGTGCCTAAGGCCTCGAACCTGTTCTACCAATGAGTCACATCCCCGTCCTGCTTTAATGACTTAGAAACAAGACAAAGTGAAATAAGGAGTCTATATTGTTAGAAGAATGGATTCCAAATCTTGAAGTTATGGGGTTCCTCCTTAACCTTCAGCTTGTTCCTTCGCTCGTCTTCTCTCATTAAACCCAGAAGTACAAAGTGGTAGCCTATACAGTAGGGCTACTGTGGGGTGCATTGAGAATTCTGGCTAGTGTAGGGGAGTGTGAGGCTAGAAGTTGCCACCCCATCCCCTCACCCAGTCCTTTTGAAGGAGAAGTGTAGCTGTTTTCACGTTTTATAATAATTTATCATATACAAAGCTATCTACAGATACAATCTCCCTTATTTTCATTGTCAAACAACCCAGGAAGAAGGAATTGATAGACTGTTTTCAAGATTAAGAGAGCTGGCTCAGAGAGCAAGTTCCCCAAGGAATGTCATTGACAGAATCAGGTTCAAATCTGTGCATTTGGATGCCAGACAGAATCCCATCTTGGACTTCCTGGGATGAGAGAGAGGTTGTCAAACAACCAGAGAACTCTAATGCAGAAGCCGTTGTTCAGGTATGGAGGGGGCCAGGTAGGTAGACAGGTCCAAATGAGGCTGCCTAGGTATAGGACAACAGGGAATGGAGGGAACTGGGATGCAGGACTGGTGAGCCAATGCCTTGATTACAAGAATCCCTCGCTGCTTGCTGAAATCTCAAACTGATTTTTTGGGATAGAAGCTGGGAATATAACTAAACAGATATTTATTAAGTGCCTACTGTATAACAGACACTGGGGATGAAACTGAATAAAATGGTGGAAAATCATTTTTGATGTCAACTTCTCCAACTCTTAAGTGTAGAGAACTAATATAAAATTTAGAAACATTGTTCAGGCCAAACAAAACACATCTGTGGGCGACATTTGGCTTACAGGCTGCCGCTTTATGACTTACATCCAAAGGCTTTGATGGTGCAAGCATTCTGTGAAGAACCATGTACTAGGACCAGGGGGAAAGTGTCTATGCATATTTGTTTTAAAAAAATCTCATCAGTGAAAATTTTTGGGCATGCTATATTATACACATGACATTCATAGGGCTTTTTCACTGCATTACAGATATTTAAGGAGACATTACTTCTATACATTGGGATATGTGATCGAAATATTTTTACTGATGGGGTATAAAGAAGAAGCTGAAGACTACTGGGATGGACTTTGGAAAGTGTGGAATGGTACATCTGTTAGAAACAAGACTGATGTCTTCAGCTCAGTTCTCAGAGGCCTTCAAGGGATGGGGGTTTGGGAGAGTGTGTCTGTTACAACTCACTCCATGGGAGCACTGTTGTGTGAGTGAAACATATAAACCCTTCTGCATATAGGGTGATGGGCCCAGTTCAGGGTGGATGGACATTTGAACCACCATGGCTGAGGCTACAGGGCTGTTACTATAATAACTGATTTTACATATGATGACTCTGACATGTAGTTGCCAGTGGTAGGAGTTGTGGTTCAGGGCTGCTGAGCCAATGTCTTGCTAATGGGAGCCTAGAGGGCAGCACAGGAGATAGATTTGGGGTACAGTCCCAGAATGTACTTCTGACGGCAAGTTTCATGTGAATCCTGCCCTAAGGCCTGTTTAGACACTGTTTTTGCTGCCTGCTCACAGAGGATGAAGTGGTCTTCTTCTGAGAATGTACTGCACAGATAGTCAGGTGATGAGCTGTCCAGCCTGCCAATGTCCTTTAGCCTGGGTGACCTCAGACAATGCTGGATCTGTCCTCCTGACCCCATTCCTTTCAGTGATGAGGAGGGCATGGTCTATGGTCTCAGTGATTTCTACTTTCACAACGAGTTTTGCCAAGTGTCAGTGTTACAGAGTGGATGCTGTTCATTGGTTTTTGGTCCTAAGACAGTTGCCTCTGATCTATATTAGCTCCTTCCCATGGCTAGCCCTATATGTAGGGCCAGTGACAATAATCTATTTTTTTCTCTTAGCAACTCACCTTCTCTGCTTCCTCCAGAAACAGATACCTGAGGTTTCCAGAATGGTAGTTAATCAAATGCTTCTTCACTCACTGAGCATAAGCCACCAGCTCCCAACTCCCCCTCCCCACTTTCTCCCGTGCCAGCAGGAAGTAGCCAGACTTGAACCAGCGACCCTTTATCCAAGAAGGTCAGGATGTTCAGCTGGAACCTCCAGCTTGGCCCCACACCTCTCTCCCCGAACCCTGCCCGCTCAGAAAAGTACAGGCTCCTCCCCCAAAGCGGCTAGCTGCTCAAGACGATGCCTACAGGGTATTTAAGTCCCCTCCTCTAGACCAGCCATGTGATTTTCCCTGTCCCTTTCCATTGTCTCACCTCTGGGGGCTGGAAAGGTCACTGGGGAGTGCTTTGCCCAATAAACCTGGTCTTTTACGTTAGTCCTTTATGTTTAATTCGGTTTGATCTGGCTTACTACATTGGCGGAGAACCTAATATGGGGTATGAATACCTTCCCACCATCCCTTTTGTCTACACAAGGCCACGTCTCCTGAGGGCTTTCTGCATCCTCTTTTGCTTCTTACCATCTGTCTCAATTAGGGTTACCATTCCTGTGATGAAACACTATGACCAAAGGAACTTGGGAGGAAAAAGTTTATTTGGCTTCCACTTTCAAATCACTGTTTCTCCTCTAAGGAAGTCAGGACAGGAACTCAAACAGGGCAGAAACCCAGAAGCAGGAACTGATGCAGTGGCCACGGGGGGGGGGGGGTGCTTACTGGCTTGCTGTACATGGCTTGCTCAGCTTGCTTTCTTACAGAACCCAGGACCACCGGCCCAACGGTGGCTCCACCCCCAATGGACTGGGCCTTCTCACATCAATCACTCATTAAGAAAACGCTCCATAGGCTTGCATACAGCCCAACCTTATGGAGGCATTTTCTCAGCTGAGGTTCCCTGCTCTCAGATGACTCTAGCTTGTGTCAAGTTGACATAAAATATGCAGCACATCATCTGGTTTCCACTAAGTGGTCTTTCCTTTCTTTAGCTTTCTCATCACGTTGGGAATGAAGTCACAGTCCTTATGTTGACCTGCAGGAGTTCTGCTCTGGAGCTATTGAACTTATCCCCTTCTGGTCCTGTCCACTTCCTGCCACAAGGCTGTGGTCATCTGGGCTGCAGCCATTTGAGCTGTGTGCTCACATTCGGGGCTCATCTGAAGGCCATTTTGCTCTTGCTACCCTTCTGCCTGGGGGCACTCTCCTTCCCAGTTCCCTTTGGTTCCTCCCCTCCCCCCATTCATGTCTTAACTCACAGGTCCCTTCTTTGAAGGAGTTTGTTCCAATACATTGATCTTTCACCTCGACTCCAACTTGACTTAAAACACTCTTATTGTCTGACATCATTTTGTGCCTTTGCTGGGGACTTGTGAGGGTTTGTCATTCTCCACTAAACTATGAGCTTGTAAGTGCCCAGACCTTCCCTGTTTCGCCGTATTTGTTGGGGGCTGTGTTTGTAATCGTTCAATAATTATTAACTGAACTAATCAAGGTGGCAAAATTGACCACAGGGTCTCTTTGGAGACTCATCTTCCATGGTTGATATTCTTTAGTAAAGGGAGGAAAGCTGGGGATTTGGGTCTGATGGTTGTTGGGGTGATATCAGACTTGTTTAGTGTGGTGGTACCTGAGCAGGGCATATAGATCTCTGACACCAGAGGTAGCTGTTCTTGCTTGTTCTTGTTCTAGCTAGGCTTGCAACACCAGTCAGTTCTTAGCACTGGGAGTCTGTGATCCCTGTTTCCTCATTTTAGATGATGCTTGACTGACCAGGGTTTGGATCTGGCTTCTTCTCCAAGATACTTGCTCTTGCAGCTGGGGAATGACTAAACAGATTCTCTATCCCTTGGTGGTCAGCTGCCAGCCTGTAAGAGTTGATGCTACCAGCTCTGATAGGCTTAGAAGGGTTAATCCTGTGTCTGAAGGAGCCGCTTCCTCTACTCGGCATTCAGAGGACACACAGGCAGATGCCACCTCCACTGTTTTCTATGAGATGCCTTCCTGCTTCCTCTTGGCATATGCTTTGGGTTGGCTCTACAAAGAAATGGAGACAGAATGGGCCATAAGATTCCCGCCCTCATTCCTCATTGGCCAGGGCATGTTAGGGATTGCAGAATGACTGGCTGGTAGAGATAGTTCAGAGAGTAACATTAAAAATGAAGACATCATTTTTTTTTCTTGCTGAGTATGAACCATGCTGCACATCTGATTCTCATAATGATCTTGAGATAAGTACCATAGCTCTATAAATGAAGAAATGGATGTAGAGTTTTCCAAATATGCATTCTTGCTTCATAAAGGCTCTTGTGCATACAATCAGGCACAGGAAAAAAACCCTGAAATAATTTTTCCAAACATTTTTCCCATCTCCACCTTAGTTCACTTTAAGGAAGACCTGCAAAATTCAGTGAAAGGTAAGAGATGTAGTGTGGGGAACTGGTTTAGAAGTATTGTTTGACACTATTCCTGAGAAGGCATGAACAAAGATCAATTTACCCCAATGAGGACCAAATGAAGGACCAAAGTAAGGACATTACCAAAGTCCAACTATGTGAACCAATGAGTTTTACTGGGGTTACTTACAGAAGTATGGGTGAAGGGTTACTTACTTACAGGAGCAGAAATGACTCAAAGATGGCTGCATTACCAAAGCCCACCCCAGCATGGATGACAGCTCATGAAAGCTGGAACCCTGGCACACACTGGACAGCCTGCAGGCAGCGCAAGTTGGAGAATGTCTCTTCCAGGCAGCTTGGCTGGTCTAAGCCTCTTCTATGCAGCTCCTCCTGTCTGAGGTTGCCTCTCAGTAGTCCTTACTGCTTATGTACATCTGGGGGGGGGCGGTGCAGGGCTAGTGTATCTGGTCAGTTTTAGGGACTTCCTGAAGCCTTGAGCTTAAGGAGCTTCCGGGCAGGCTGAAATGTTTTGTCTCCCTTTAGAACACCCTGTGGCTTAATGAGCTTCCATGTTGTGGAATAATCTTTTTGTACACTGTGAAGATATATCACTCGGATTGATTTAATAAAAAGATGAATGGCCAATAGCTAGGCAGGATTTTCGGGGTAGAGAGGATGCTGGAAGAAGGAAGGGGGGTTGCAGGGAGACCACAGGAAGCATGACATGTAGGAGATGAGGTAACAAGTCGTGAGCCAAGTGGCAGCATGTAAATTAATAGAAATGGGTTAACTTAAATTATAAGAGCTAGCTAGAAACAAGCCTAGGCTATCAGCCAGGATTTCATAATTCATAATAAGTCTCCATGTCATTATTGGGGAGCTAATGGTCCCAATGAAAAAATTTGTCTACACTTCTCCCCAAGGTGGAAAGATTTACCTCAGAGAACATTGCCATACAACAGAAGAGAACTGAATTGGGAGTTACTGGGTTAAACATACAGCTAGAAAGAATGTTGCCAAAATGCTGACATTTATTGCAAATCCTCAAGAAAGAGATACATCATGCTGCTATTCCTAAATTTAATTGACTAGAGGACTTGTTTCTTCCTTCCACAAATATTTTGGGGGCTCTAATGTTCCACAAACATTCTGGAAATTGCTGAGTTAGCACAATCATGGACCTACAAAGAAATCCCAAGCATTCCCTTTTTTAACATTCTTTAACACATACAGCTTTCCCCATCTTGAATCCATCCATTCAAAATGGTCCCCATTTCAGGCATCACACATGCTGTTTTCTCATCTTACTCATTTGCAGCACAACACTGCTCTACAGATTTTTATAAAGACGGAAGAGTGAGAGGGCTGCTTTTCAATCTGAATTTCTCAATTCAAATCCCCCCCATTTTTCTTGGGGTTTCTTCTAGCTGATGATTCTCTTTCTAGGCACATACCAACACCTGACCCAAACCTTGTTTCCTCCAGTGTATTCTTCTTCCTTACTTGCCTTGTGCAAAGAGACCCCTCCCTTTTTAAACTCTAGTCTAACAACACCACCAGAATTTGACACACACTTCATTGGATCACTGGTTAGAGGAAAGAGACATAGAGAGGGAGAGAGGGAGAGAAGGAGAGAGAGGGAGGGAGAGAGAGAGAAAGAGAGAGAGAGAGAGGAGAGAGAGAGAGAGAGAGTTTATAGATGAGAAAATCAGCAGACAATGTGCTTACGTGCCTACCATTACAAAGCAAGTCAGCAATGAAGCCAACATTTTAGCCTGATTCTTCTAGCCTGAGGACCCATATTTTTTCTCCTATTCTATGCCATCTCTACCCAGCACAACTATTGTTTCATAGCTGTAGGAGCCAAAGCCAATGGAAGGAAAAAAATCACACAGTATGTGAGTCCCGGTGATAGGGCCACTTGCAAAGGCTCAAAGTGGGAGCATTTCCTCCTTAGGAGGCTGTATCCCCCAATTTGGTACAGGGCCCAGACACTACTGCAAATCTGCTCTTGTTACCTGGGTACCATGGAAATTGTAGCTTGAAGCTCTAGCAATGGCAGGAGGTGCTGGTCTCCTCCCTGGGGAGCAGCCAAGGCAGGTCAGCCTACTAGCCTGCAGACCCAGCACCTAAAATAAACCAAACAGCAACCTCAATGGAAACCAGGCAGCCAGCCCAAAAGAGATGGCACAGTCTTCCACCAGCCAAGAGCCACTGCAAACACACACACACACACACACACACACACACACACACACACACACACACATACTCGGAGGCTATTGTTTCAGTCTTTAATGAAGAGCCACAGTCACCTTGGTTTTGGAATTTGGGCCTGACAGATATTGAGGGAGCCAAGATCCAGGAGAAACTTGGTTGTGAGTGTGAGTATGCTGTGGTAGGAACAAAGATGGACATGATTGTGCCTTTCTACAAAGTCAGAATTTATTGAATAATAAATACACAAGCCACATCAGTATGGTTGGCTATAATTTCCCTTGATAACTGGCTGTTGGCAGTCATAGGTTCTTTTATCCCAGGCTTCATTACTACTGTAATTCTCAGATCACATACAACATTCCACACAGTGCCTTGCCCTGAGAGACTCCATTTTACAAGAAGTAGCTGACTTCAGCATATATGCAGAAACAGGGTGACTTTATACTTTGCTGAACACATTTGGACCACTGTCTAGAACCATGCACAAGTCACAGACTGATAAATAACTTACTCTTATTAATCAGGACAATAGGGGCATGTGAGTATATTAAAACCATATGATAAGTATCATAAGAACTTTTTGATTTTTAGAACAACTTTTTTTATTTGTTGAGAATTTTCTGTAGTATATTTTGATTGTATTCACTTCTCCTTCCTCAAACTCCTCCCAGACCCATTGCCTACTCACTCCTATTCCCTGCCCCCACTCAAACCCATCAAGTCCAATTTGTACCACCCATATACTCTTGGATATGTGGACTTGCAATGGAATACGATCCACCTACCAGGGCCTACACCCTCAGAGAAAACGGATTCTTAATTTTCCAGCAGCTCTCTTAATTAGGCCTGAGACTTTGTGCACACCTCCCCCTCCATGTTGGATTTTGTCTGACTTCAGCTTACATGGCTTTTGTCCATGCTGTCATAACTACTATGGACCCATATATGCAACTGTCCTGTTGTGTCTGGAGAACACTGTTTCCTGGTAGTCTTCCACTACCTCTGGCTCTTACAATCTTTCCATCCTGTGGTAGTTTGAATACAAATGGCCCTTCATAGGCTCATATATTAGAATGATTAGTCATAAGGAAGTGGCACTATTTGAAAGGATTAGAAGGGTTAAGAGGTATGGCCTTGTTGGAGTAAGTGTGTCACTGGGAGTGGGTTTTGAAGTTTCAAAAACCTGTGATAAGCCCAGAATCTCTCTTCTCTCTCTCCTCTCTCTCTCTCTCTCTCTCTCTCTGCCTATGTATGGATCAGGATGTAGTTCTCAACTACTGTTTCAGTGTCTGCCTGAATGCTGCCCTGCTTCCCACCATGATGGTAGTAGACTAAGCCTCTGAAACTGTAAGCAAGCCCCCAGTTAAATGTTTTCTCTTATAAGAGTTGCAGTGGCCATGTGTTTCTTCACAGCAACAGGACAGTGACTAAGACACACTCATCTTCAACAATGATCCCTGAGCCTTGGGAGGAGGGGCTGTGATACAGATGTTTCATTTAGGTTTGAACATTTTGATATCTCTTATTCTCACTTTGAGCAGCTGTAAGTGTAGTGGTTTAAATGAGATGCCCCTCCCCTCATAAATATTTGAATACTTGGCCTCCATTTGGTGGCCGTTTAGGAAGGATTAGGAGATGTGACCTTGATGGAGGAGGTACATCACTAGGGGCAGGCTTAAGGTTTCCAAAGATTTGTGCCATCTCTAGTACGCTCTCAGCTCCCTATTTGTGGAACAGGATTGATTTCTCAGCTACTGCTCCAGCACCATGCCTTTCTGCCTGGCTGCCATTCTCCCTGGCATGATGGTGATAGACTTTTCTATCTCTCTGGAACTGTAAGCCCCAATTAAACACTCCATTCTATATGTTGCTTTGGTCATGGTGTTTCATCACAGCAATAGAAAAGTAACTAATAGAATGGGTCTCTGTGTTAATTGCCATCTACTGCAAAAAGAAGCTTCTCTAATGGGGGTTGAGAGGAGATGCATTGATCTATGAGTATAATAAAAAGTCATTAGGAGTTGGTTTAAGACTATGTCCATCTATTGGAGTAATAATATTAAGTTATTCTCTTGGGTCAATGACTTCTCTAGTCACAGGTTCTTGTCCCTGATAACAGTATGCTGAGAACTTATGAGAGATAGACCAAGGACAGGATACAACTTCCTTACCTAAACCTCACAAGGAAGAGGACACCTAACAGTGGTGACAGTAGCTCCACTGACCTGTCATCTAACCACCAGGTGTATGCACCAAAGGATCCATAGGCAGAGAACTCATGGCTGTCTAGGACTTAGACTCTACTTGGTCCCACTATTGGCCACTGTCCCCTGCTTGAATTGACATCCTTCTGTCTACCTGTCAGTGGTGGTTTGAATGAAAATGTCCCCTGTAGGCTCATAGGGAGTGATGCTATTAGAAGGTATGGCCTTGTTAGAATAGATGTGTGTCAGAGGCCACTGTCATGAGCTATTGTGTGTCATGATGCAATTACAGTTTATAGCAATTGATAATTCAGATGTCAACCCACCAGTGGAATGTTTTCTGATGAGCTAACCTGTTGATCAAGGCTTGCAGGCCACCAACTCTGAATACTGTTGCTTTCATCTGTAATTTCTTGTTTTTTTTTTTTGTTTTTTTTTTTTGGTTTTTCAAGACAGGGTTTCTCTGTGTAGCTTTGCACCTCTCCTGGAACTCACTTGGTAGCCCAGGCTGGCCTCGAACTCACAGAGATCCGCCTGACTCTGCCTCCCGAGTGCTGGGATTAAAGGCGTGCGCCACCACCCGGCATTCATCTGTAATTTCTTGTGCAATAATAGCTATGATATCTCCCCACTACCATGCATTTTCATAAAATGTGTATATGTAATCTCATGATTACATCTTATGGGCACATGTATCTGTGGGTGGTCAGGAAGATGACTTTTCATTTAGCTGTATAATTTTGATATATAGAAAACATAGTAGGAGATACTTCATAGCCAGATCTATTGTCCCAGGAGTCTATAGACACTTAAAACCTGCTTTGGTCATTTTGCTCAGACTAACACAAAAAATAATAATCGCTCCTGAGTCTAACACAAACTGCATGCATTTAGTTCATTTTTACCTCAGAGCAAGTTCAAACTAGACTAAATTTGTAAAATAGATCATAAGTTTAAAACTCTACAGTTACGCACAAGATCAGAGTCGCGGGTATCTTACCAAGGTCACTAACAGAAAACATCCTAAGAAAAGCCTGCCAATTCTTCACTTGCTAAGTCTATTGATAGAAAGCTATGTCTCAGAGTTTGTGGCATTGGGCACTGCGCCCCTCCCTCTGGACCTGAGACCTTAGAACCTTGTGTTACCATGGCAATGGCTCTGCTCCTTATCAGCTATTCTAGGAATGTGCTATGAACTTTAGCATTTTGATACTTTTCTCAGGATTGTAAGGAGTCCTGTTAGAAATATATGTATACTCAGGCAAGAGAGGAGCTAAGAATGAGAGCTGAAAAGAAGCTGTATATTTAGAAGCAGGAGAGATGTGGACTTTGGGACTTTGGATTAGTAAAGCATCTGAATGTTTTAAGTAGGACTTAATGGGCCATACTAGTAGGAACACGGAAGACAGTGGTACTGAGGATGATTTGAACTGTGGGGGCCTGGCTCAAGAGGTTTCAGAGAAGAATATTAATATGTGGCCTAGAGATTGTTGTTGTAATATTTTGGTGAAGAATGTGGCTGCTTTCTGCCCTTGTCCAAAAAATCTGCCTGAGGCTAAATTGAAGAGTTGTAGATTAACAGTTTTGGCAGAGACTTCTAGACAGACTAGTATTGATTGTATTGCTTGCTTATTAGTGGCCACACTTATGCAATAATGAAAAGAAGCAAATTCATAAAGGAAAAATACAAAATGTACAGTTTGAGGAGAAAAGGGGCACCAGAAAGTATAAACAGATTAAAGAAAAGCCTGATGCTAAGTGGAATAAAGGGAGTGGTGACCTCAGAGAAAAACCCCACCCAGATAAGCTTCAACTTGTGAAAAGGAATTAAAGTGCAAAGGAAGTAAAGAAAAGTTTAGGGCTGGGTATGGCGGTGCACACCTTTAATCCCAGTGCTCAGAAGGTAGAGGCTGGCTGATATTTGAGTTTGAGGCCTGAGCTACAGGACAGCCAAGCTTAGGCAATGAAGGAAACCATTGAAAACAGAAAGCTGGTAAAAAATGTATTTGAACAATGGGGCCATGTTCCAGCCTTAGCAAGCAGCAGAATTTGGCAGCTTCAGCCACTTGGTTCTGGATTTAGAATCAAGAATAAAAGAAAGGGGTTATGGAATTTCCCTCTGTGACTAAGGAAAGTTGCTGAGGCCAGGTGTGTGGCAGGGGTGTCCCTGCATTGAAGCCCAAAGAGGCCATTGTGTGAAGCGTGAAAGTAAAGCCTGTATTGCCTTGGAGACCCCAAGATGTTGGAAATACCAGAGCTGTTGAGTATCTTCTGAGGAAAGCTGCAGACTGTGTGGAAACAGCTCAAAAGAGAGAAGTATGTTTCAGTCAACAAAGCTGAAAGGAGTTGGAGATCTGGAGAGTGCTTTGACCATCAGACATGGAGATGCAGAGTTTGAAGTTTGTCCAGCTGGTTTTCAGTCTTGCTTTGGTCCAGTATTTCCTTACTTTGCCGAATTTCCTCCCTTTTGGAATGGTAATGTACATCCTATGGCATTATATGTTGGAGGTATGTAATCTGCTTTTTCATTTTGATTTTACAGGAGTTACAATTAAGAGATTGCCATGAATCCAAAGAGACTTTGGACTTATAAACAGGTTTGAGACTGATAAATTATTGGGACTTTTGAAGTTGGAGAGAATTTTTTTGCATTATGATATGGCTACAAGCCTATGGGGGCCAGGGAGTGGAATGTGGTGGTTTGAATGTAAATGAGCCCATAGGCTCATAGGGAGTAGCACTATTAGAAGGTGTGGCCTTATTGTAGTAGGTATTGCCTTGTTGGAAGGAAGTGTGTCATTAGTGGTGGACTTTGAGGTTTCAGATGCTCAAGTCAAGCCCAGTGTGTCTCTCTCTTCCTGCTGCCTGCCAATTCAGATATAGAACTCTCAGCTCCTTCTCCAGCACCACATATGCCTGCATGCTGCCATGCTTCCTGCCATGATGACCATGGACTAAATCTCTAAAGTATAAGTCTCAATTGAATGCTTTCCTTTATAAGAGTTGCTATGGTCATGGCATCTCTTCACAGCAATAAAACCTAACCTAGACACAATCCTTCTATCTGCACCTGCACCTGCTGTCCATCTGTTTGTCTGTTCATTCACCTGAACCCTGTCCTGTCCTTTGTCTCTATAACCTCCATGGTCCCTCATCTAATTTTTGTAGGTTAACTTGACTCTGTCACTCACAGAGCCCTGACCCTACAGCAGCATCCCAGCAGAGTTCATTATCTTATTCCCACAGACAATCTCTATGTACCCATATCAGTTTCTGCCTCTCAGGCCTTGAACTCTGTTACAGCCCCTTTAGTCCTTTGAAATCATTTTGTGAACAACATGTATACAAATTTAAACATCTATATTATATTTATCTGTTTTTCTGTCTGTCATCTTTCATCTATCTATCTATCTATCTATCTATCTATCTATCTATCCGTCCATCCGTCCATCCATCCATCCATCCATCCATCCATCCATCCATCTATCTATCCATCTTTGTTATGTGATGTAAGAGTTAATTTTAGTAGTTAAGATTTAAATAAAAGGACCCATGTTTGCCTTAGCTGGCTTTTAAGGAAATCATGACCACTTGGCAAACCACTGCCAGCAAGACCACTTTACCTTTGTGGCTGCACTGTCATTCAGTGGTTCTGACATTGGAAAGATACAAACGTGTGTTTGTATCTCTACTATATCACACAAATGACAATGGCTAATTCTACTTCCTAGTACACATGACTCCTTCTCCCACTATTAACTCTTATTACACAATTGTTTTTCACTTGTAAACTTTAAATTAGAAATTCTCCATAGCATTGTGAGTTGAAAACTGCAATATGGGGTTTTTGTTGTCTTATTGAGTTTTCCCATTAAACTGAAGTTTAGGAGGATTCTGATCCAGGAGAGAGTTCAGTGTTCCTGAAAGAGTCAGTTCTGAAGAACACAGCTGTCAAAAAATTCTGTCTCTGAGGTCCTTGTCATGAAGGCAGCCCATAAAAGTTCCAGGTTGCTGGTGTAACCAGCAGTTGCCAAGAGATGAGTTATTATACTTAGATTTCTTATAATTCCCTTTGCCAACAGCCAGACATACCTGTTGAGAGACGAGGGTTTCTCCTCTTTTTACTCAAGAAGATTTGGAAAGTGACTCTCTTGTAGCTACAAAAGCAATCAAGGGTTGGTGTTGCTGCAGGAGATGACTTCTTTTTCCTCCTGGTGTCTGAAATGAAGTAAGAGGACTTGGGGAGTTGAGGATCTCCCTAAATGTTTGATAGACTAGAAGGAAAAGCAAAGAGGACTCCTCCAGCCAGATTGAAGTAGATACAAGGGGAGGCAACCCTGATGCTCTGGGGGGCTCAACTCACAAATATGCAGGTTTACTTTCCTGTCCAGGATTTTGGGGAAGGAGGCTGTTGGCAGCACCTCACTAAAAAGAATGTTAAGCTCCATTTATCTTTAACAGTTGGGTTTTATTTTCTTTCTTTCTTAAATTGATATTTTTGATTAGCACAGTGGCATTTTCACACATGTCTGGTACACTTTGTTTTTATTCTCTCCCCTCACCTCCTTTCCCTTCCCCCTCCCTCCTCTTCACTGGTCCCATTCTCCACCTCCCAAATAGTCACTCTTCTGCTTTCATGACATAAATATCTCATGCTCCTCTCTCATTCCCCTCTCCTCTTCACTTTAGATCTCTCCCTCTCCTCCCATGATCCCTTTGTCCTCCTTCTACTTTTAAGTCATACTCCTACACCCACAAATTTAAATCTGTATTTTCTATAACAGAGAAAACATGGCTTAATATTGGAATGAAAGACCCTGCTTATCATAGTCAGCTATTAGGTAAATGAGGACAATTTGACAAACTACTGCCAACAAAGCTGCTGAGCCTCATGAATTTACAGCCATCCAATGATAGAAACACTGTGGAAAGACACAGAGGTGTCTTGTCTGTCTCTTTAATCAAGTCTGGCTTATTTTGCTTAACATAATGATCCCCACTTCCATCCATTTTCCTGTAAATGTCAATATTTCATCTTTTTGTAGCCAAACAAATTTCCACTGTGTGTACATACACAGTATTTTCCTTATCTATTCATCTGTGGATGGACATCTAGGTTGGGTCCATGTCTTGGCTGTTGTGACTAATGCAACAGCCAGCATGGGCATGTAAGTATTTTCTCTGTCGTGTGTTACTTTAGAGTCCTTTGGGTATAGACCGAGGAATGGTATAGCTAGACTATATGTTTTATTTTTAGTTTTCTAAGGAACCTCTATACTTATTTCATTGATTCCATTCTGTACCTCATAGGTATGCAGGATCTCAAGAAAGGGAGAGGAGGAGGCTGGTTCTAGTTGAATGCCTATCCTGACTTAGGCATCAAAGGCATCACATCAGGTTAGGGGAAGTAAAATCATGAAGATTGATATTTGCAGGAAATTTTCTGTCTAGAGGCATGCACTGCCTCAGAGATGGGTGGTAAGTAGCTGGCATGTGAGTTGCAGACTGGGTTGATCCTTGAGTGCTGTCTGCTTGTGGGGAGGGACAGATGTCATTTGCTATGTCTGGTTCTATGTCTGGTGCTGTCTGCTGCTGGAGTACACTGTATGTGGACTTTTCAAGGGGGCTACTAAAGACGTCAGTGTTCATGTTGTCCTAGGAAGGATGTTCCAGTGGAGATAAGATGTTGGATGAATGTCCGGGTAGTGGGGTATGGACACTCAGGGTCTGGTGATGGGTCCTCTTCTGAACTCAGAGACATTTTACTTTCATTTTTTATGTGTGGGGGTGGGGTGGAGTGGGGGTGGGGTAGAGTGGAGGGTAGGGGTGGGAGCTGAGTGGCATCCCTGGAGCCAGTGCCCCGGGGTAACTTGAATGTTATGAATTCCCAGCTGAAAGACCAGCCAAAAAAATAAAAAAGAAATGAGCAAAATAGCATAGAACCCAAGACCTTAGGGCTCAGTGTATTCTGGTACAACATTCCAGTGGGATTCTGGGATGCTTGTCAACAGCCGTGGCTGCTCTTGGACTTTCCCATGGCCTATTCCAGGACAACCACAGATCTGCAGATGTTCCCTCAGGACCGGGTCATGGCCAAGGCCCGTTTCAACAGCAGCTACTGTTGCTCCTGGGGCCAGAGGCCAGTGCTCCTGTGGCCTCTGGCAGCAACCTCCTGCAGATCTCCCCCAATTCCCAGCAGGTGAATGGCAGTCCTTGTGGATTCCTCTTTGGAGACAGACAAGGTTTTGTTTGTTTGTTTGTTTGTTTGTTTGTTTGTTTGTTTTTCCTGTGGTGTGGAGGCAACAGATACGGCTACATGGAAACAGATGGAAGGAACCCATGCAGTGAGTAGGAAATTACCTCCATGATCCAAAGGGGGCGTTCTCCGTTGCATGTTACAGGGTAGGGTGAGGAAGTGAGCCTGGACAAGAGAGGACAAGTCATGGGGAGTGATGTCTTCTTTCTGATGTACCAGGGTAAAGGAGAAAGGATATTTCAAAGGAAAGATAAAACTACCCCCAAACTTACTGGCTTTCGACCAAAGCCATTTTTTCACATCCCCGTGCCTCGATTACTATGTTATTCACTTCTTATAGCAATAAAATACCTAAGAAAACCACTTAAAAGGAGGCCGGTTTCACTTTGTCTCCAGGTTTTAGGGGTGTTCTGCCCATGGGGTTCTGTCACCTGTGGGCCTTTGTATACTGAGGAGACATGGTGGAGCCAGGTGGCTCACTCTGAGGTAAATAAAAGGCAGGCAGGTAGACAGACAGACAGAAAGTGCCTGAAGACCAGACCAACACTTGGAGGGCATGCCTGTAGTGACCTGCTTTCTCCATCTAGGCTGTACCTCAATGGCCCATTCAGTTATGAACTCATCAGTGGATTAATTTAGTCATGAGGCTAATGTCCTTATCATCCAATGACCTCTCAATGACACACCAACTGTGGATCATTTTGACATGTGAGCCTCTGGGGGTTGCTTCTTATCCAAAACATATCACCCTTAGGCTCTGCCAAGTGTTGTCTGTCACCCAAGTTCTCTTGCTGAGTTGTGTTCTGATGGCTGCCGGGGCTGGAGTCATCTGAAGGCTTGACTTGGCTTAATATTCAAGACAGTTCCTTATCTCACATGCCTGGGCCTTGGGTTAGGTTGACTGGAACGGCAGGAATGGCAATAAGTGTGTGTCCCACCCCCCCATGGCTGCCCCAATTGGCTAACTTGTGCTACCCTACAAATATGGAGGGCACAAAAGAGCTGGGCTTATCAGGAGGCTGGATTTCTTCACAGGAAGCAAGGAAGAAATGGCATATCTTTTTTCAAGACTAAGTCCAGACTGTTCTAGAATATTTTCTGCCTTAACTTGTTGATCAAGCATGCCAGCTCAGATTCTAGGACACAGAGGATTAGACTCACCTCTCTAAGGAGGAAAGGCTGGTGCATGCAAGAAGAGATGGAATGGATGGTGGTCACCTTGGAGAGAAGCCAAGACTGAGGTAGAAGAGGACCAGGAAGACAGCCAACACTTGGTAGTCAGAGGATGAGGGAGACAGCCAGCCCTCTTGGACCATTGTACAGGTGGCAGGCATGGATGAGGCAAAAGTGGGAGGTAGGTTGGATCCTCATGAGCTGTGGTAGGGAAGTTAAATTTTATTTTTCAAGATTTTTTATATTAGCATATATTAATTATACATAATAGTGGGCTTCATTATGACATTCTCAAATATGTATATAATGTATTTTGATCATATTCACCCCCTTTACCCTCTCTTGTCCTCCAACTCCCCCTAATCCTTTCTTCTTTTTCACTAGTCCCTGGTAAGTTTTAAGCCTCATGAAGGCCTCTCTACTGTTGCAACAAACCAAATCAGACCAAATTGGAAAGCCTAGGTTTAACGGGTAAAGCACTCCAGGCGATTCTCTGGCCCTGCAGAGAGGAGACAGGTTTGCGAGACTGGAAGAACCATGGGTCTGTTTTCTGGGATGCCACTTATATATCCCCTGTGGGAGTGGTCTTGAGCCTCTCCAGGGTAGGAGCTGTGTTTGGTGGGCTCTAAAGGGGCAGGTTTAGGGAAAGAGATGGAGAGGGGAGCCGAGGTGGATCTTCCACCAGACTCCTTCCAAACATTCCAGACTCTTTAGGTATAGGGATGCCAGGGTGCCAGGGGTTGAGGTGGAGCTCCCACCCAAACAGTCCCCTTCCACTTTGATGTCTTTGTTTATGTGTTTGTTTTGGTGACCAAATGAATTTACTCAGAGTTGCCTGTAAGAACGTAAGGAGGTATTTTTAGGAGCATGAGCAACCTCACAGTAGCTACACCACTGAAGATGTTCCCTCTCCCAGAAACCGCTTACTGCCCAGAGATCTTCAGGGAGACATGGGACTTGTGAACATGAGTTAGAGATTTTTAGGAGTCCCAAAAAAATTCTCATGTGTCAGTCTTTCTAAGGGCTGATGACCATAAGGAATCTGTCTTCTGCTTCCTCCCAGGCAATCCGGCCAGCTGTCCTAATGTTCAGGGTTGATCTATGGTCTTTGGGTTCCCAAACCTTCTGTGACTCCCCTTTCCTCCTGCACCAGGCTTGATGTTGCAGTCTATGTCTTAGGGATCTCTACCGAATTGTGCTCATATTTTTTTTTCTCAAGCTGTCATAGTTGGACCCCTTGTTCTCCCATGAGCTGCCTTCTGTCTCCCTACTCCATGGCTTCTCATATGGATCATTTTGCCTAGAGTGTGTTCTAGGACAGGACTCCATCTGTCAAAATCCCAAATCCTGTCCTCTTTTAAAATTTACCTTCAGGAGCTGGGAAGATGGCTTAGTCAGTGTCTACCCCGCAAGCACAAGGATCAGAGTTTGAATCCTCAGAACCCATGTAAAAGCCAGGCATGGTGGTATACGGCTGTTAACCCTGCAATTGGGGGTGGGGGGGTGGGACAGAGGGTCCTTGAAGCTCATTGGCCAGTCAGCCTAGCTGAATTGATGAGCTGTAGGTTCAGTGAGATACCTTTCTTAAAACATGACACGGAGAGCAATAAGGAAAGACACTTGACCTCTGTTCTTTATGTGCATGTGTATACACATGCATGTGTACATACCTGTACACACAGGTGGCCACATCCACATACTCCCCCTACTCCTGGCTACTCAGTGCTTTGGGAAGCAGCTACTCTCTGTTTGTCTCATTCTTATTCCCCTTACCACGGCTTCAAGGTCTTCAGGGACAATAACCACCAGAAGACCTTGCTGCTTCTGCCCCACGGCTCCATGCCCTGCACACAGCAATCATTCAGTTGATGGCCTATTGAATTCAACAGTGGTTTCTCTGGGCCACCAGCCTCTGATTGTCTCTTTCCTTTCCCATGGCAAATTGCAGCATTCAGCTCCCAGCAACTCCTGGTCCAGGGCCCTGAGGTTCCTGGCAGGCCATTCCCTCAGGACCATGGGACTGCTGTTCCCAGATGGCCAGGCCTGAGCAGGCTGGAGCTGGGTCCCAAGGAGATGGAGAGCCTCTGACTCCGTGGGCTCCCCTGGCTCCTGTCTCCAGCTGCCTCATACTTGTTTTCCTTGGCACAAGGAAGTCTTCAGTCATCACATCGGGTCCATTTATAGGCATATATCCATCTCTTATTCTCTCAACAAAAAATTACAGTGAGTTTGGCTTAGGAAAGGAGAAAAGAAAGGGAAGTAGAAGCTGCCCTACACAGAGTAGCTACTTCACATGAGGCTTCTAGGGCTTCCTGCAACAGTTTACCCATCCTGGGGAACTGATGCCGTTCTTCCTGCCCACCAGCCCTGTCCCCATATCTCTGCCTGTGCTCCAGCTCCTCAGACTTTACTAGTGGGCTACATGGGCAACAGATATGTCTGAAATTCTTGCCACTAAGGAGGGAAAGGGGTGTGGCTGCCCGGCTCCAGTCATGTCCATATGATCGTACGGTCGTTCATCTGGCACCAATATATTCAGTGGCCACTGTTAAACTCTGAGAAGCGAGGAGCTCTGATTATTCAGGCTATGCCTACAGGCCAAGAAAAGACGAGAACATCCATCATTATGTAGTCCCCTACCTCTGCCAGCCATCCGTTTGTAAACAGTACCTTCTATGTCCCTTGCAACCACCTTTTGAAGTAGCGCTATTATTATCCCCAATTGAGACATGAAGAAACCGAGGCAGAACAGGCTAAGTCAGGTCCCTTGTCACCCCAGGGTCAGCAGCACTACTGGGGTTTGGGTCTTGGAGACCTGGCTTCTGAGTCTGCCAATCAATCGCCATTGCTTTTGTTGCTCATCTAATTAAGGTGTTGAAACCCTAACAGGGTCACCCAGTCCTTCTTATACGTCTGAAAAGCATCGGAAAGGGCAGTGTGTCTGACAGCTGCGGACAAATGACTGGACGAGTCCGAACCAGTTCTCGGCACATGTAATTCAATTTGGTTCAAATTCTGACTTTCCCACAGCTTTTGGTCGCTCCGCCTGGCTTTGTGTGCCCGTTTGGAAAGGCAGATTAACCAAGGGATTTACTGGGGTTTCCAAGAGCAACCTCCTTTTCTTGGCTCCAATCTCTGGCCTGGGAATTCACTAAGTAGCCAATTAGTTCATTTTCTTTTCTCCATTCATTCATCAAACTCTGATTCCACTTCTTGTGTGTGCAGGACACCTTAGGGGCACTAGGAGGGTACGTGGAGAAAAGCATAAATAAATGGAACAGACCTTGCCTCTGCTTTGAAGCAATGGTTAGCGTTCCCGTGTATGCTGCCATTGAAACTGGAAGCCTAGGTTGGGTGTGGTGGTATATGCCTGTAATCCCAGCACTTCAGAGGTGGAGGCCAGAGGACCAGAAGTTAAAGATCACTCTCAATTAGATAGCTAGTCTAAGGCCAGCCTGGGCTACATGTGATTCTGTTTTAAAAAATAAAACCAAGTCTAGTGAGACGGCTCAGCAGGAAAAGTGCTGTTCCTTTGCTCTTTGGGAGGATTTTTAGTACTTTCTAGAAGGTTGCAGGAGATGTGCTTTACTGGTTCCACGTCCACACAAACAGGATTTTATATGAAAGTTCACTGGAGCAAGATATTCTTACAGGGAAGCGGGTCTCAGCACTATTCAGGCCGGGTAGAATGGTGGTGTAGATTTCTGCTCCTGGCTGCGTGGTACCCAGTTTACCTGAATAAGGATGCAGATGCTCTTCCATTCCTAGGGTCACTGTACAAATAATCAGAGATTTTCTAGTTTCATACTTTAGAGAATAACTGGGCTCTGGAGACCATTCCTCAGTGTTCTCAAATCCAGACGGCTGCAGCTTAGCCCTTCTGGGCTGCTGGTGGTCCTTTGCTCACAGATTCATCATTCCAGTCTCTGCTTCAGCCGCACATGGCCATCTTTTCTCTCTTAACTCTGTGGACACAGCTACCTTCCATAGGAAGACCTGAGACCTTGGAAATGAGTGCTTAGAGATAAGCTGAGGGCAGGTGTCTGTATGTGGCATGGACATACTTGCTTAGGTAGAGTCTGGCTTTTTCTGTCACTCTCTAGAAGTTCAGGAAGGATTGATAGCGTTTATTAAGTACTGTCAAGTCCTGCAGCTTAGAACCTGAGTATCCACTTTGTGTCTATAGCACATACAGGTTGGTTTTCTTTCCAGGATCCATTTTCCTTTGCTCCTTCCAAAAGACTTCCAATTTTATATGGGAATTCAAATGACTTCAGGGAAGCTCCTTTTGCTGTAGGCTCAGTATGGGAAGCTATGGCAATTAACATCGTCAATCTGATCTGGAATCATGGAGGAGACAAGCCTCCAGGCACGTATGCATGATTGTTTAGATCCAGTTAATTGAGCTTGGAAGACCCACCCTGAAGGAGGGCAGCACCATTCCCCTGGCTTGTGTCCTAGACTGCACAAGAAGGAAGAAGGTAGGTAGTTAGGTGAGATAATCTATTGTTTTCTGACTGTGGATACAATGTAACCATCTGCCCTCAGCTCCTGCCACCAGGACTTCCCAGACATGATACAGGGTACCCTCAAACTGTGAGCACACACAAACCCTTTTCCCCTTAAGCAACATTCGTCAAAATACTGCAGCCATAGAAAAGCAATTGAGACAGAAGCTCAACCAAAAAGCCTATCCCGTACTAATGATGGATCCCTCTTGGTGGCTTAGGTCAGTCGAGCCCTCTTCAGGAGCTTGCTGGGAGAGTGGAACACAGATTTTCTTGCAGAACTCATGATCTTGGAGCTCCTTAGAATCATCCTTTTGACGTTGCTATTGTTTTTAGTTTAGTTTTTTGTTTTTTGTTTTTTGAGACAAGTTCCTATTATATAGCTTTGATTGGCCTGAAATTTACTTAGTCGCCAAGGCTGGCCTTGGACTCCTGATCCTCCTACCTTCTGACACCGGAGATTATAGGTGCGAAATGCTACACATGGCTTACAGCCCTTGAGATAAATTCCAAGATACAGTAGAGTTTAGAACAGAGAAAAATTTCTCAAGTGAAATTATTGACATCAATATGCCTTTCATCTTTCTGGTCAAGTGAATCAATAGCTCCTTTGGAAACTTAAGCTCCTTGAACTAGCATTTCTTCCCTGTGTATTGGAAAAAGGCAGCAGGTAGATGCATTTCCTTGATGACACGCACTTCTCTGAATATGAGTAAATCACTCGGCCTCTCGGATGACTTTCGCAAATGCAGGTGGAGTAAAACAGAATTATAACGCCTTAGGAAAAGTTTCATCTCTTTGGGTGCCTCATATTCCTCTTCAAGAGAACACAAAAACCATCATCATGGCCGCCCGGACCTACTGATTATCATTTGGGCTATGTGGACAATCCTCCCCAGCCCCAGCTCTACAGAACCAGAGGGAAACAGGCACTTATGCCTGGCATAAGCAACTTGATATATGAGGTTTTGTTTTAGTGAATTGTTCGAGGGTACAGTGCACCACGGTAAGGAAGCCATGACTAGGAGTTTACGACCGTTGTTTCACACTGTGTCTGTAGTCAGGAAGCAGAAAGAGGTAAATGTTGGTGCCCAGCTTACTGTCCCCTTTTTATGCACCCCGGGAATCCCAGGTCATAGAATGGTGCTGCCCACATTCAGCATGAATCTTCTCTCCTGTTACACCTCTTTGGAAATATCTTGGAAGACAAGCCCAGAAGTGTGTTGTCTAGGTGATTCTAAACCCTGTCAAGTTGACAATGAAGATGAACTATAGGGGGCAGATATTCAAATTTCACTGGCCATTTTCTTTGGGCATGCTTAACTGTCTTCAAAGTGGTAGGCTCTCTCTCCTTGATTTCTATAGGAGAGGGACATCCCTCTAAGAACAGATTGGAGCATTGAGGTGAAGGCTGTGAGGAGAGGTTGACAGTGTGAAGATGGGAAGAAAAGCTCTGGAAAGAGAGCAGAGGTGAGCTAGGTGAAGTAGGTACCTCTTAGGGATTTCTACTGCTCTGTAGGAAGATAGATGAAGACCTAGGGTCCAGATCCTGTTCCGCTTCACTGCAGCTGTCCAGAAGCATTGCTGAGCTCTAAAGTCCCAGCTCCCCTGTCTGGCCTTCCCCTACAGTTGACATCCATGCTTCCTCCCACACCCCAGAAACCACAATGGCTGTTCTGGAGAAAAGACTGTGTTAGCACCTGAGGTGGACAGGCCTGGTCTCCTGAGATGCCATTTCTGGACTCACTGTGCTGAGCTAACTCCGGACCTGGATGTTTTCTAAAGGCAAGTGACAGGTATTGAGGGCTCCTCAGAGTTCCCCGTGGAGAGATACATGAGCATGCGTGATGTGAGTCTGAAAGCTGAGTGTGGCCACAAGCAGTATGTGTCTAGAAGGAGCAATGAGCGGTATGGAAGAGCGTTGGGTCAGCCACTCAGCTTCCAGATAAGGGTTGGGATGGGTGGTAGGGCTGAACTACTTCATCCCAGTCCTCAGGAAGGACTGGGTATGTGAAGGTAGCTGGTCCAGGGTAAGACAATAAAATGACAGTGATGAGGCTCATAGGAAAGATTTGGGAAATGATGTCTGGAGAGATTTTTAGAAAGATCTTTCCCACATTGCTGATTTCACAGAAAAGGAGACCTACTGATTCCTAGAGGGAAAAACACTTGCCTAAGTATTCCTTGTGATTGGTGGAGTTGAGAATCATTCCCAGGTCCTTTAACCCCCAGATGGAATGTACTAATAACATATAACAGTGTAAGAAATTACCCCTCAAACCAACAACTTAGAACCACAAATACAATATCTCATTGTTTCTGAGGTCAAGAACATGGATGTGTTTTGGTTGTGTCCTGTGGCTCTGGCCAGGTCTCTCAAGATCCTGTCATCAACGTATTAGGTTGGGTGGCAAGCTCATTGGATGACTCAAGAAAGGGAACCTACTTCTGAGTTCATTGAACAAGATTCCTTGTCAGAATTCTGTTCTTTACAGTTGACTGGACAAAGATCTTCTATTTCTCGATGATTGTAGGCCAGATGCTCTCTAACCCCCCGCCATGTGTTACTTCTCACGTGGCAACCCTCACAGAATAAGTGAAGAATGGGAGAGGTGTGCAAGACAGAAGCCAAAGTGTCTTTCTGAACAGGCCATCTCTTTTGTTGTATCTTGCTCACTGAGGCAACCACTGTGCACAGCTCCTACTCCTGAATATCAGAAGCTGAATCCTCTTAGGAGTTGCCCACTATCCCAAGTTCATTCCCATCTTATTTGTTCCTTCTTCTTCTTCCTCTTCCTCCTCTTCTTCTTTCTTTCTTTTCTTCTTCTTTCTCTCCTCCTCCTCCTCCTCCTCCTCCTCCTCCTCCTCCTCTTTTCTTTTTTTTTTTCAAGACAGAGTTTCTCTGTGTAGCTTTGGTACCTGTCCTGGATCTTACTCTGTAGACCAGGCTGGCCTCGAACTCACAGAGATCCACCTGGCTCTGCCTTCTAAGTGCTGGGATTAAAGGCATGCTCTACCGCTGCCCAGCTTGTTCCTTCTTATGTGATGCAGTAGAGAAGGCAGGAGGCAGACCCCTATTTGGAGAAAACACTATCACTTTCAAGGAAGGGAAAACACAATTATTGAGGTAAAGGACACTTTACCGTCAGGAATCAGTGATAACAGTTAATAAACTATTTCCCCCCAAATAATTCCATTCCTCCTTCCTTTCTCCCATCCCTGTTTCTCTTTTGATAGTCTCACTTTATAGCCCAGACTGTACCATCCACCTTAGCCTCCTAGTTGCTCGGGTTCTAGGCATTCATCTCCACACTCTGTCGAAGTTTTCTTTCTTTCTTATCAGTAAATTGTTTGGTTATAAGAGAGAGTATGAAAGGCATTTGACAACCCTAGACAAGTTAGTTACTCTCACATATCCTCTATCTTCTCACCAGGATAGCACTGTTAATTTCAGGGAATTAATTGAGATGTCAACTTCATGGAATTAATTGAGATGTCATATCTTTCAAAGTCAGCTCTTTAGGCTAGGAGGGCAGTAAGCATGAACTTATTAGAAAGTCAGCGAGGACCTCTTCTCTCGTGGTTAACCTTTAAACTTTAAAAATGGTGAGTATAGTAGCCAAAGTGAACGGACAGGAAGCCGATGAGAGGGAGGAGAACTCTGTGGAAAAGACACCCAAAATTCATATTATTTTCTGATTGCATGATGACATAATGGCTTGCTAGGGTTGTCAATATACAATACCATTTGGCATAGAAATTAATCTCACAGCTTTTTAGACTGGAAGACTCAGATCAAAAGGGCAATGTTTCTGGTTTCTTCAGAGGTCCCTCTTCTTAGCTTGCAGTGCCCACCTCTTGCTGTATCATCTCATGGTTGTCCCTGGGCGTACATACGCCTCTGGTACATTTGCATATCCAAATTTTATCATCATAGGGGAACACTAGTGAGTGGTATCAGTGTTCATTCTCATAGCTTCATTTTAGCTTAACCTCTCTTCAGGTCCTGTCTCTCAATACAGCCACATCTTTAAGTACTGGGGCTAAGAACGTCAGCTGAAAACCTTTAGGTGGACACAAATCAGCCCAGCACTGATGGTGTACCTAAAACACATTGAGATAATTAAAAACCCAAGAGAATTAGCAAGTAAGGTAAGCAGATATAAATAAATATACAAGCCAAGCACTTTATTGCACGGTAATGAACTATTGGATACAGAGAAGGCACCATCCCCAGTCAGCACCCATTGTGGTCTGTAGGCATGTTCTCACATAGGCAGAGAGGAAAGGTGTCTTGTGACAGGCCTTCGCTTGAGTATCTGTTCATAGCATAGGCACAGTTTGAAGCCAGCCTCCTATGAGAACTATGAAATTCCACGCTCTGTCCTCAAACCTCTAACCATAGAGGTTCAAATGCTAAGCATCCCGCTAATGGGTGGGACACACGTGGCTCACCATTTCTCTGGCTTCTCCTTCCTTTCTCAGCTAGGACACATGAAATATATCCTCAAACACTCCTTGTCTGGTTCATTTTGCTCTAACTCATGTTAACATAGGAAAGATTAGTGCTCCAAAGACCCTTTTCTCCTATCAAGTACATCTCAGATGCAGAAAGAGAGTCCGTCCTTATATCATTAAAAGCCTCATTTGGGCCATTCCCTCAGAACAAAGAGACTCTTCCCGGAGGGACTGTTGATGTTCCCATTTTCTGCCAGATAGAAGTTGCTCACAGCCCGAAGAAATGAAACCAAAGTTAGTTACAGAAGTAACGTGTAATAAAGTTACAGTATCTAGACAAATAAAATGCCTTCTTTGTTCTTTTAGTTTCATCCCTTTCTTGAGAGATGATTAGCGTCAACAGCGTGGTGAAAATATTTTTAAAGTATAAAAAATTATGTATACATTTGATAAACTTACATTATATGCATGCATGAATGTTTTAACAAAACCCATCATTCTGTGTGATGTATGGTAAAGAAAAATTAAAAATATTTCTGTTAATATATACGGGGCAGCTACCCACCAACCCCACAGTTCCCTAGAGTTTTCTTGAGTGAAAACAGTAACAGGAAATATTAGATAGAAGGATTTAGAATGTGGAGATAAACAGATAGAAAATACAGGATAGCCTCGAGAGGGCCTGGAACCTATTCCAATGGGCCCTGGCTGTCTCTGCCCTAGAGTATTTATAGAAAGGTCAAGGGGTAGAGCAAAAGACCTCCCCCCAGCACAGCCAAGTGCAAACCATCTCAGACACCTGCACTCAGGTCCATGGTCCAATCATCCTCTCTATGCAGACCTGCTGAATAAAGCCAAAAGGAACCTGAAAATGGGCTCCCACAAAATATATATATATATATATATATATATATATATATATATATATACACATATATATCTGTATATACAGATATGCATATTTATGTACACTTGAAATCTCACTATATTATATTTATTCATGTATTTTATGTACAGAACACTCATGTACTAATCCTATTACAGATGATTGTGAGCCACCATGTGGTTGCTGGGAATTGAACTCAGAACCTCTGGAAGAGCAGTCAATGCTCTTAACCTCTGAGCCATCTCTCCAGCCCACTCACTATGTTTTAAAGCTTCATATTCTTACATTTAAAGGCAATTGCATCGCATGGATTGTTTTGTGTCTCCCTTACCTAATAATATGACTTGAAAAGCTATATGTGTCTCTGTGTTGTCTCTGCATACACACATATGTGCTTGAGCTATGGTGGAACATGCTTATATTCTCAGCACTCAGGAGGCTGAGGTAAGGGGCTTGGGAATTAGAGGTGGGCTATGTGGAGAGTTCCAGACCAGCCTGGGATACAAAGCAAAACCCTGTCTCAGAAACAAATGAATAACCACCCCCGTATGTAGTCTTTTTAACTGCTATAGAATAATGGCATAGAAGTAACTTGACTAGGATGTACTGTAATAGAGAGGTACAAATTAGGCTTTTAAAGTCTATATTGAACACTTTTGGTACAGAGAATATATGATGTAGTTCATACTACTATAACAAAATACCTGAGATGTGGTCATTTATAAACAGTAGAATTTCATTTAAGGTCAAGGGGCAGATCAGGTGTCTGCTGAGCCTGATCTCTGGTTCCAAGATGACATTTTAAACATCCTCTGAGCATGGGGGTGGGGTGGTGACTCTGAACGGCCTTCTAGTTCTCTTTAGCCCTTTAAGAAGGTGAATCTCCCATGGTCCAAATCACCTAGTAGAGGCTTTAATGTGGATTAACCTCTAACACGGAGAGAGCCTCAGCAGATCCTTCAGGTGAAATTTCTGGGTCCAAGAATTTTTCCTATTAGTAGTTTTTGCTTTTGTTTAGTAGTTAGTGTTAATGTTGAGTATTAATAGTTAGTGTTTTTGTTTGTTTCAATTTTCTTCCTGGGATCCCCAGATAAGCTCCATGGTACAGTTTGACTTGCTCAGTCTGTGTCTTCCACAACTTTGAAAGTCTGAAGTTTATGTGTGTGTGTGTGTGTGTGTGTGTGTGTGTGTGTGTGTGTGTGTGTGTGTGTGTATAGCTAGGTGCATGCCATGGTGCATGAGCGGAAGTCAGAAGGCAACCTTCCAGAGTCAGTTCTCTCATCATATGGGTCCCGGGTTGAACTCAAGTTGTCAGTCTCGACAACAAGCACCTTTAAACACTGAGACATCCCATGATTCTCTGTTTTCAATTATGAGTTAGAGGCAGAGAGGTTAGTACTTAGCTCTGTGTAATGCAGAATGTAGGACTCCGAGGTATGTTTCCATCCATGACCCCTTCTGCTTCTTCTGACTCTGGAATCTAGGGATGCTGAGAACATTCCAGAACACAGCAGCCTTCTAGATGCAAATCTTTCTGACAGTTTTCTTCCCGCTGCCTTTTGGACACCATTGGCTGGTGGCTTTCTCATTTAATTCCATTAGTGGAAGTGTGTGCCCTCTATCTTCTCCGGACCTCAGTTTTACCCTCTTAGCTCAGCTGAGTGTCACTCTGAGTTTTGAAAGACACCTGTCCTTTTCAAAGACAACCTATTTTGTTCCAGCAGCCATACATTTTTTCACCCTGCAGAACTTGCCCTTCAGTTCTGACCTGCTTTTTCCAACTCAGCTTTACAGTTACAAGGTTGCCGAGTTTGCCATGAGAGCCCCTTTTGAGTCTACACAAATTAGCTAATAACTCTGAATGATAATGAGCTAATAAACACATTCAATAAATACTTATTCAGTCAGGGTAGTCAGTTATGGTGGTGAATGCTGACATTTGCCCCACTGAGAAACCAATTGATTCCTAGCTTCATGAAGCTTCCAGTCAGCCCTACAACAGACTCTCCACTGTGTTAAAGAACATTCTAGCACTATATTAGAATAAAAGGGGATCATCCCAACCCATCCAGTGGGGCTAAAAGGGGAGAGGTGGTTGTCTGGCACCCTTGTTTGTCAACAGTACTCTGCCAGAGTTAGGGCTACAGTGAGCCCAGTCAGTGTCCTCTCTACAACACACTGGACCCGGGACTCTAAGACTGGAGTAGAAATCCTGGGACTGTGAAGTTCTTTCCTTGTTCTTTTGACTCCCCCATGGGAGCTAAATGCACAATGTCTCTTGTCAGGAGCACCCCCTCCATTCACTGAGTGAATTTTAGTGAGCAACTGTTAAACACACTAAGTACAAAACATCATATACCTTTTCTCAGGGGGAACATTCAAGTTCAGGTTCTGTTCATCTTAAGGGTTAATAATCTCTCTCAATGTAAGTATCAGAACATGGTGCAATGGCCTTTCACTCTGTTCATGGAATAATGGCTGTTCTCAGAAGCTATAAATACAGTCTGTGTGCAATCAACAAACCTGGTTGAGTCAGTGGGGAGGATATTTTCCCAACCTGAGAGGTCCTCTCATGTGTTTAGGGAAGCTGTGCTCCATTAGGACCATTGAGACAGAACTCTGTACTACATTAATCCTTTAATTCAGACAGCTGGAAACTTATGTGGGTTGAATAGAAAGACCACCTTTGTTAAACTGTGGTGGACATTTAATGGGAGGTGATAGTGAAATACAGGAATGGTCTGTTCCACAGAAGGGCTCCCCTTAGTTCTCACCCTCCAGTGATCCAGTGAACCGTTGTCTTTCATTCAACAGGGTTGAGTGTGGTTTGTGCTACGTTTGAGACGATGGATCTCCTCAGGGTTACACCACCATGTTGGGAGTGTCTGCTAGTACTATAACTTTAAAAAGATCCAAACTGAAAGATGAGAGACATTTCTGTTTTTCCAAGTCTTTGCCCACAACTGTCTCCCTCTTATGGGTGCCTCTACCCACCTGCCCTTGCAACACAGGCTGGGCACCATGCCAGCTTTTCTGAGATGAAATTAAGGCCAGCCCACCACTGTTCCCCCAGCCAGAGGCCTCATCCCACAAAGAGCTTCTGTGACTCAAGCAGGTCATGGTGCGCATCTCTTGGTGGTTGTTGCCCAACTTGCTGTGTAGTGAATGATGTGGTTTCCATTCAGTCCCTGAGGCAACCCTGTAGCCAGACCTACACACTTATTTTACTCCATTGTAGGCCTTTGTGTGGAGATTTCAGTTCATCGGATTCCTTTTGATGCTCTGGGTAGGTGTGAGTTGCTGAATCTTAGGTCCTCATGCTGACCCTATTGAACAGGTGATGGAGAAGTTGAGCAACTTCTAAGTGCTGCGTGGTTGGGAGATCTACACAACTAGGTTCAGGGGTCTTTAGCATGTTATGAAATGTTACTGTCTACACATGACCATGACCACCCATTAGCACACAGGCCAGCATGGTATGGCACTGGAGAAGTAGCTTTAAATCCTGATCTGCAGGTCAGGACTGGGAGAGTGACTGGGCCCTGTGGGTCTCACCCCAAGCCCCAGTGACATACCTTCAACAAAGCCACACCTTCTAATCTTAAACAGTCAAAGCCTATTAAGGGCCATTCTCATTTGAACCACCACATTTCCAGCCATGTCCAACAATCACATACTATCACATTCCAAAAGGGAGTAAGTGGAGGCAGAAACTGAACCAAAAACAAGACCAAAAAAACTGAGAACTTCATATATGTCTTAGATGGGACTGGCAACTGAAACATTTCTCTCGGGCCAGTTCCACAGTCTCCAGCATTCCTGGCAGGTGTCCTCTTGGCATCATCGCAAAGTGACTAGGCCTCCAACTGGAACCAATAGTACTGGGACACAGTGAGGTGAACAGAACAGAGCTGTAGTCAGCCATCTTATCCCTGCCTTGGTTGAACACATGAAAACCACTGTCAAATTGCTTGAACTGCTACTACCTGGCATAGAAGTTATTACAGCCAAGGTCACAATTCTACAGTGGTGTTCAACTTGATTCTTGCAGAGGATCCAGGTTCATTTCCCTCCCACATGGCTGGAGATCCAACTGGGCGAGTTTGATAGGGAGGTCTATGGCCTGTTTCTGAATTATGTTTCTAGGCACTGGAGTCATTTGGTGTGTTTATGCTCAATCACCAAATGGATGCGCATTTTGAGTAACGGGTTGGATGGGTAGATTTGAGCAGCTCTAGCAAAGGAAATGGGAGTGCTGGTGGTGCCTAAGATACTGTCTTATCTCATTCAGAAGCAGGGCCAGTGTGCCCTCAAGATCTTTTTCCCTTGGACATGCCAACCAATATCCAGTCGCTAGATCACAATGGGAACCTGGAGCTGTTCTCTGCAGGGCAAGCAAGCCCGTCGAATTGGGGCCAGCTCAGAGTACCAGCTTTCTTCCCGGAAGCTCGGTCTTTCCCAGAGCACAGTCTTCCAGTGGTTGTTCAGCGTCGACCTTCCTGTTGCCTCTGCACAGACACTCCACCCAGGGTCATCTGAAGGATTCTAGGAAGCCCAGGGGAGCAGAGAAGTCTCCAACTCAGGGAACCTTATGAGATGGCTTGGATAGAGGGCTTCTCTAATGGCCTCAAGGTCCCCTAAGGTCAAGGTGGTCTAGAAAGGGTTTTGTGGCTAAGCCCTAATTTCGCTTTCCAAAAAGACCATGAAACTAGGAACAGCTGGCCTTGGTTGAGGAAATATCACCCAGGCAGTGAGGCTGTTCCAGTCCGGAAGTCCCTAGGGACTATGCCTAGTTAAGTACAGTGCATTCCTTGCTACCCAGGTAAGGGTCCAACCTAGACCCAAATACACCTGCTTTCCGGCTGACCACATTCTGGGTAGGCAAAGTTAGAAAATACTCAAGGTGTGATTCAAGATGAACCAGAGGGTCACGTCTAATGGTCTTACCTAAGCTCAGAAACCAATATTTTTCCAACCAAAAGATCAAAGAAAATTTCAGTTTTCACAAGTTTTATTTTTGTTTTCAAAATTGTTATTGAGATGTTGGGGAGAAACAGCCAACCTATACATCCCTTACTTCGTCACGCCTGGCATTTTACCCACTCTCGATAGGATCTTTCTCTGGCTTTGGTCTAACTTCAGGTCTCTGTGGCAGTCCCCCTCTGCTCTCCCGTTGCTGCCTGGTGTTGTTTGAAGTCCACCAGGGCAGAGTTTGTTGCCGCATCACAAGTGGGAGCGGTAAGTGCGACTTGCTGTGGGGAAGGACAGATTTAAAATAGGGACACCTGTTAAAACAGCCATCAACATCCTCGTCCCTAAGGAACTCATCCCCTGGAACCCTGGCATCTGAGGTTGGGATTGCCGGTTCCAACTGAGGATGGCCTCCATGAAGGTGGCTGGGAGAGCACGTCCTTGAACTTGGACTGCTCTCCTCACCCTTCACTTACCATCATCGCCCCGTTTCCTACTCTTCAGGCTGCCCTTCCGGTATTTTCTCTTGCTGCCTCCTCTCTTGACACCCTTGTGAGGAAGTCGGTTTTTTCCTCTCCTCATGCCATGACTCTTTAGCTTTCGGGTGGTCGACATTGTAATTTCTGCCAAAATGAGGGGCTTTGCAAGGCCGGCAGGGCCAGGAGTCCATGTATTTAAGGTCTAAGCCATTGTGACTACAAAGCGGTGTGGCTTAGCAGCCGGGTGGGGCTCTCTTGTGATGTCACTAGCCTTTGCTGCCTCTTGGTCATACATATGAAATAAGGCGGCCTCTTCAGTGCAGCTCAAGTCTGGTCCTCAATTTTGAGACCTCCCCCTGCTTTTAGGTTAAAGAAGGCTTTTCAACAGGTATTGAACAACTAAGTCCCACCCCTGTACTGGGCCTAGGAAGTGTTTCACTAGTGGTCATTAAAATGTCTCTTGCCTGTAGAGAACTTAAAAGTCACTGAATGTGGATATTCATGTGCATGAAGTACTGGTCTCACAGTGTCCACAGGCAGCAAATGTATTTCCACAAACACTTCAGTCTAGGAGAGCTGATTCAGTGTGATCCAAGTATGTTTTCTTCCCAGTCTTTGCACTTTTAACATCAGGGGCTGAGTAAGTCTTAATGTTGTATCTTGTGTGTTTTGGGGTTTTGGGGGGCTATCCCTGGCTTCTCTACCTGCTACAAATCAGTAGAACCAGAACCTCTGCAGATGTGACAGCTCTCTCCAAAGGTTTTCACCTGTGTATTTGGGAGTCTGGGATGCAGAATCACCATCATTGTGAGCCACTCCAGAATTTGCTTATGTAGGTAGGATGTGTCTGTCACACATTTGGGCACTGGAAAGTCTAAAGATATAGTCTAGAGACAAAGTCCTGTGTGTATGGAGCTTTCAGCCTAGTGGATGAAATCCGTTAAACCACTGGTCAGGCATCTACATAAATCGGTGAATTCGTTGAGGCTGTTGAGTTGGTGATGGAGTGAATGGGAGAACTGAGTGAATTAGAGAAACTATAGCATAGCAGTGGTCCAGGAGGAAGGATTTTATCACAGCTTAGCTGTGGGAGGGAAAGGGATAGCTGAGGTAGAGAACCAGACAAGGACCAAGTCTTAGAGATTGGATGTGGGAGGTGAGAGTGGGTAGTGTCAGGGAGTGGATGCTTGAGGCAGTGAGATCAGGCTGGGTTTTTGAATATGGGTTTGAAGTGCTTTTGTGACTTCGCAATAGAGAAACTGAGTAATGATTATTAAGTATGTGAGTCAGGAAGACTTATCCAACATTTTGGCCTCTATAACTCATATCAAGTTCCATAGAACAAATTTCAGCAGACATTGAAAGTTCTTTCTCGCTGGGGAGGTGATGGCACACACCTTTAATCCCAGCACTGGAGAGGCAGAGGCAGGCAGATCTCTGTGAGTTCGAGGCCAGCCTGGGCTACAGAGTGAGTTCCAGGAAAGGCACCAAAGCTACACAGAGAAACCCTGTCTCAAAAAACCAAACAAAAAAAAGAAAGAAAGAAAGTTCTTTCTCCCTCATCCTCCATTATCCTCATTCAAGAACTGAGCAAACACATAGGAGGTTTTTAGCAAAAGCTGGTTGAGTAGAAGAGAATGTAGTACAACCTCTTCTCCCGTATTTCTGATGTTTATAGGTAATAAGATGTTTGAGTGCCAGATTCCTTGAATGGCTTAGCTTCAGGTCAACAGCCTGGTGAGTCTCATCATGGCTTCCTCTTCATATTTTTAACACTTCCTAGTGCACTTGAGGATGGTTTGGTATCTGCTTTTCTCTCAACCTGCATCTCATTGTAAAGCACCCTTCCACACCAGCCAAAATGACTCCTTAAGAGTATTCACTGAGTCCTTGGTGACTTTTATTCTTAGAGAGAGGGTGGAGCGATATAAAACAGTGTTCCACCTTGCCCGTTGTATTTCAAGCTCCTCTGTCCATTCTAGCTGCTCTGCTTTTCCTTCTTCCAAACAGGCCCACGAGAACACAGATCTCCCAAGAAGCTGGGAGCTAGCAGCTCTGCTCACCACTGCATGGAGTTGGGCGGTAAATGTTCCTGCCACAGAATGGGGTCTCAATGAGCCTTTGTGGAAAATATTTGTTAAAAGAACAATTTCGATTTCTTAGCTCATCCTAGTCCTCCCATTTTAAGGACGATGTCACCCGCTTCTCACACACTCCTTGCGTTCTGCCGTTTCTTCCAAGTCTATTATCCTGTAACATCACCCTCCAAATTGAGGCGATGAACTACTTAAGCCCATTTTGTGCCTGGATTGCCGCACAGCGTGTTAGGTTGGTCTCAACGGAAGGCAGCCTATCTTGGTTCTGATACTGGCTGGATTTCTCAGGACTTTGTCTCTCTTGTTTGCAAATAAGCATGTTGAGTTAGGTGACTAGGTGGTCACTAAGATGAGTTGGTGGTCCCCTTGTTACCAATATTTTCTCTCTCATTTCTCACAGGAAATGTTGTCTCCCAGCAGTGAGCCTCTTTCCTCCACATCTTGCCTCATCCAATGGGACTCAGGTTTTCTTTCTTTTTTGACTTTATTTCTGATTAACAAAAGGAAGTAGTTTATAGTAGTACTTGGCAGAGAGGTTGGAGGTATGGCTTTTGTTGAAGAGAAACTGTGGGTCCCTTGGAGTAAGTGGATGGACCTTCTCTCTTGAGATGGTCGGATGCACTGACCATATAATGTCTTATCTCCCATCAGGGCAGCTAGAGTCACGCTTGGGACTAGACATGTCAAAATATTATGAGGACAGGTAGTCCAACGAAATGAGAAGGGCTTGGTGAGAACAGTTCTATACTCTGGTGCTCTGTGCTCACCTCTGTATTTCAGAGGAACTGGATCCTTGGTTTAAGAGGCTTTTCTGGTGGGATGGTCCTGGAGACAAGATATTATTTCTCTTTCCAACTCCTACCTCCCTAAAATCTGCTCTGCCCCAGGGAAGTTGAGATCACAGGATCTGAGAGCTGATGAAGACATTTTCAATCCTACTTCAGATAGCAAGCACACTGAGAAACCTCAGTTGTAGAGAGCCATGCTCTGGGAAGCAAGTCATGGGTTAGGCAAGGGCTGGGCTGGAGGCCTGCGAGTTGGCTCTTAAACCGTATCTCCTGGGGTGGACAGAACTGGGGTGAACATCAGTCACTGTTGTTGCTTTTTCTGCTCCAGTGGAATACGAACCAAAGGCAATTTAGGAGGAGAATAGTGACCTCACCTCTGACCCTTCACAGGTTCAGAGGAAGTCCTCACCCCATCAAGAACCATGTGTTAACTCAGTCTGCTCACTGTTTCTTTACCCTGGCTTCTGCTAAGTTTTATTCTGGTGTGGAAAAAAGAAACCCCACAGAGTGAATGCCTGAGCGGATTCAAATAAAGTAGCAGAGGAATAGCCTGGAAGAGTCTTTTCTTCTATAACTTGGCTTGCCCTGTAGGACTCAGCTTTCGTTCCTTTTATTTCTAGTAGACCGAAGGAAATGGATAACTTCTGATAGTTACTGGAGAGGGATGGGGACAGGGAGGGAAAGGGGAGGAGAGAAAGAGAAAGAGATATTGATTTTCACAGGTGGGTGGACTGCATGTTGTGGTCCTTAGCTACACTGTGGTTAAGGGCTTTGAGGCCCTGTTCTTAGGAAGGACAGGTTCAGAGTGTTACTGTTGTGGCAGTCATATTTCCAATTGGATCCTCTTTCACCTCTCTGAACTTCATTGGTTTTCCTGAGGAGTCCTATAGATATCTTCACAGGGATGAATCTGCCCACCAAGTTTGGACTTGGAGTTTATTAAGAAGGAGAGTGGAAGTGTTTCTGACCACTCTTATACATGCTGGTGACTAAGTGTGAGTCCCTCTCTGAAATCTAAGTCTTCCAAATGTTGTCTTCAGCTGGGGAGTGGGGACCCTGTTCACACATACACCCCGTTTTGTGTACTGCTGCTGATGTTTTTGTTCAAACATGCTGTGGGCATGGGGACAGGCTAGGGAAGGTGAAAACAGATGAGATACCTCACTAAGGGTCAGAGCCTTCTAAGCCACGCACACCTCTAATATCTTCGGTAGAGAACCAAAGACAAGAGATTCAGGACAAATAGTGGCTTTCTGAGAGAAGAGGAGGGACTTTAACTCAGCTCACTTTTACCATCAGGTGCTGGAGACACTGGATCACCTTGGTTCTACGGATGTTCTGCTCTTTTCCATTTTTTTTTCTTACTGGCTCCTCTCCCATCTTTTCTACAGAATTCCCTGTGTCTTGCTATGGTTTTAGTAACACAGTTAGTGAGCAGCTAGAAGATAGGGACTCAGTATCTGTGGGAGACCCTTCTGAGGGTCTTGCCTGGTTTATTTTGGGGGCCCCTTTCCTAAAGGAATGTACCTAGGCAGTGGAAGACACATGGCTGACCCCCCTTGCTGATCTCAAACCTGAGGGCTTCCCATTGTTCCACTGTGTCTTGTCCAGCCTTGACTCTGCACTCATGTGATAGGATCATGGTGGAAGGAACGTGAAACGAGAGAGGGAGCTGGGAAAAGTGTTACATCTGTACAGGCAGGCTGTAAATTAGAGGACTGAAAGTCCAGTTTATTTGGACTTCAGGAAAATTGTCTTCGTTCATGTTGCTTTCCCGGAAGTCATCACTAATAATAACCTGAGCATTGTGGTTATACGCAAAACAAATCCAAATGTCATGCTTCAGATAATGTCCAGATAACACTGACCACTTTCTTGTCTCTACTAAATCTAAAAAAAAAAAAAAAAAAATACGTGTTCTCAGAATACAATGTAGGTTCCTCTTAAGATAGGTATGTCTTAAATTTTGTGTATGCATTAAATCACTTGGCCTCATATGGTCTGTAGGAGTGAAAGTGTTTTAATCCATCTATGGACTGGAGTAGGAGGGTTTCTAGAGAACATAGCAAATAGGCCAGGATGAAGGGAGCTTAGACATCCTCATCCCCAGTCCAGGCTACTTGACATGGACCATGATGCTCAGCTGCAATGACTTTTCTTTGTCTTTCCTTCCCATGCCCTATGCATTTTCCTTGCTTCTTCTCTTCCTTATGTTCTGAGAGTCATTTTTCGGGGTTCTTGCCTTCTAGAAGTCATTCCATCGTCAGATCACCCCCCCCCAAAGTATTTGCCACTAAGAAGGTAAAGAGTCAGGGGTTGCCACATGTTCAGGCCAGCGCCTTCATAATTGATGATATAAAGCATTGTGACCACTGTGCTGGTGCCAATGCATCAGGCAGAGGAGGTACCAAATGGTCCCACGATACTTCACAGCAAGGCTGTATTCTAAGAAGTATCCTAAGGGACCAAAAATACACCTTTATCATTTTAACATGAATGATATAACGATTCTGACCAGGCTTGTTTTGTATTTCTGACTTACTGAATCTGTTCTCAGGGAGACAGAGTATCCATTTGCTTGTGGCTGCAGGGTGCTGGAGCTGACACCCTCACTGCCCATAGGCTGATAGAACTCTCATATGTGAAGATCTCAAAACCATTTATTTACAAAGCAACTTGCCTGCCATTTATGGTCATGGAATTCTGCAGCTGTAGGCACAGAGGTGTCGTGACACTTCACCCCTGCCTCTCATGGGAGAGCACGTGTAACTTGTTTTTAGGTAAGGACCGAACACACACCCAGTTATATTTGAATGCAGCAGTAGCTAGATTTTATTGTCAAGAAGCTCTTGATACAGGGCAGCCTTGTTCTCCTAGGAGGAAGTGTGAAGAGTAACACTACAAGATGGCCTGGCATTCTGGGGGGGATTCTGCCACAAACAGAAATGTCTGCTTCCTCCATAGAACACTCTTCTGCAATGGTGTTAGGAAGGAAAGACCAACACTGAGCTTTAGACAGTTTCCTGGTTAAGGTAGGAGACCAAAAAGCCCTTCAGGTGAGCACACGGGTGTTCTTGGTCTGTCTTGTCACCTCCTGCAACATCGGCTCCAGGCAAAGACACTGCCTCCCCAAATCTACTGCCATCTTGTTTTAAAAAGTTAAGAATATGGAGCAGCAACAGCAGAGCATAAACCTGGGGTCGCTCTGAATCCTGGCCTCCTTGTGATGCGTACACCTCTGGGCTATGATTCCTGCCCATCTCTCGCCTCACCTAAGGCGCTTTGTAGACAGGTACATGTGTAGTTTACTTACCACTCTCTCTTTCTTCCTGTCCCTTGCTCTTCCTTCCTCCGTTGCTCTCCCTGGGGTTAAAACCTCGGGTGGTCAAGAATGACAAGTGCAGATTTTCTGCCTTAGTCCTCTTTTGTGACGGAATCCTGGGAACGTGGGTTTAAAGATGATTTAAAGGTTAGCACCATCAAACTCCTAGGCTTGGCCTCTGGCACATTCTGGGACTTTCTCTTTTTCTTGCTTGTAGTTATTGAATCTGCATTTGTGATGCTCACATTTCTATGAAAATAAATGATTGCCCATGTAGAGAATCCTTGCTACCTTCAGATGCATTGTTATAAGAGGTTGCTTAAGTTTTGTTTTTTTTTTTTCCTTCCAGTACCGCCCAGTGAAGCTTCCTGGAAATGTGTCTAATTGTTGCACTCTTGGGTTGAAAAAGTTCAGGAAACCTTCCTAACAGATGTAGTTCATCTTCTCCACGTTTCCATTCCTATCCCTCTCTTCCACCTCCAGCATCCCTCTCCAGCCAGGCTTTTTCTTCTCCCCTTCAAGCAACCTCCACTTCCTTAGCCAAACTGAGTATTTAATAAGCGAAGAGTGAATAAGAATGTGTTCATGGAAAAATCAGTGGTTCTTATTAAATGCCTGTTATGTCCTCCAAAACCCAAAGATCCCACACGTTATGGCTACATCATCACATGAACTCTCAAAAGGAATCTTTTGGTCACATTTCATATATACTAGGTTCTGCCTAGATCTTTTATTTGTATACATGACTTCTGAGACATTGGACTTGAGGTTGAAGTTGCATCTCTGTGGGGTTCTTGGGGGGCAAGGAGCAGGGGTAATACATTTTTAATAAAGTTGCTGGCTTAGAGCTTTGACTACCACATTGTTGGAGAGGGACTGGAGAAGGAGAGGAGAGGCATTATGGAGGTACAGGGAGCTCCCAGGAGCAGTGGATACATTTGCTACCTTGATATGTGGCAGTATGGTCATTGGGCATATACCAATGTCAAAACTTCTCAAATTGTGTCCTGGAAATACTGTAGCTTGTATGTCAATTAGACCTCAAGAGAGTCATTTTTACGAATTCTATATTTTCCAGGTCCATGCTCAAGAGATTTCTAGAATTAAGACAACGAAACCAACAGCACAGCGCATGCTTATTAAAAATGCCAGACTTGCGCTTGAAAGGCACAGGGAATTTTACTTGGTTTGCATCACTTATATAAAGCTCTTACGTGCTGTATTGATGAGTATCAAGTCAACGTAAGGATTTTCCAAAAGCATTTGCTTGACTTGATCGAAATATTCCAGTACTCTCTCAACCACCCAAGCCAACTCTCCAGTTGCCTTCCAGCCATTGTGACAAAGCCTCCCAAGTCACCAGGTCCTCTGACTGGGAGGGCCCATGTCACAGTCACTTATAGAGGGAGGATGGCTGGACGGCTTTGGAGATGGACTTGGGGTGAGGGAGAGGGATGATGGGGAGGGCAGCCAGAGGCTATCTCAACCAGAACCTCACTGCTGACCAGAGCTGGGGACTGTGAGAAGATGGCAAAAGCCTATCAATGTTGGTGTCCAACATGTTGCATGAAGGATTTTCCACAGAGACACAGGGCAAAGAAATCCCACCAGAAAAGGAACAAAGGCCTAAGGTACTGATGACACTTTCTGGTTTCAAAGGGGACTCTCAAAACCGAGTAATTACTATCTTAGCTTGGCCAGTTTTCTAAAACAGCACATTTTCATCTAAAGTGGGCATGCCCAAACTATGCATCCCATGATAGCTATAAATGCACCCAAACACATTGGTTGAAATAATGTCGTATCACAACATTAAAAGGTTAGACATCTGTTAGAGCATAAAGTGTAGCTCGTCATACAGCTTCCCAAATTCTTCCTTAGCTGTTTTTCCCCACACACCCCTCTTTGTGGTATATAGCTTCCCTCTGGTCTGGTCCACCCTATAGGAGACACTGATGTTATCACTGGACCTACCTCTTTGAAAGTGGGCTCTCAAATACTTTGAAACCTTGCCTTTGATGGTATTTTTAGGTAACAGAATTGGGAAGGTCCCTATGTGACGAACACGTAGCTTTGCGCCTTTTCTGTAACACACTCTGTAGCCCCGGCTGGCCTCGAACTCACAGAGATCCACCTGCCTCTGCGTCCCGAGTACTGGGATAAAAGGTGTGTGCCACCACCGCCCGGCGGAACACAAAACTTTGCAGTGTTCCCTCACAGCTTTTCATTTTTATCCATAGTGAGTCACACATGCTTTGGCTGAAGAAACTGCTTGATTCCATGCAGTACGAAGTCACATTTGTTCCCGTGGTTGACTCAGCGGACAGTACCTCCTGCTGCAGGCCCAAGGCCACCATAATCATCATTGAGCTTGCCTCTCCACCCCAGGATCTCTAAATAAATCATCTTTCTCTGAAAAAAAAAGGGTATTTTCGAGTGCAATTACTTAGCTAAGGAGTAATCTGTGGTCCCTGGAGTACCCCAGCTTTTTTTTTTTTTTTAACGTAATAAGGTTGTGGAGTGTGGTAGGTTGAGAGAGTCAGAGGAAATATACCACTTCTTTCTTGTTTGAGAGATTGCTAATGAAATTCATGGCTGAGCTTTGGTTTGAGGTGCTTTCTGGCTCTAGTAATAACTTCTCTAAACTGAGCGAGAACATCAATGTGGTTCTGAAAAACGAGCAGGAGGGTTTGGGGAGATAGTTTAGTGGGTAAAGTGCTTGCTATATAAGCACGAGGAGAAGAGTTTGGGTTCCTAGAACTCATGTAAAAAGATGAGTGGGTGTGGTGGCCGAAATGTAATTTCGCACATGAGAGGCAGAGACAAGGAATTCACAGACCAAGCTGGCGAGCCAGGCCTCCATACCCCCACATACTTATGTCTCACCATGCATACATACAGACATATGTATTCAACCCTCCCCCCAAACCAGCAAGGTCAAAGCTAATCTGTAAGTGTGAGGTCTCAGAACTGGCTTTTCATCTCTTCCTTAGGCCATGAGAGGTATAGAAACAGGAAAAGGGTTAGATAGGAGCTGTTCCCTGATGCTCATCCAACTTAAGTGGATCCCCAGAGCCTTGGCTCATGTTCTAGGTGGTGATGGATTTCTTGGGCTCTTCTGATGAGCGGTTTTGTTCTTTGGTCACTGTATTTGGTCTTAACATGAGGTTGAGGAGAGATGGTAGAGTACTGTTTGAAGTTTTTTATACTAGGATCTCTAGGCCTAACAGCAGAGAGTCTTGAAGCACAGTGTATTGGAGTAACACTATAGGAGATCGGCCTGTCTTGTGGCAGTAGGCTGTACTGATATTTGACAGGCATATCTCACGGCAGGCAATGATAACCATATGTACACTGACTGGCATAGAAACCTCACGGAGAGAGCAAAACTGCTTTGATTTGATAGTTTTTGTTTTGCACAAGTTAGGTGAGTAGGGGGTGAGGGATAACTTGCGGGAAGTTGGGGGAGGGGGAAGAACACGGTCAAAATATGTTAGGAAAAGAAAAAACAAAACACATGATGAGAAAAGTGGCTGAAGACACCCTTCAACTGTGTCCCCACTCCTGCACCTCTAGCTCCTGGGAGGCTGGATTCTTTGTTCTTCATAATCTTATTCAGTTTTTGCTTCATTTTCCCAAGAGGTCCATGAAGTGTTTGGTAACTTGTTTCTTTTCCTTTGAAGATCCTCTTTTTGGATCTCTATACAGTGGGCTCCTGCTATTTTTTTCTTTTTCTTTTCTTTTTTAAAATTTTTTTTTTATTAACACTGTCATTCGTGTGGGAGTAGAGATGGTTGGAGGGGATGGGGTTAGGGCATGGAACCTACGTATCCAAACCAGTTGTTTCTCAGGCAGTTAAGCCAATGCGAGGTAGAAGACAGCCAAGAGACTATTTATAGGGAGAGGCCTTGTGTGATGCAATACTGGCCATAACATTACAGTCACATGATCCTGTGTGCCTCATCATGTCAGATGATGCAGTTGGCCCCAAATTAAACACTAGGAGCTCATGAATTTGAGTCCCTCATGTCTATTCATTCCTTAAAATCTTTGTTTTTATGCTTTTTCAATACTTTATAATTGTGCAGTTCTCTGGGCTTTCAATACATCTTCAGTTACAACAATTTCATTGTTGAAACACTCCTATCTAGGGGCTTAAAGGACAAATGTCTTCTCTGTTGTACCCCACAGGCCAATACAGGGCAAGCGAAAATCATTTAAGCTAGTCGCTACCATGAAAGAAGCAGGTGTTTTTAGGTGGAATTTAAATTTTTGGCTTTAAGAAAATTGCCATGTCTGTCAACACCGGATTCTCACTTCTTGGAGTCATTGTTTCCACATACCCCCACCCACAGTACATACACAGCCTTGCCGGCCGGACTGTAAAGACTTTGTAACTGCTGTCTTAAATCTTGGTGGCTGGTCCCATTGTCTCCGCTGGTGCCATGTCATCTAACAACTGGTTAGAGGTGAGTTTGAAGTTCCAGGAGAGAACCTGTAGTGTGGACAAAACAACCATCTTCCCTTGGAGTGTCTTTTCAGACCCCCATACCTTAGGAGACCACTTTATTTGGGGCAGAGTTTGAAATCCATAAAGGAAATTCTAGGAGTTACAACCAAGGAGAAGAGACCCCGGTCGATGTTGGTGTGGCTTGGGTTTATGACGCTGGTGACAAACTGTAGCCCTCCCATTCCTGGTATTCATAATTACACCCTGGTGCATCATGTAATGCTGTGGTCTCTAAAGCTGGATCCATTTTGAATTAGTTGGAACAGCAAGAACATTGTGTAGGGCAGAAGAGATGCCTTCAATGGGTTCTGGCTTTGTGTGTGTGGGGTCTTTCTAGCATTGTGGGTTCCTGGAGGACCAGGACCAGGTTTGACCTCCATGGGTGCCCCCAGTGTTTGGCAGTATAGTGACAGTAGATGTTAATCAGTTTATACTCATTCCAGTTTATAGCCATTCCCTCCTGTCCCGAGGAGAGAACCACAGTCTCCTTTTGTGTTTTCTTGCTTGTACTGAGGGATGGAATTGAAGCTCTTTTTACTCAGCTTTCTCAGTCTGTGATTCCCAATAACCTGCGCTCAAGGGGAGATTATGTTAAGGGAGTGATTTAATTTTATCTTACCTTCCAGTAGAGCTTAAGGTAAGGATGCAAGTTCGGGCTTCTTAAAGGGAAGTAGATTGCAAGAAGGAGGGAAGGGAGAGGGTGTGTGGGACAGAAAAGGAGAGAACAAGAATATGTTAATGAGCTGGACTGCTTCAGATGACTGGGGTTCAGTCCTGCTGGCTACGCAGTCATGAGTTCTGAAGAATATGCAGAGATTGGAACATTTACCCATGATTCCACCTGTTCTGGAAAGCCTCACCTGGGAGTGTTAACTGCCTCCTTCCTGCTGCCCAGCACCTTTGATAGGCAGGATGCTTTGCCTTTTGCTGTTACTTTTTTTTTTTTATTTCTTTATGTCCTTGACCAAAACTGAGATGAATGTGCATCATTTAAATTTCTCTAAAAGAAACAGAACAAACAAAAAATCAGATCTCACTCCCCATCTCCATGGCGTCATCTGGAGGGAGTGATGCCAGGCCGAGAGCTGTGGCCTCTTAAAGCACTTGAGTCTGTAGGTGATACCCTGGTAGTGCCCAGCTGAAGCAGGCACCAAGAAGGAGATCCACCAACACTTGTCCCAAGACTGTTTGTATGTTCAGACTGACCATGCACAATTCACAAAAATAAATGGATTTTCTTATTGTTAAATCTCTCTCTCTCTCTCTCTCTCTCTCTCTGTCTCTGTCTCTCTGTCTCTCTCTCTCTCTCGCTGTCTCTCTCTGTCTCTCTCCTCCCCCCTCTGCATGCTGTATAATATCTTATGATTTGGATTTACACAATTTATCAACCAACACTTGATATGTAGTGTATTTCCTATGATTTGTTTTTTATTAAAATACACATAAGAACTTCTACCTTAATCTACTATTGTTCTTTTAAAAACTAGTACATTAGAGCTATCTGTTGAAGCGGAGTGACTAGGTCAAAGAGTACCCACCCCCTCCCTCCCTGCATCTCTCAACTAAATTGCTCCACATAAAGTTTTTATTGACCTCAAGTCCCATCAGCATTGTGAGAGACCATTAGAGGTGAACTCTGGCAATGACCTGAGAGGGTGTGACTAAGAGAGGTTGTCAAATTTATTGGTTAGAGTGTTTTTAACACAGTGGAGGCAGATTAAGGCAGTGTTGTTCTTAACTAGGAGGAGATGATTGGCATTCACTTTTGATCTCCTGTCTTCTCTGAATTCTACAAAGAGCATGTGTCCACCAACATAGATGTGTGTGCACACACATAACACAGAAAATAGCCTTCACTTGTTACGTTTTTGCTTTTCATGATTTCATTTATCCACAGTCAACTATGACATGAAACCATTAAGTAGAGGATCTTTAAACATAAACAGTCCTTTAATATTAAATTGTGCATTGCTCAGAGTGTTGTGCAGTCCATCTTTTTGTTCCCTCTGGACTGAGACACAAGTCATCCCTTTATCCCCAGTATCTGCACTGTACATGGTACCAGCTGCCCTGCCAGCCACTTAACGGGACTATCAAATCACTGCCGCGATATTGCTGTGTTCAAAGAATTCTTAAGGTCAGGGAGAGCAAGAGTAGGCAATTGCCAAGGATGGAGGCAATTTAGTTGTACCAGAGAGAATCCAGGAGCGCAAGGGGCAAGGCTCTCGGTGTTAGAGAGCTTGGTACTAAGTGTGCTTTCAGGCACTCACTCAAGGTCTTGGAATGAGCTTCCCACGAATAAGGAGGACTATTACAAGAGGTGCTTTTAAAAGAGTCCCATTTGGGGGCTATTTAACTGAGCTTTCAAAGGTTCTAAATTGACTCTCACATCATTATACCTCTAGCTTCTGTGTATTCACATAATAATTGGGGTGTTAGGTATTCTGTATTCCAATGCTCATGATTACATGTGTAAAGATGACTCAAATAAATACAGGGCTCTTGGAATTTCAAGTTACTAAATGCTTCGGAGAAACTCTGACAAAGAGAAAAACTTAAGCTAGTTATTGATAAATTGGGTTTGAAGCCTTGACTTTTCCTTTGTTCCTTCTTTCCCAGGAATTAAATAAATGTTCAAAGAAGGAAATTAAATGTAGATCACATAAAAGAGGAAAATATGAAGACTAGGAGAATCCAAACTTCAGTTTAGGCTTTAAATTAGTGAGCATAAACCATAGTTTTCTTTTTTCTGATCTGTATGTGTGTGATTGAGGGGGCACATGTTTAGAGGTCAAAGGACAAACTTAAGGGTCTTTCTTGACCCCTCATCTTATTTGAGACAGGGTCTCTTTGTTGTTCACTGTTACTTAGCCTGTGAGCATCCCGGGATTCTTCTATCTCTTCCTACTTCCTGTCTTACTATATCATAACCATAAATCACGTAGACATTGGGGACTTGAACTCAGGTCTTCGTGTTTCTGTGACAAGCACTTTACCTATGGGCTCATTTCCCCAGCCCACAAACCACGGTTTGATTAGCACTCAGGTGAGAGATGAAATGAACATACACCAGAATTTCCCAGCACCCTGTCAGACTTTTTGCTTTGATACAGAGTTTGTTCATTCTGACCCCCACCCCATGAGCCCATTATGATCTGAAATGTGGAGAAGAGAAACTAATAATTCTCAACTTTAAAATGAACTCAGACATATGTGTTTCCTCTGAGACTTCCCACTAGGGATAGTCAAAGATCTTTTCTTGTCTTTGTGGATGAGTCACATGGACTTCTGATTTTTGGTCTGGCTGGTCCCTACACTGTCTAGACAGGCCATTCCTCCTGAACATTGGTAGCTGTTGGGCTACCCAGTGTGGCATCAGCATGTTTCCATGGGGGTGTATGCACAGAGTTACAGATTTCCACACCATTAAAAAACGTGTCTATGGGACTTGTATTCTGTTACCTCCCCAAATTGCCCTTAATATAATGACCAAAAATTAATTCAGGGTCAAGCATACAATGAGTCCAAAGAGGTTTTGGCAGTGTTCATATTGTATCGCTCGACTTCACTTCCGTCCAACTTCTTAACATGTGACATATGCACTCTGCCCTGCACATGCCATCTCGTCACACAACTCTAGTGAATGCCACCTGACACACATCAGCTCAGATCCGAGACTCTTGAATGTTATGAATTGCAGTGCTTTTACTCTATACATTTTTTCATCTTAGAAATACAGTGACCTAATTACTGAAGACAGATTTTTCTTTTAGTATTTTCCTACTAATAGTTTCACTCTCCAGCATATATCAAATCAGCATCTATTTGGGTCAGAATATTTTGTTTTTAAAGTTGCTGACTTGTTCCATAAAAATTTATGAGGTGTATGCTGTCTGGGGATTAAGATAGAATTTTCAATAAATTAAAAAATGGCCCTAAACACACTTCTGCCATTTTATAATATGTATTTATGTGAAGCAACACTCTTGGCATTGACACTCATAAAATCAAAGTATCAATGAACTCTGAAAAATGCTGAAGATGTTCTACCTCCTACTATATCAAATATTCATCACAGATTTAATTACTTATTTAAAGATAAGTATATCTTTTTAGTAATCAAATTTGTTTTCTCCTTTAATAAGTGGTAAAATCATATGCACAACAAAGATTTATAATTTGTATTATAAACAAATGTTTGATTTAATATATGTCCTTTTACTTATAGTAATAATTATTATTTTGTGTGTATGTGTGTATGTATGATGTTTATATGAGTACATCTGTGTGCCTATATGGAAATCAGAGGATAACTTTTGAGAGCCAGTTCTTGCCTTCCACTGTGGGTTCTGGGGATTAAATTTAACTCTTCAAGTCTGGTCAACACATCTTTACCCACCAAGCTGTATTTCTAGTCCCTATATCCATATTTTATATGCCTGTGGAGGTGGGGTCATGTAAAAACTTCTTGGGTAAAAAGGTTGGTCAAGTGAAAAAGTTCAAGAAGACCTGTGTTGCAACAGCTGAAATGATTTCTTTCTCCCTGGGATACGAAAACTAAGGGTCCCTATACTGCCAGGCACATCAAGCCTTTGCTTCTTATATACACAGAAACGGGCTCAAGTCTGCCGGAAGTAGCTTTCTAAACAAGAGTCGGCCATCTTGAGTCTGTGGGAAGTAAAGCACATAAAACCAGCGTTTGAAGAGCTCCCCCAAGGGACACGGGGCTTCTGCATAGAACCCTGATGGTTTCTGCTATGTAGATATATGAAAGTCACAATACAGACCAAGAGGTTGCAGGAGACAGGTGGCTGATTCAGTCAGTAGATGTTTCAGAAGCTCAGGGCAGGGAAACATCAGTAAAACCAAGAAAGAGTCAGAAACTTTCTCATAGGAAGAGCTGTGCATAAAGCTCAATGGTAGAACACTTGACTCACTTGCAAAAAGCCCTAGTTTTGATCCAGGTAAAACACACACACACACACACACACACACGTGCGCACGCATGCATGCACACACACGCACACTTCATACATTTCTCCTGGGAGGTGTATGTTTCTCCTAGGAGGCAGAGCTTCACAAATGGGCAGGGATCTTAGACTAGAAAACTTGTCACAGGAAAGACGATGACAATTTCACAAGGCTGCGTTGAAGAGAGAGGCTTACATCGAAAGCTGTCCTGCTTAGTTTTCATTGTGCAGGAATCATGAGAAGAGGGAGTCCCAGCTGTATTGCCTACATCAGATTGGCCGATGGACATTGTCTTGAGTGCTCTCTGAAGTAGGAGGGCCCAGGCTACTACGTGTGGCACAATCCTAGGCAGGTAGGCCTGTGTATAGGAAGGCTATCTGAGAAAGGCAGTAGGCAACTTTTCTCCATGGTTTCTGCCTCTGTTTCAGTGGAGTTCCTGTTCTGACTTTCCTCAACGATGGGTTGTGATTTTCGGGTGTTATATGAGAGAAACTTTTTCTACTTCAAGTTGCATTTGGCTGTAGCTGAAGTTTTCTTGTGTCCTGCCCAGTCTGCAGCCGCTTAGACCTAAGTAAACACACAGAGGCTTAGATTAATTAAAACTGCTCAGCCATTATCTCAGGCTTTCTACTGACTAGCTCTTGCACTTAAACCCAGACCATTTCTGTTAATCTATATGTCGCCATGTTTTCCATGGCTTTACCTGTGTGCCATTACATGCTGCTCCCTGGATGGTGGGCTGGCGTCTCCTGACTCAGCCTTTCTCCACCCAGAATTCTCCTTGTCTGCTTGTCCTGCCTATACTTGTCCTGCCTGGCTACTGGCCAATCAGTGTTTTATTTATCAACCAATCAAAGCAACACATATTCATAGCATACAAAACAAAAACATCCCACAGCATTTGGCTGTGGTATTTATCACAGCAACAGAAAAACAAACCTGGACAGAAACCAAGACATCATATATCAGGGAAATTTATTAGATTGGCTTACAGGATGAGGTCTGAGGAGTCCTTCAATGGCTGCCTTACATTGAGAAGCCAGTAGTTGTTCAGTCTAGAAGGCTGGATGTCTCAGTAGTTCCAATCAGGTGCTGGAGTGCTGGAGGATTCCTGGAGAGGTGCTGGTCTGCAGTCTTCATTGGAAACCTGAAGAAGTTGTTCTAGTATCAGAGAAGGAATGCTACAGTAGTAGGCTGGAGGAACTGTCAGCCAGAGTGAAGGCAAGCTGGCCAAAGGCAGTTTCCTTCTTCCGTGTCCTCTTATCTGGGCTGCCAATACAAGGTGCCACCCAGATTTAGGATGGGTCTCCTGCTACAAATAATCTAAGAAAATCCCTCCTAGGAGGGCCTGGCAGCTTGGGGTTTTAGTTGGCTCCAGACATAGTCAAATTGAAAAACAAGGTTAGCCATCGCAGTTTCTGACTCAGGCAGTGTTCGTGACACAGCAGTCTGAGGAGGAACACACAGTGAGACGGCTATATGTTCCAGTTAGGGGCTGAGCTTGCCTTTACTAGCTGCAGATGAACCTCAGACGGTGTCCTGTGTCTGGGCTCTTCATAGAAGAGGCAATAACTTGGTTTCTTTTCTGCTAACTGTGCAGCTGGTGGCAAGAAGACAGACAGACAGTGATTGTGTCATGACAGAGCTTCTGGAAGGATTGTACATATTTCTTTTCCCAGCCCCTTCAGTCTCCCACCCCTTGCCATTTTGATTTCCATTTATGCAACTAGATATATCTAGCTTGAACCATTCACATCTCTATTAGACCCAGCCTAGGGCTGTGCATGCAGTGTCTATACACAACTGATTTTCCGGGATGTTCTCAACTGTAAATTGTTGGTTTGGAAAGTGTGGTCATGGTGGCCCTGTTTCACACTATCAAAAAGCATTTGTCCTGCCTCAAGGAACATGCTGGGGTAGCGGCTAGAGCTGTCTTGTCTCATCCTGTAACCTGGTGTTTTCAAAGTTGACAGGTGCAGCTACCACCGAGGTATAGGCAAAACGGTCTTCATCTTCCTGGCAGGTGAATGAAGGAGGGATGGAAACAGGTAAAGGAAGTGTGTGGTGGGGGCGGCATTAACTTGGAAAATCTGGACCGTTCAGCTCTGTATGAGGGCTGGGTGGGACCACTTTGGGGGAAGAATGGGCATGCTCCTTTCTCAAGGAGCACTGGGAGACCCAGAGAGGCAGAGAACAAACGTGCTCCTACCAACACTCTTGTAAGAAGAGAAGAACCCATTGTGACTACTCCAAACCCTGTTTGCCCAGTGTGGATGGGTTCGGGTCTAGGCCCTACATTTATTCTCAGATGGGTTCGCTATTGGATGTGGAACCACACAAGGAATGGAAGACCGTGGAAGACACTTCCAAAAGTGGATGGAGAAACACAAAGGGGCAAGACACGCTGAAGGAGAGGGGCCAAGAACGGGGCTGAAGACATGAGGGACAATGGAGGAGGAAGACCTAATGCTGGAGGAAGGGGGCTGGGGAGGGCAGCTGTGTGTATGACAGTGGTGTGGTGTGGGGGTTCACGTACCTTACAGCTTTCCAGGAGCTGACTGAGCCGCCGGGAAACAGATCTTGGGGAGAAGTGGAGCTTTGCTGAAAGGCAGGTGCTGCTGCTGAGGTACAGAAATATTGCCAGCTGGGGAGAAAGGTGCTCCGAGGCCTTCCTGCCTCCAGAAGCCTGGCCTACTAGCCCTGCTTGACCTGAGAGGAAGGCTCCTCTCCTTTCCCCAGTTGCCTGGCTTCTCTCTCCCTGCTGCGCTCCCCCACCCCCTCAGATTCTCAGAACTCACTCCCATTGGATTCCAGGAAATGGCTGGTGCAACTTGGTAACCAAATCCTCTGAATCCCTTTGTGTATCTTTCTGGTTGCCTGCCCCCTGGGTTGGTGTCCTTAAAGGCTGTGTCTGGTTACCTAGTAGAAACCTGGCAAGCCAGGCTGGCCCCTGTGGGTCCTACCCTGTAAGGCCTAGCTCCTTACAAGGGGCTGCTCCAATGGGCCATCCTCCCTCTTCCTGACCCAAGTCTCTCTTAGAGAAGCTCAGCAGGCCTGGGCTTGCCCTGCAGAGGCTCCTCCCCTGGCCTTGGCTTCTCCTCCTGCCCAGGTTTCTCTACAAGCTGAGGGATTCCAGGCCCTGGAACTTGCATTTTCAAAGTTCCCAGGGAAATCTTTGAGTTCTAACCCAGGCTGCAGGCTGTGGTTTCCTGTATTGTAGCTCCTCTGTCTAGATACTTCCTCTTCTCTGTGGGGGAATTCTTTTTATCACATCTCATTATATCAGAGATCGGACTAGATTACCTCAGGGATCAACAGAGTCTCTCTGGTAAAGTAGTAGTACTTGGTCTGGTGGTAAAGGCTTGTAAATGGGGAAGTATGGATATGGTGGTTACTCGGGATGGGGAGGCTGAGACAGGAGGATCACAGGTTTGAAGCCTGCCTGGGCAACTTAGTGAGACCCCGCGCTAAAATAAAAAGTAGAAAGAGGTTCGAGAAGCTACTCAGTCGATAAAGTACTTGCTTTATAAACATGAAGACTTGATTTTGATCCCCAGCACCGACAAAATTAGCCAGACCTGGTGATAAGCGCTTATAATATTGGCCCTGGGGAGTAGAGACAGGATGACATCTAGGGATCATGTCAGCCAGTCTAACCTAATTGGTGAGCTCCAGGCCAGTGAGAGACCATGTCTCATAGGTGGTAGATGACATCCCTGAGGATGATGCCCACCATTGTCCTCTGGTCTCCCCATACACATGTATATATGTATAAACCCACCTTTACACGCACACATGTGCCTGCACATACACAAACATGCACACACACACACACACACACACACACACAAACGCATGCATTAAAAAAATACAAGTGTGTGGGTGACATAGCTTGAGTCAGGTCACTTGCTTAGCATTTGAGAGTTCTTAGTATTAAAAACTGACCGAACACCTTAGTCCAGGTAACTAGGATTCTGCTCAGGTCTTACATCCAAAGAAGGGCACAGAGAAGTAGAAAGTGGGGGAAAGTTAACAGAGAGTAAAGTCTTTGTCCAGGTACTTGAGTTTCTGATATGAATGGGTTGAAGGTTTGGGACTTCCTTATAGTACAACCAAGGAAAGCAGAGTGCATGCAGTCGGTCTCATGCCTCAGAGCTGTTCTACCCTAGACTATGGGGAGAGGGACAGCTGCCCCTCCATTGCTAGAATCTATTTTCTTAGCAGGTGTGGGGGTGGGGGAGGACCTGAGGAGCAGCTAAGGGGCCGGCTATGTGCAGATGGACGTGCTTAGTTTGGACGAAGGCTATGACAGCGGGTCATGGCGTGCCTGGGCCAACAGCATGCACGTCACAGAGAAACCTGTTGCAGACCTTCCTCTCTCTCTGATGTGGAGATATACAGCTCATCTAGGGTCCAGCTAGAGCTGGAAGAGCACAACCTAAGTTTGTGGGTGCAGCACATAGGAGACCCAGCACCCCGTCTTGACTAAAGCCACTTGGAACTTACAAAGGGGCTCTTGAGAGAACTTGATTCCGCCCACCTCTCCACAAACGGCAGTGTTTCTTACGTCTTCTTTTCACTAGCCACATCCGTCACCCCTGTGGGGCTGCAGCCTTATCGGCTGCACCCTGATAAAGAGTCAATTGGCCTAATCAGTCTGCCTGGACAGCCTGGCTCCAGGGAAGTTTGCCGATGGTGCCGTGGCCAGAAATGGAGCTACCTGTTGAGCTGGACCCTTTCCCTACCCGCGGGGCCCCATCTACCACGTCCCTTCTCCAGAAACAACCGGTCCTTGGTTGGGCTCGCTCCTTCCTAATCAACCATGAGCAAGTGTACTCTCAAGAGAGATAAGGGGTGGCTTTGCAGGGCTTCTGTGAAAATCAAACAGCAAGGTCATCTGTCAAGGTTGTGCTGGGTCGTGAGCAGCTGCTGGAGGAAGAAAGAGTGGACCCCGACAAGCCGGGAATATGGCCCATCAAAACAATATGTTTTTGCATCTCTCATTGGTACTGGGAGCTAGCTGACATGCCACAGTGTGGCAGGTTGTCTGCCACGGTTGAAGATTCTTCCTGTCTTTTCTTATTGCCTGCTTGTTACTATAAGGTAAAGTGATAGAGCAGGGTCCCCTCCTTGCAGAAGTGGAAATAGGAACATTCTGAGAGCTCTTCGGAGGGAGCACTTGTTGATTTTTCTCCTGGCCTGTGCTGAAGTCCTTGGCATGGGCTGGGACCCACAGCTCTGCCCTGGTATTGTGGCAGGAACCAGAGCTTATGCCCAGGAATGTTGCCTGCCAGGGAGGTCGACTTATGTCCCTCCCAGGCTCAGCCTGTGTGGCATGAAGGATCAGTCAAAGGGATTTGTTAGCCTCGGGAAAATGGTCATCATTCAGGGCTGGATCAAAATGAGTCAAGTCCGCCGTGAGGGAAACCAAGGAGGAGAGCCAAAGAGCAGAGAGAGGCGCCCTACTTTTATTTCTGTGGCTGAGATTTAATACCCTGACCAAGCGCAACTCGGGGTGGGGGTTGGGGTTGGGGGGTGCAGGGGGGGAAGCTTTACTTCAGTTTATAATTCCAGGTTACAGCCCATCCCCACCGCAGCAGAGTTTACAGTCACAGGCAAGAGCAGAGAGCAAAGGATGACACATGCTGATTGCTCACTTACCCTTCTTTTTATCCAGTCCGGGGACTCCGAGCCCAGGAAATGGTGCCAGGAATTGTAGGTGGCTCTTCCCACCTCAATCAACATAATCAAGATAATCCCCCACAGACTCTAGATGGTGATTCTAGATTGTGTCAAACTGACAAATAAAACTAACCACCACAAAGAGTGTCATTAGTTCCTGAGCTTTGGGGCAGCCGCCCTGGGGTGAGAGGGGGTTGGGCTGGGGCAGGGGATGATGGGATTGTGAGGAGGCGCATCTAGACCTTGAGGAGGCTGACACAGGGCTTGTCTGGACGCCTTTGCTCGGTTTCTATCCTGACTATGGCTCCTTTTCTCTCTCTCTCTCTCTGAGTCTCATCTTCCATCTGCCTGCCTGTCTGCTCTAGAATCCAGGGAAGAGAGCATCCCTAAGTCATAGTGAAGACCAACGACGATGGCTATTATTGATTAAAGAGAAGGGGTTGTGTAAACTGTTTTCCTTGTAAAGAATTGGGTGAATCTCCCTCTACATGTCTTCAGGGTAGAGCAGAGACACAGGAAGAGGACACAGGATGTAGGAAGAGGACAAGAGTCTCCTTTGGGGACCCAAGAGGCCACCTGTGGAAAATGACATAGAATCATTTGGCAAACTTAATCATTTCTATAATTATTAAGTGATCATGGTGTGTGTATCACATGAGCTCTCTGGAGGCTCCAGTACTCCCCTCGGGTCTGCAAAGAACAAGTGGCTGAGGGTGTGTACATTCGGTAGGCCTCTCATTCATGACTCCACAGCCCAGGGGTCTCTTCTGTTCTTAGAAAGACTGAGGCAGCCAGCAGGGTGCTCGCTCGCGCTCGCTCTCTCTCTCTCTCTCTCTCTCTCTCTCTCTCTCTCTCTCTCTCTCTCTCTCCCTGTCTCTCTCTGTCTCTTTCTCTGTCTCTGTCTGTCTGTCTGTCTGTCTCTCTCCCTGTCTCTCTCTGTCTCTCTCTCTGTCTCTTTCTCTGTCTCTGTCTGTCTCTGTGTGTGTGTGTGTGTGTGTGTGTGTGTGTGTGTGTGCGCGCACGCGCGCTGGGGTGAGTAAGTCTGTGGCTACAGGGGGATTTGAGAAGGACAAAGAAACATTAGCTCAGTCCACAGGAGCAGCTGTTTTCTGGACAACCTCCCTTTCTTCTAATATTCCCCATTTGGGTCTCCGTGATGGAGACTCGGAGGGGTGTCTGTTTATACAGCTGGCTGCATGGACCATCAGGCCCTCGGGTCTTCACCTGAGATCCGCCCCCACTCCCTCCCCCCTAGCCAACATGTTTAGCAAGTACTGCAGCCCTGTTAGTGAGTCCTCCCCAGGAGCATATCCAGGGTCCTGAGAGAAGTGTTGTGTGAAAGGCTGCCTCGCCTGTCTTTGTCAATCACCTGGTTAACATCCCTAGGGATTAAGAGCTTCCTTCCTTTGAAGTAAAGTCTACGGGGGGGTCGGGGGATGGGGGTGTGGGGGACCCTTGTTTGCTGTGTATCGAATCTCTTCCTTTGTAATTTTTTTTTTATGCCTTCCATAAGCATAGGGACTTTCTTTAACTTAGAATAGTACCTTGCATACAGGGAACAGTCGATAGTTGTTGAGCAAAAGGATCTACCTGTGTGGGGCCTGAATGTTAGCGCAGGCCTCCTTCTGCCCTGCTTTTGCTCAGGGTCCTGCCAGGAAGGCCCTCCCTGACCTCTACCCCCCCTACTCCGTGGCTACTTCTTCCCTCCGATCTCTAATTCACTTTGCTATGGGAGTGCTTTTGGCCACCCACCACTCGTCACCATCCATCCTTGGACACGCTCCCTCTGGACACCTGTTCCTACTTGATCGGATCCTGCTTGCTTGGCTATCTTCTCAGGGTGAACTAAGGAGAGGAGGGCTCCATCCCGGGAGCAGAGGGATGGCTGACTGGCCAGGCTGTGATGGTGCCGCCGCCGCTGAATCCGTGTAGCGTGACATGCACCGACCTGGCTCTCGGGGGTTCACTGCTCATTTGTGGGGGAGCGGAGCAGGCAGCGTGCAGCTCATTCGAATACTAGAGTCACCTTCTGTTTCGTCCCAGGAGTTCCGTTTGGCTTGTACCTGCTAAAATGTCAGGGGGGTTGCAGACAGGTTGTAAATTAACCCTTGGTCAAATCGTGGGTGAACTACAACCTAGACTCCCTACAGATACACGTTTGGCAAAAAGTAGCAAACAGTGTGAGAAGCGATTGGCTCCATGGAGTTTACAATGAAGACTATAATCAATCTTATCTCATTTATATTTTATGACTTGTAATACATTTTCACCATAAATCCTTATATCAGCAAAGTTATTTTGTGTATACTATTTTTTCTTTCTGGAGAGCTGGCTGTTACTCACTACTCCCTTGTTTCCTACCCTGGTCTGGACCATTCTGAGTTCAAGTGCTTTCTTTGAAGAGAACCAGGTGCTGTATATTCAAAGGGATGTTCTGAGTCTGATGGGATTAAATAAATTCATCCTAATTGGTAAACCAGGCTTCAGAAATGAACTTAGAGGGTAATACCAGGAGGTTTGAAGAGCCACTCACCACCATAAATGTGGTGATAGCTACCTGAGAACTAGACTGGGGTCCCGGGCATAAGCCACACCCGCATACACACATCCTCCATGTTCTTCCTGCTTCCAACATACCCAGCTCTCTACTCTGACTCCCAGGGTTCCAGAGACACTCTTGGCTTCCTCCCATGCCTTTCTGAAGAGAGACAGGGAGGAGAGAGCAGAAGGGGGCTTCCATAGATGATATGAGTGTTGCCTTGCAGGGCATTCTGGGGCAATGCTGCCCAGCTGGTCTCCTGGCCTTTCAGATACCCTTCAGTCATGCTCTGATACTTGCATCCAAACAAATCATTTCGCAGCAGAAAAGGGCTTGGATGATTCCAGGTCCAGTGTAACCAGATTTGGTTTGGAGGGACAGAGAGAAGCCATTTCTGAGACAGCAGGAAGGGCAGGCCCTAGAGCAGACTGCTAGTGTTCCAGAAGAAGCTCCAGAGGCATGTCCCATCGGGATCATCAATGTCTTCTCTAAGTGTCGTTCCCCCCACCACCACACACACTCACAGAATGGAGAGAGGGGGAGGAGAAAAAGGGAGGAGAGAGAGATCCCTACCTACTGAGTTTGAAGTTGTTCTTGTAGGGTCCTGTTTTCCAAGCAATCTTTCAGATGTGTTCTGACTTACTCTCATGATGTCAAAGAATCACAAAATCACAAATGCCTTTTCTTTTCTCAGGAGCTCTCTTTCTGGTCTTGTTACAGTTGCTTCATTTGAGCCATGGAGTCTAAGGGCAGGGCTCTCCATAATCTCCTTTAGTAACCTATGTTATGGAATAATCTTTTTGTACACTGTGAAGATGTGGTTTTGCCAAGGTGCCTTCTTATTGGTTTAATAAAAGGCTAAATGGACAATAGCTAGACATGTAGAGGTTAGGAGGGACTTGTGGACAAAAAGAGAGCTCAAGAAAAAAAGGAAGTCATCAGTCAGACGTGGAAGAAGCAGGAGATGAACATGCCATGTTAAAAAAGGTAATTCTACATAGTAGAAAGTAGATAAGAAATATAGGTTAATTTAAGATATAAAAGCTAGTTAGCAACAAGCCCAAGCTATTGGCCAAACATTTTTAATTAATAATAAGTCTCTGTGTGGTTATTTGGGAGCCAGTGGCCCCAAAGAAAACATCTTGCCTACAAACCTATCCCAGTCTTCAACCCATGTTCCCTATCATGAAGACAGAGTGCGAATTCACAGTCCAAACCCCTTTCATTATGATTACAGCACATTCCCTGTCACAAACTAAAGAGCCAGAGCCCAGGGTAGCTTGCTGCTGCTCATGTGAGACTTTTACTCTTTCTTTTCCCACTTCTGGATTTGGGAAATACAAAAGGCTCCTTGCTTCTTAACCTGAGATTGCTGCATGTGTTGGTAATAGGGTGACAGTATGTGGTGGCTGGACCAGCTATGTAGGTGAGGCTCACCAAGTATCTCAGATAAGGCGGTAGAGCAGAGGTTCTCAACCCTTCCTAGTGCTGTGACCCTTTAATCCAGTTCCTCATGTTGTGGTGATCCCCAACCATAACATTATTTTCACTGTTACTTCATAACTGTAATTTTGTTACTGTTATGAATCATAAATATCTGTGTTTTCCAATGGTCATTGGAGGCCCCTGTGACAGGGTTGTTTGACTCCGAAGGGGTAACTGCAGTGGAGCCTGGATCCAGAGTCTGAAGACAAAGGAGGTGACCAGAGCAGCCCCGAAGGGCCGGGTTGGACACCAAGTGTCTATCATCCTCTTACCAATGTATGGAATCCAGGCCACTGCTCTCCAGCCAGGAGCCACAGGAAATGTACTTTTCCGGTTACTCTCCTTCTCGGCAGCTTGCTGGGTGAGGATCATGGCCAAAGAGAGGCGAGGAGCCAGCAGGTGAATGGTGCCCCCGACGGACACTTACCTCACCCAGCTGGCATCAGGGCTGACTTACAGGACAGGGTCTCATATCACTGCTGCCTCCCATGACCCCCTTGGCAGTCTCTCTCCTGAGTATAGGCTGGGCCAAGCTGGGCTGTGCTTACATAATGGAACGTGGTTGCATCTAGTGTGTAGAGGATGACAAAGTCCAAAAATAAACACTATTGACCCATGAAGTACAAACGAGGTTGGGTGGAAAATGAGAAGGTGCCATGATGGCAAATATTGCTACTGCTGTTGAGGGACAAAGAAGAGGCAGAGGTCACTTGCGGACTTTTTTTCCTTTAGTCATTATCTTGTCCATGGCGGCTCTCTCCCATCTCTTTCTATACTTGACAGTAATGCCACCAGATGAGCATATTACCCTGTGCAGTGTCCAAATCATGTTCCCACTGAGCACTGTGCTAGGAATCATCTGAGAGCTTGGGAGGGGACTGTCAACACCCCTTCACATGCTCAGACACCGAGGTCTAGGGGCCAGGCAGAGTCTCATCTTGTGAGAGGAAGAGCTAGTTCAGAACTGTTGTCTTGTGATATCAAAACAAGAGCTCTTTTGATGTGTTGTATGTACCCGGGCGTCACCATGCAAGCCCCCATTGCTCAGGTTAACACTGTGTAGGTCTTAGAAGCCAAACCATGATAGTTTTCCTAGGAACAGGCATTTTGGGTGGGAAGAAAGGGTTCCCTTTTGAGTGGGTGGTATGGTAGGCTTAGCAAGTAAAAATATGGATGCTGAGTTAAATTTGAATTTCAAAAACAACAGTGAACTGTTTTATAGAATAAGTCATCTCAAATACAGAATAAGCTTATACAAACAGACCTTCAATTCAAATGGAATCGAGTGTCCTGTGTTTTGTCTGGTCATGCTATTTTGATGGCCCTTACAATCCTAACATGTGGCCATTATTTTAATTGCTCCTAAAGCTATCCCTATTAGAACATTAGATTCACCAGCTGGGGGGTTTGCTCTAGAAATCAAGATTGAAAGGCAGTTTTCAGGGTGGATTTGAATTTAACTGTAACTAGGACGTGGGTGGGGCTGGTTGGCTCCTTGGATCTTTCCAGCTTGCTCTACAGCTCTTGGATGCTTTGCTCTGTTTGATTTCGTTTTGTTCCGTTTCCCGCCTTTATCTGTGTTTTTCACCCTCTTTGTGCTCCCAAATCTCTTAACTTTCCATCAGCCGCTCCTCAGGTTCACTGAGCTTCTCCTCAGCTGGGCTGAGTCTATTGATGAGTCAGCCCCTGGTTTTCAGCGGCAAAGACCAGGTTCCCAGAGACGAAAAAGAACTTGTCATGTGAGGAGGGACTACTCACGAGATTTTCCTGTGGTGTGACGGACCTTCCTTAAACAGAAGGTGTCAGAACAGTGATCTCTAGTTGGAGCTTAAAGAAGGCTCTGGAGAGGAGAAAGGCAATACGCTAAGTGGGCCAGGCCTTTTTTAGCCAATGGATTTCTTTTCCAGTGATTAGGTTGGGAAAGGGTTTACTTGCCTTTACTCCAGGGGTATCAAATCAGATCTCACCTAGAGAAAAGCAAAGCTTTGAGTCATCAAGGAAAAATAAGGCATGAGAGACCTTGGAAAGAGAAAGTCTCTACCCTTAGGAAAGAACTTTTATCCTCTGACAATACAGAAGGGTTGGTCATACCGGCTGAGTCCTCCGAACACATCGCTTCGTCACGTTCCAGTGTGGGTTCAAGAAGAGAACATATGAGATAGATCCTGTATTGTCAAGACCATAAACATCAGGTCTTTACTGAGTGTCTACCAGAGCTAAGGCTCCGAGGCTGCGACTCTGGGGGCTACCATGTTAAATAGGATGCTGTCCCTGAATTATGAATGTGCTAGTCAAGAAATACCTGTCGGGCTTCTCCCAGATTTTTGTGTTAACTAGTACATCCCCCACCCCACTCCGTCACTCGAGTTTGAGTTGAGCTGAATTGTGTGTGTGTGTGTGTGTGTGTGTGTGTGTGTGTGTGTATGTGTGTGTGTCTGTGTGTGACAAGCCTTCTTTTCGTGTGTGTAAGTCCCAGCAAGGATCTGGAGCCAACTCCTTCCCTTCCGTGCTATATGGCTGTTGCCTGGAAAAGACTGCTAGTCAGTGAAGTTTATGTAACCGAGGATTGAAGAAAGGGAAAGTTCGCTGTCCATCTTTTAGCTGCCACAGAATAAACATGTGACCTAAAAAGAACTCTAGAATTCTTCTCAAACCTTCTGCTTTTTTGTTCAATTTTTTTTGTTCATCAATCTTGGAAGTATTTTACAAAAATAGGAGGCAGAGTGGCCTCAGGCTGTAAGTCTTCAGAGCAGCACATCTGTGATTCCCTTTCACAGTATCCAGGGCAGCAGAGCTAAACGTGCTTTTCTGGCTGATTGATTAATGAAGCTGTAAGCCCTGGGAGGCTGTGGTCCAGAGGCACATTCCTCATTGCTCAGCACTTCCCTCTCCACACCAGTTGCCTGAGGCAGAAGAGTGGTGAGTTCCTGGAAACCCTGAAGGACAAAGACCAGGGATTGGCAAAATGATGGTTACGTGGGGATGTATTTACATGATGGAGAAAGCGGTGACTTTACATTGAAGCCAATTAATTTACACAGCGTTGCATTCTGAAGCACAACTTTTTCAGAAAGCAAGTGTAATTTTAAACACCCAAACAAACCATAAAATCCAGCAGTGGCTCTTGGGTTCTGCTCAGTCTCTCTGGAGTGCCTATTTGAGTTGTTGGAAAAGCCTTTTGCAGCTTTTAGGTCAAAGGTTTGGGGTTCCAGGTGCTGGGTTCACCAGGAAACTTGACCCTAGGACTTGGAAACTAAACAGACTTGCCTTTGTCCTGGGAGAGAGAGAGACAGAGAGGGGTGGGGGGAGGGAGACAGGGAGAGAGGAGAGAGAGAGAGAGAGAGAGAGAGAGAGAGAGAGAGAGAGAGAGAGAGAGAGAGAGAGAGGAGAGGAAGAGGGATGGAGGGAGAGGGATGGTCATATGGGAACTGGGACAGAGGGTCCTAGAGAAAGAGGAAGAAGAAGGAAGAAGAGGAGGAAGAAGGGGAACAAGAGTTAATTGATTACTTGGTTTAATCAGCTATGTATTCTTCCGTGTTTATTTACTGCTAACAAAAGGCTAGATACACTACTGTGTCTTGTTGCTGTGGATACAGATTCCGACCCTGTAAGGTGGAGCCTTAATAGCAAAAAGGGTCCAGATGTTGGAGTCGGTTTAGGGGTGAAATGGCATGTGCTGATTTAAAAATACTGAGTGACACTGAGTGGGAGGCATCCAGTAGTCAGTGTGCCACCTATGAACAACAGTGTGCCAACTGTTCTCAGAGCCCCAGCCTCACAAACCTGATTGCTTAGTGAAATTTTCTCTAGGACACGTTTATTTTCGTGTGTGTGTGTGTGTGTGTGTGTGTGTGTATGCATTGTGTGTCTGTGTGTGTGTGTGTAGTCCTGTGTTCACATCTGTATGCAGGTGTGCCAGAGGACAACCTAGGGTGTCACCCTCAGGAACACCACCTTCTTCGAGACAAGGTCACTCATTGGTCTGGAGCTCACCAGTTAGGCTGGCTGACCCATGGGTCCCAGAGCTCTTCCTGTCTCTGCCTCCCTAGCTCTGGGATTACAAGCATATGTCACCATGCCTGGCCTTTTCTTTTACATGTGAGTTCTGGGGACCAAATACAGGTCATGCTTATGAGGTATGCGCTTTTACCAACAAACCGTCTCCTCAGCCCTCATCTTGACATTTTAAATTCAATGTGTCCCCAGAGTACTCTTCTTGGATGGCTTCCGTTCTCCGGGCACAGCACCAACCTGTGCCTCAGCCCAGAGCCCAGGTACCTGCAGACTCCTCCCTCTAGCTCTCTGCCCATTTCCTATTCATCCACCCCAAGTCCTTTGATTTCACCTCGAAAGTCTCGCGGATCTTTACCTTCTTGCTTCTGTATTTAAGTCCTAGCTCACACTGCCATCATGGCCCATCTGACCTCCTACAACAGACTCTGTTCTCCTCAATGTCTCCCCTTGCCCTCAGGAGGACACTGAATTTCTAACGATCTCCTGCCTCCCGCCCTTGCTTTCTGTTAACCATCTCTTCTCAGTCGCTCAGTCTGAGACACATGGATGTTTTCTGCTCTTCCTCCTTGCTGCTCTCCTTCATCTTCAAATGCTGCTGATTTTACAAAGAAAGCTATGTGGTCAATCCAATTAGATAAACATATTAGCTTCCTCTATGGACTATGGAAATGGTGGCCCAGGAGGTAGACTCTTCTGAGAGCTGTAGGAATAGGCTGGAGTGTCAGCTCTATTACAGAGATGGATGTGGAGAGGGACAATAAACTCCCAGCATACTTCAGCCTCTGGGCATTCAGTGTGGCAGGCAAAGATCAGTCTTTGGGGACTGTGAGAATGCCTTCATCTCCATATCACTCCTTATGCTAAGACCCGTCAGTCCCACCTCAACAAAAGAAACCTGACAAAAGAGAGTTTAAGTGGGAAGCAAGATAGTCCTGACCTTCACTTTACAAGAGTCCCGAGGAGGGAGTGAAGCATATCATAAAGGGGTCCCAGAGAAGGAGCAGATGTGGAATATTCCTGTACGCTGTGTGAAAATGTATTGCTGCAATTGGTATAATAAAAAGCTGTACTGCCAATAGCTAGACAGGAGATATAGGCGGGACTTCCAGGTGGAGTGAGAACTCTGGGAAGAAGGAAGGCCGAGTGGCCAGCCAGACACAGAGGAAGCTGTGTGAGCAGTATGGAGAGACGAGGCAATAAAACACATGCTAGAACATAGATTAGAAAGTATAGGTTCATTTAAGTTATAAGAACTAGTTAGGAACAAGCCTAAGCTAAGGCCGAGCATTCATAATTAATAATAAGTCTCCATGCCATTAGTTGTGAGCTGGCAGTCCTGATGAGGAAGTTTGTCTACAGGTAGCTGGAGGAAGGGGAGGTAAGCTGAAGTTCCCCAGGCAGTGTGGAAGGAAGAGCCTAGAAACAGGATTGAATCTAGGCTCTGGAGCCAATGTAATACTGTAGGTTAGGCTCCCAAGAGAGGCTTATTGACAAGCCACTCTCTAAGGGATTCTTCTCCTGGACTGCATTTGTTAGTATGCAAAGGAAGCCAACAGGAAGTTGGTAGCAGGAACTACTCTATGGTGATATTATGTTCCCCAATATATTGTGCACTCTAATAAACTTATCTGGGGTCAGAGAACAGAACAGCCGCTAGATATAGAGGCCAGAAAATGGTGGCACACACACCTTTCTTTAATCCTAGCATTCCGAAGGCAAAGATCCATCTGGATCTCTGTGAGTTCAAAGCCACACTGGAAACAGCCAGGCATGGTGACACACGCCTTTAATCCCAGGAAGTGATGAAAGGAAGCAGAAAGGTATATAAGGCATGAGGAACAGGAACTAGAGCTGTTAAGCTTTTAGGCTTTTGAGTAGCAGTTCAGCTGAGATCCATTTGGATGAGGACTCAGTGGTTTCCAGTCTGAGGAAACAGGATCAGCTGAGGAATTGGCGAGGTGAGGAAGCTGTGGCTTGTTCTGCTTCTCTGATCTTCCAGCATTCACCCCAATACCTGGCTTTGGGTTTGTTTTTACTAATAAGAACTTTTAAGATTCGTGCTACACTACTCTTCATCAGTCATATGCTGTGTCTTACCTGCACTTGTGTGAGACAGACGAGTTATAAAGAGTTTGTTAATGTAGTTTCTTGGTCTTGAAACTTGGTACATTGTTGGGAATGTTGAAGTACCTAAGCCACGGAACCTGAGATCAGGAGAGCTGGGGTTCAGAGAGATCAAGACCCCAGTGAGAGGGGGTGTGGTCTATGAAGGTAGGACTAGAGACAGGCACTTCCAAAGCCATTGGTACTTAGAGGATTTGGAAGGTGGCCAGGCTGATGGATTGAGCTAAACCAAAGCTAGAAATTCAACAGGTTCATTTCACAGATGGGAAAGAGGCCCAGCAGAGAGTGATTTGCTCAAAGCCAAGTATCAGAGTCTGTCCCAGAGGTGTTATTAGGAGTCAATGGCTTACCCTAGCCTTCACCACTGTACTCTGGCCTCACTGGTGCTTAATGCCCTAAAATTCTATGAACCAACTGTATGAGACAGACAGGGGAGAATTTTGAACAATTTTAGTGTTTTATTTTCTCTTTCTCTTTTTTCTTTCTTTCTTTCTTTCTTTCTTTCTTTTCTTTCTTCCTTTCTCTCTTTCTTCTTCCTTCCTTCCTTCCTTCCTTTCTTTCTTTCTTTCTTTCTTTCTTTCTTTCTTTCTTTCTTTCTTTTCTTTCTTTCTTTCTTTCTTTCTTGTTTTTGAGACAGTGTCTCATGTACAGCATGGCATTCCTGAATCCACTAAATCGACAGTTCTCAACTTTCCTAGTGCTGTGACCCTTTAATACAGTTCAGGTTGTGATGACCCCAACCATAAAATTATTTTTGTTGCTACTTCATAATTGTAATCTTGTTACTGCTATAAATCTTAATGTAAATATCTGATGTGCAGGGTATCTGATACAGAACCCTTGAACAGTAAGAAAACTAGTAAGACTGCTCCCTGGACCGATGTTGAGAAATTTTCCACATGGTGTCATCACATAAGAGTGTGATCTTGCTCTTTTATCTCTGTAAGTTTCAATTTTTAGATAAGTTTGTTTGACTTATGATCCAAACTAGAGTAATGTTTTCCTATCTTCATCTATTTTGAGCCACGGAAGCAGAGACTGGGTACTTTATGAAAGGCGGGAATGCCTGGCTCACAGTTATGGAGACTGGGAGGTCTGAGGGCCAGGTACTCAGATCTAGAGAGGGTTCCCGAGGACACACTCTGACAAAGGCTTCACATGTTGGTTCCACAATGTAGCTCCTATGAAAGTGCTACAGTAAACATTAATGTTCAACCATGATGTGTTGAGTTAGCACAACTGGGTCACATGGAAGCTCTATGGTTAGATTTTTGAGAAACTTCCATACTTCCTTCCCTCCTAGTTGCTGTACTATTTTATATGCCCATGAGCACTGTATAAGGTTCTTTTGTGTCCACATCCTCACCAGCACTTGTTTATGAAATGAATAAAGAAAGTATGGTTATATATACACAATGGTTTTTTTTTTAAAGCCATATAGAAGAACAAAGTCAAGCCATTTGCAGGAAAATGTGGATGCAACTAGAGGCAATTATATGAAGTGAGATAAGTCAATCTCAGAGAGATTGTATGTTTTCTCTCATTTGTGGTGCCTAGTTTTTATAAAGATGCACAAAATCATCCATATGCCATGAACATGGAAGTAAAATTTTTAGGGAACAAAGGGGAGCTAACAGAAGGCAGGCAGGAGAAGCAAGGAAAGAGAAGGTAAGTTGCATGGGGGGGGGAAGGCTAAACATAAATGTATACAGGTGAAAAACTTGGAAAAGGCAGCTTAGAAGCTTTCCTGTCCCCCAAAGTCGTTGTGTGACAGATGAGCAGAAGGGCACAGGGGAAAAGAGAGAGCCAGAGGGTCAAATCTGTTCTCAACACAGCGGACTTACTCCCTCCATAATGGTGTTAGTCCAATCATGAAAGTGGAGCCCCCATCATCAAAAGACCTCTAAAGGTCTCGCATCCCAATAGAGACACTGTTTGGTGTTTTGAACCCTTGGTAATAAGTTTCTTTGCCAATGCAATAAGCCCGATCAAGACAAATTAATAAGACCAGGTTTAATCTGAGCAAAGCACTCTCAGGTGATCTTGGGGGAAGGAAGAAAGAGAAATCACGTAGTAGGTTTATGGAACTTAAATACCCTGTAGGCGTGGTCTTTAGCAGCTCTGAGGGAGGAGCTGCCAGTTGGCAGGCTTTCTGAGGGGCAGGGTTTGGAAGGAGGGGATGGGGACTGAAGCAGAGCTTCCAACAGAACATCCCAACCTTCTTGGATATGTTCAAGTCTGTGTACTTCCTGCTGGTGTGGGACGATGTGGGGAGGGGGAGTCAGGAGTTGGTGGGCTCATGCTCAGCTGGAGGTAAGGGTGAAGAAGCGTTCGGTTAACTGCCATCCTAGTGGCCTCAGGGATCTGCTTCTTGAGGAAGCAGAGAAGGCAAGTTTTTTAATGTCAGCTTTGTGGGGAGCAAACCGTAGCCCCTCTTCTCTCCATTTCGAATTTCTTTCCTTCTTTTTCTTCCTCCTTCCCATCCCATTCTTTCCTCTTCCGTGGTGGTATTGTGTTTCTCAAAATATTGTGCATGCTAATAAACTTATCTGAGGTCAGAGACAGAACAGTCACAATATTAAACATAGAGGATAGGCAGTGGTAGCACACGTCTTTAATCCTAGCATTCCAGAGGCAGAAATCCATGTGTTCAAGGATACAGCCAAGCATGGTGACTCACGCCTTTAATCCCAGGGAGTGATGGTAGAAGGCAGAAAGATATATAAGGCGTGAGGACCAGAAACTAGAAGCATTTGGCCTGGTTAAGCATTTGGCTGGTTAAGCTTTCAGGCTTTCGAGCAGCAGTTCAGCTGAGATTCATTCTGGATGAGGACTCAGAAGCTTCCAGTCTGAGGAGACAGGATCAGCTAAAGAAGTTGGCCAGGTGAGGTTAGCTGTGGCTTGTTCTGTCTCTCTGATCTTTCAGTGTTCACCCCAATACTTGGCTCTGGGTTTGTTTTATTAATAAAGACTCTTTAAGATTCATGCTACACTCTTCTACTTCTTCACCTTTTGTTTTTATCTGACAGGATCTCATCCCACAGTCCTAGCTGGCCTAGAACTTGCTGTGCAGACCAGGTTGGTCTCAAACTCACAGAGATCTACCTGCATCTGCCTCCTCAGGGCTGGGGTTATAGGTATGTGCCACCACACCTGGCTCTCCTTCGATTTTTTTTTTCCTGGTTAGATAGATTCTTATTTCTTTCATTTTCCCTATAAAAATTTAAAGAAACCCACCAGTAATACATGAATGCATCGCAGGGAAGGGGTCTGATAATCATGCCGATTTTTTTTTTTCTTTCTTTAAAGAGGACTACAATAAGGTCTGGCGGGGGCACTCAAAGTTATGTAAATTTCCTTCTTTCTGAGGAACTTTCAACACTTATTCTAAGGCAAGCTGACTAGTGACAAGTGCTTTAAATTTGTTGTCGAAGACAGTTTCATCTTTATTTCTTTTCTCTTTGGAAGGAAATTCTGCGAGCTATGGAATTCTAAGTCGCTGTTTTTCTTTTTAGCATTTGATGTATTTCACTCTCATGTGTATTTTTCTTGCTTGCATGGTTTCTCGAGAGAAGTCTAGTCTGTCTTATTCTTACTGTCCTGTGGGAAGAGCATCCTCCTTGATCACTTTTTATTTTTTTATTTTTTGTTTTTTTTTTGAGACAGGGTTTCTCTGTGTAGTTTTGGTGCCTGTCCCGGATCTCTCTCTGTAGACCAGGCTGACCTCGAACTCACAGAGATCCACCTGGCTCTGCCTCCTGAGTACAGGGATTAAAGACGTGCGTCACCACTGCCTGGCCCCTGATCACTTTTTTTTTTTTTTTTTTTTTGTTCTGTGTCTCTGCTGTTCCGCAGATCAACTGTGATAAACTTAGGCATACAGATTTTGGTTTTGATATTAGTTACTTTCTTCATCACCGTACCCTACGAGAAGTAACTGACCGGAAGAAGTGTTTACACTTGTTTGCAGTTTGAGCAGAGGCAGCTGCTCACAGAGGGGAAGGGCATGATGGCAGCGATTGCCTCCAGCTGTGGAGGTTGGCGTCTAAGTCTGTGGGTAAATGAAGAGGCAGAGACAGGGTAGGGCGTGAGGCCAGCTATAAACTCCAAGGCCTACCCCTAATGACCCACTTCCTCCTGCAAGATTCCACTTCTCAAAGCTTCCACAGCCTCACACAACAGCACCGACAACTGCAGACCAAGTGTTCAATCAAACCCGGGGGCTTGTGGGAAATTCTCCCTATTCAAATGATGACAGTACTTACCCTACTTTGAACTTTTTGGTCTGTAATATGTTTTCTGTCGCTAAATTTGGAAAAGTGTCAGCCATCTTTCCTTCAAATATTTTCTCTGCTCTTTGTTTTTCTTCCTTTTCGTCTGGTATTTTTCTTATATCTACGTGGCATCTTCTATAACCATCCCACTGTTTTAGGGGATTCTGTTGCACCTTTTTTTTTCTCTTTGTAATTCAGTTTTAGCAGATTCCACTGGCATTTGTTCAGGTTCACTAATTCTTTCTTCAGCAGTATCTAGCCTGCTAAGTACATCAAAGGCATTTTTCTTATTGTTGCTCTGGTTTTGGTTTCCAGCATCCTTTAGATCCTGTATCACAGTCTCTGTTTCTCTCCTTATACTGCCAAGTTCTTGCGCGTTGTCCACCTTTAGTATGCCAATCATGGTTATTTTATATTCTTGGACTAATAAAGACATTATCAGTCACATCTGAGTCTGGTTCTGATGGTTGCATCGTCTCTTTAGAGTTTTGCCTTTTGGCATGACTTGAATTTCCACACAATGTATTTGGTAAGAGGATTTGAGGTAGGAGGTAGATCTTTGGGCTGGGTTTTCTTAACTATTTTCTATAACTGTGATGTTCAAGGCTAAATTTTCCTCTGGCGCCCTTATTTTTATCTCCTGTGTCTTTAGGCTTTCCCAGAAACTCTTCAGATGGAGCCTCTAACTTGCATTGCCTTTATGTGTAATCCTGTCATCCAGGAGCCCTGTAAACATGGTCTTAAAACATAAGAAGCTGGGCAACACTCTCTGGTCTTTTGACAGGGTTTCGGTCTTCCTGAGTTAGATATTTCCTCTGACTGGCACTTGGTGAGACCCCAGTCTGCCACGTTCTAGTAAAATAGTTTCTCTTGCAGACAGAACTTGTTGGTGAGCTTATTTCAAAAGGTTACTTCCTCCAGTCTCTCGCTTCCCAGAAAGGAATTGCCTTTAACCTTCACAGGGAGAGTCTAGAGGTGAGGTAAAATTCAAGCAAATGTGGGTGCTTCCTGAGACCGGGCCACTCAGAGGTTTTGTCTCTCAAACAAGTCTACACCTGTCCAGTGCTTTCCCAACTATAATCAATCCATCCTTACCGAAACGGGCCCTAGCTGTGGGTGTCTGCATTCCGTAAGTGTTTGAGTTGTTGATGTTTAGTTTGCTCTTTTTTTCTTTCTAGTGAGGATGGAAATGTTTACTTAATACACCCAACTGCAAACTAGAAGCCCGTATGGCCTCTTCTTTTTTTTTTTTTCTAAAAGTTTGAAGGTTTTCTTTCTGTCATCTCCTTAAATGGCCTTTCAGGAGACCCTGGGGCCCGCACCCTGCACCTTGCAGATCAGTGTTTCAGGCCAGATATTCTCAACTGGAGTAGGGACTTCCGAGTCAAAGGCAAAGACAAAGGCAGAAACACACACAAGAAGATGTTCAGGCCCCGCCAGTATCAATTAAACCAGGACCTTGGAAAAGTGTTCCTACTTTGCATAATCTACCTAAGTAATTATAATGTGTTTCCAGAGTAGAGAGCCTCTCTTCTTCCAGACCTAGGTGCTAGAATAGTCCCTTCTTGCCAACACCAGGGGTAGACCAGCATCTCAGCGATAGGCTACCCACAATTCCAGAGGAAACCGACCAACAGAATAGACCCTATTCCTGCTCCTAGCCTAAAGCCACAGCTCAGGGAAGGCAGTGTAGGGCTGCTTCATGATTTTGGCCTGGTGTTTACATCCTATAGAATATTCTCTCCTTGAGCGTGGGATGGGCACAGGGTTGCTTCTAGGAAATAGAATATGACAGATACATTGCAATCTGAATCAGTTGATTTTGCATTATTCCGAAGGGCAAGTGACCTACTTGATCCCCAGTCATATAAGAGATGTTCCCAATGACCACTCCTCCGGGAAAATATCCAATTCTAAAGGACCAAGACCCACTCAGAAGGCCCAGAGAGTGTTTACTGTCTCCTGGCATTTTGAGACCACACAAAAGCAAATAAATACCTTATGTGTGTCTCCTGAACGGAGGCCTCAGCTAATCTGTAGGCAGACTTCTAATCCACAGAAACCATGAGACAATGAATATGTACTATTTAAAATTTAGCTTCACATTTGCAGTTGGTCATTTAGTGACAGAGAAACTAATACAGGTATTTTTGGCATAATGGAAAACCATCTTTGTGGTTAGATGTACATAGGCTTATTTCCTATCTCTCCTAGTAACTGCAGCATTTCTGATGAATTATTTAGGATCACTGGGCTTCAGTTTTCTCATAAATAGAACAGAAAAAAATTGTTGCCTCGCTGGAATGGAAAGGGAATTGTGAGGCATGGAGATATGTGCACATGTTCAATGCTGGAAGCTCTCATGGGCTCAGAGTCATTATTCTTTTCTTGTACTATTTTTTTTATTTTCTGAGACAATGTTTCTCTGTGCTGGCGGCCCTGGAACTTGCTTTGTAGACCAGGCTGGCCTCAAACTCACAGAGATCCTCCTGCCTCCTGAGAGCAGGGATTAAAGGTGTGCGCCACCACTGCCCAGCTGAGTTGTTATTCTTAGGACCTCTAGGATATAGTGTTTGAAGTGGTGGTGTCTGAAGGCGCTCTTAACCTTCCAAAGGGAAAACACAGCTTCTCCCAACCCCTGAGAAGAGGGACAGCCATGCAGAGAAAACTGCTGAGGGATTCCTGTCGCATTCCAGCTTGTTTTCAGTGGGCCTGTTAAAGGGTGGGCTTTGTGATGGCCAATTTGAATTTTTCCCGCTTGCAGGGGAAACTTTAATTCATGTTTACCTTCTTTTCAGATTCACAACTGACACGGATTCAGAGTCTTAGACATTAGAATAATAACTGAAAAGCAATTTATAGCACACAAGTCGTCTCCATAAACATCCTCCAGTTTGCTCCTCAGCACATGCTATGAAATAGGCCCTGCTTCCTCAGCTTTATGAGCAAAGAGATGAAAGCTCACAGAATAGAGAGAGCTTATCTAAAGTTTCAAAGCCATAGAGGGGCATAAATGAGCATTGATTTAAGGCCTGCATCACCAGTCTGCTGCACTTTCTCTGTACTGTACTGCTTGGTTTTCTGATTCTCTTCTTCCCCAAGGGAACCAGCCCACTTGGTTCTATGCCTCTGAGGAGCTTAATTCCCATGGTGGTCACACCAGAGAGCTAGTGAAAACTATTACCAGCTCATAAAACCAGCCACCTGGTCACCATGTTGCCCAGATCACGTCTTAGTTTGCATTGTGGGCACATGTGAACCACCTGCATGGAGCTTTCCAGTCCCCTAAACATCCAGGCTTGTTTTTGAGCACTCACACTCCCGGGCTAACTCAGTGTGTGTGTGTGTATGTGTGTGTGTGTGTGTGTGTGTGTGTGTGTGTGTGTGTGTGTTTTCCTTAAGATAAAGTCTTAATGCCTTCTGAACAAAGAAAGAAACACACAAAACCAGAATAATAGAACTTAATAATTTATTACCAACAAAATTAAGAACTTGAAAACATGAGAGAATGTGTGTGTGTGTGTGTGTGTGTGTGTATAGAGGGGGTGCCAGAGGGTGCCAGAAAATGCCAAGGGCTAGCTACTGAGTAAATATATTTACTAAAATAAAATACAGTGTTCCCAGGATTACCTCTTTGACTCCCATTTCTTTCTCTCATTTGATGGAACTTCTGAAGAGTTTTCTACCCCACTGTTTTCACAACAGACTTGACAGGCATTCTGCTCTGTGGCCTGTAATGAGTGTGTCAGAGGTGAGTTCCACACATCTGCTGTCCACACAAATGGCCAGCGTGAGTTTATAAGTGGGATGCTAATGCAGGTCCTGGAAGTCGGACATTTGGATACTTGGGTTAATTTTCACTGCACTGGCTTGGAAGTGCTGTGGAGGCCTTTACCAAGCCCTGGTGAAGTCCTGTCTTTCACGTCCACATCTGTGGGTTCTTTTCTTCTTAGTGCTCATTGCTGGAAGGCTGGGGGTGGGGAGGGAGAAAGGCTTTGTCCTCTTCCTCTCTTCTATGACATCTGGGAAACTCTCAACACTCCTCCAAGAGTTTTAGCCTCTTTTAGTCTCCTTTTGTTTTCTTTTCCCTGTTTAGCTCAGTCAAAAAACTCACCATTTATAAACAGTGAATAAGGAAGGTACAGATAACAGAAAGATCCAAGTGTGTCTACTCAAATGAGCTGGAGTGTCAGGGGTAGTGTGTGCTGGCTGGGTACCAAGGCAATCCAGCATTTGGCAAAATGTTATGAATTCTTTACTGTTTACAAATATCTTGGAGCTGTGGATATAGTTCAGTAGGTAGAGTGATTGTTTAGAATGCATGAAGCTCTGAGTTCAGTCCACAATACCACATAAAACAGCCTGGTGGCACATACAGATTAGGAGTTCAAGGTCACCCGGGCACTATCAAGACTCAGTGTGCCTCTGTTTCAAAAACAACAAAATAAAAATTTACAGATTTCTAGACTTTAAATATTTGAAGTCATTTTTATTGGAATGGTACCACATCCCAAAATTTAGTATTGTTATTTGTGAGTTAGGCTCTGCCGTCTGACCTGCATGAGATGATGGGTCCTTGGAGCATCTCTGAGTGCCAGGTTACTCTTGGGAAGAATGAGAATTAGGCATCCCCGTCCCTACAAATCTAAAACTCTAAGATCTAGAATTTTTGTTTGTAGAAGGTGAGGGAACCTTGATACGAGGTTTCATAACTTTGGTTCCTTTCTCTTTGCTCTACTGGGCTGAAAGAGGCCATTTGTGTCTAGGCCCTTTTCCCTCACCTGATGCCTCAGGTCCTGGGCTTCTTCCTCTGTCTGGCCTTGGGAGCAGCCTCCTTCACATCAGCAGCCTGTTGGCTGTGGGCCGCTGGAACAGCTGCCACCTAGGCAGCTCTGCTCATGCCCTAAGCTGACACATGACAACTTCTATTAGGCTGAGGCTCTCCGCGGGAAGCCAGTGGGCTCCACCAGCCATCTCCCTTCTGCCTTACCATCTGCTGGCTCCCAGGGAGGTGGTGGCAGAGCACAGGTTAAAGAGGGTACCCGGAGCGAGGGCATGGTGGAGACCAAGAGTGCTCACATTCTCCCTCCTTGTCAGAGGCTGCCTGGCAGGAGTGGCACTCGTCCCTAAGAAAGTATGAAGTGAATCAGGGTAAGCTGGTGCCTGCTGAGGGCATCCAGGTTGTGTCTCATCATTCATGCTAGGAGTCACCATGTAGGAGTCACACTTTGGCTTGGTTTAAACATGATCCAGGTGCTTTAGAGAGAACCTGTCAAGGGATTCTTGGCATGTTCTTTGCACTTGTTTGAATGTTGTGGCTTTTAATATTTTCTATTATTTTTAGGTATTTGTATTTGTGCATGTGTGTGTATGTGTGTGTGCATGTGTGCTTGCATGCATGCGTGTGTGTGTGTGTGTGTGTGTGTGTGTGTGTGTGTGTGTGTGTTTCAGGTCTCTTCCATGCTATACCAGGATGTTCTCATATACCAACCTAAGGCAGCAATCACACGTGGTGAGGTGGAGCTGGGTAGGCAGGGTAGGGGTGGGGCTTGGGCCTAGGAGGGGCCAGGCCATGTGTTCCTCTGGTTAATGCAATGGGCTGGCACTGTGGGAGGCTGCTGTGCTGGGGCCCTCTCTCTCAGCTAGTGGTCCCACAGATTCCCAGACGCTACAGCTTGAAGGGAGGGGCCTGAGTGGTGGTGACATGATCATTACCCCTTCATTTTCTGAAGATGAAAATGAGGCTTAGGGTAGGCAGTGGCCTACAAAAGATACACCTGCTTGGTACAGGGAGAGGGACTAACTGTGTGTGTGTGTGTGTGTGTGTGTGTGTGTCCTCATCTGTTTATATCATATGTGATAAACATATAAACAGTGGTCTCAGTGCAGAAATCTAGAAGTTTCTGCTAACTGGATGAATGAGATGACCCCATCTTTCTGCCCCCAAATTAGTCACATAATACTTCCTTCTCCACTAAGAAGGATCTGAGGTGGCTCATGAGTAAGGTGGCCATGAGCTGCAGATGTGGCAAGTGGTAGAACATCTGCCTAACTTGAGTTTGATCCCGAGGGATGAAAAGAAAGACCATATATTTCCATTTCCCTGTTTCTCCTCATATGCCCTGACATTTATCTCCAGACATTTCACAACTGCACCAGTTTAGACACAAATCATTTGTTACCCAGAATGTCCCGTCTTTCTAGCATGCCTCTTTTGACGGAGGGATGCTGGTGGGTATCCAGGGTGTTGCAATTACTGGGCCACATCTTCACTCTCTCAAAGGCCTCTTGTTATCCTTAAGTATTCCTGTTTGGCCAGGTCACTTCTGGGACAACCATCTCACACTTTCCCAGAAGGCTTTGATGAGTCCTTGCACGTAGGTGTTGGGAAGACTCATGGACAGGTGCATGAAGAAGCTCGACCAGGACTGCCTGTGGGCTAATAATGGACTTCAAAAGTAATTACATAGAATTCATTTTCTTCGTCCATAAAACAGGACAGTTCCCGAGGACCCTGAATGTCTTGAGCATCTGCTTTCACAAATTAATTTCAGTGGGTAGCCTGTTCTGTGCCCTGTTTGCCTCCTCTTCATTAACTTCTGTGGTGATGTGATTAGGGCCACATCTGGACTGTACCATAATGGGTGGAGAGGCCAGATGTTTCACCAGGGAGATGATGACTTACAGCCAAGACTGCAGATGCCTTCCTCTGTGGTTTCTGCTGGCTCCCACACTGCAGTCTCAGCAATGGGTTTAAGGACTGCTCAAGGACACAAGGCTAGACTCTAATGTCTGGTGACAGGGGACTCTATGTTTTGTCCTTCTTGTTACTTACCTGGTAGGCAAAGTCTGGAAGTCCAGAAAGGCAGAGTGGGGACTGTAGTGGAAGATTTTGACGTTCAGTATAAGGCTGTTCTTGAATGGTTTTAATCTCAGATGGAGGGATAGTAAAGAGGTCTCCTTAGGATTGTCAGACAGATTGGATGCCTGATCTTGGGAAAACATAGTCATCTTATGGAGAGCTTGCTTTTAAAGATGTCTCACATGTAAGACACAGTTTTGTCTTCCCCAAAGGGAGAAACTGTCCCTAGCTGAATTTATTGAGAGCTTTGGTTTGAGTTCTAGCTCAGCTCCTTGTGTCCTGTGACCTTATGTAGGTCTCTTGATCTCCCTCATAAGGTTATTTGGAGTTACACGAGCTAATTCTTAGCATAACCAGAATATTGTGCCACAGTGCTGAGTGATTATAATAATAACCCACTTTGGGTACCAAGAGTCCTTGGACACACTGGAGAATTTGATAGATGGAGCACAAACTCATTCTGTGCTTGAGAAGACAAGGCTTGAGCATCAGGTCAGTGGACCAGGAAGACAAGACATTTTCAGTCACTCTGCTGATCTCATCAGTGAATCATCTGATGATAGATATTGGCAGCATCCCTTCTAAAGAGAAGTTTGATGTCTTGGTCTCAAGCATACTTAGCCATGGTAGAACTTTCTTGAATTCTCTCCGTGACAAAGAGAGCATTGTGGTGTGTATGTGTGTGAAGGACTATCAAGTTCCTATTCTGATGTGTTTGTGATGGTGAGTAAAGTTCCTAGGTCCCCTGTGAGTTCTGTCTCCCAGTCTGTCACAGCTAGACTATGAATGGTCTAGAAGTCAACATGAGCCAAAGTGTCTTCTTGCGGACCCAGGAGGCTCCCAGAGGGAGGTCAGATGAAATTAGGAAGGTGAAGCTGATGGGCTCTCTCTCTCTCTCTCTCTCTCTCTCTCTCTCTCTCTCTCTCTCTCTCTCTCTCTTTCAGCTCTATGAACTACCGCCATTTAGTTTGTTTGCATTGTTTTACAAGACATGGTCATGGGAAAGGAACACCAGGATCAACTTTCTGAATGAAGTCCAGAGTCTAAAACAGTGGTTTTTTTAACCTGTGGTTTTAGACACCTTTGGAGATCACATATCAGATATTCTGCATATCAGATATTTACATTACAATTCATAACAGGAGCAAAATTACAGTTATGAAGCAGCAACAAAAATAATGTTATGGTTGGGGGTCACCACAACTTGAGGAACTGTATTAAAGGATTGCAGCATTAGGAAGGTTGAGAACCACTGTTCTAAAGTTCTTGCTTCTGACCTTTCCCTGATGATATTCAGCAGTAGTAAAAGACTTTTTAAAGAGAAACTTTATTCTCCAGAGGGCACTGGGAGATAACTGTCCTACCGGTTGGGGTAAAGTAAGTTTCCTTGGGCAGGCTTTGTTGGGTCAACCCTTCTAGAATTTTGATGGTATTTTCTTTTATTGTTTTATTTTATGCAAAACTCTAAGGCAAGGCTTAAGAGTGGTTCTCAGATTAATCTAAGACAGATGTGGGTTCAGTCTTAACTCTCATATAAACTAGCTGGACACTGATGCTGAGTCTCCTTCTCTAGACCATGAGGACCGAAGGCATTAATGAAGTTCTGCTGGGAAAAGACATGAGATCATTGTCAGGCTAAACAGTGTCCAGTTCTATTCTAGAGAACCTCCTCCTCTTCCTGCTCTTCCTCCTTTTCCTCTTCCTCCTCCCCCTTTCATTTTCTGTTTCTTTAGCATCTTTCTGAATTGATGGTCCTTAGTCAAAAAAAAAAAAGGAGCATTGGATAAGACAAGAAGGATGAGCCTTGTAGGGAGGGGGCAACCAAACATCACCTCCCTGTGTCTAAATTCAGCACCAGCAATCTGGCTTGTTAATGACAAGTTATCTGTCACCCAGGTGTCTAGGGAGCAGGACTCCTCGTTCAAGTTGCATAAAAGTTATTAGAGAGATAATCCTTAAAAAAAGCTGCTATCTGGGGGCGGAGAGGCCAAGCATAGCTAAAAAGGGACAAAGAACAGGGAGATAGATGGAAGGTTAAACTCCAGCGGGCAGAGGGTGAAGGACTGATGGACATTCCTAGAAGCAGTGTCCTCCCCAGGGGTGCTATTCCAACAGCAGCTTTCTGGGTAACGACTCTCTGAGAAGGCTTTCTATGAGATGAGAAGGGTGTTTGACTCTCCAAAGGTTAGGCACTAGGATTTGTCATTCTCACTCCAGCAGTTTTGGTCATGGCTCTTATAAACCGAGAAGTCATCTTCTGTCATCAGCAGATAGAATGGAAGTCCTAGAAACATCACAGGACTTGCTCTCGACCTTATCGACCAGAACTTGGCAGCTGGAATGCAAATAAGTATGTTTATGTGTGTACAGTGCTTGTGTATATATGAGGATTGCATGAGTGTGTACATATGGAGGGGAAAGGATAACCTTGGGTGCCATCTTTTTTATTTTATTTCATTTTTTGTCAGCAAGCTCCCAGGGATCTGCTTGCCTCTGCCTCCCTGGCACTAGAATTGCAATCATGTACCATCACACTGAGCTTTTGACTTTTTATATGGCTTCTGGCATTGAACTCTGGTCCTCATGCTTGAAAGGCAAGCACTCCCTGGGGACTGAACAGTCTCCCTAGTATGTCAGTGAAACATAGAAGGTGGCCTCCAAAATGGCCGCTCGATGATACCTAGCCTGGTATTCACAACTTAAGACTCCCTCACTTTGAGCGTGGGCTGGATGTAACAACTTGCTCCCACAGAAGAGAATAGAAAAGAAGCAACTAGACGTCACATCTACGTTAATTGCAAAAGTACTTAGTCTTTGCATCTACGTTAATTGCAAAAGTACTTAGTCTTTGCAAAAGTACTTAGTCTTCTGCCTTAGCTGCCATCTCTCTCCCTCTTTCCCAGACATCTGCTAAAGATGTGTTCTTGAACACAGAACTTGTTTTACCCATTAACTGGAACTTTGATACGAGAGAGAAGATTATGCAAGGCTAGATTCCCATCTCTCCATGGAGACAGTCAAACTTAGGTACTTGCTGAAAACTCTCCACACTTTGTATTTGGGGGTCCTATGGACATCAACCTTCCCCTCTACATAGATGACCTCATTTTCCCCACCCTCACTTCCAGCACCAGAAATCAACTCAGCGTCCATACTGCTACATTCATGTTGGGTGCCTTCACTTCTGGCTCTGGAGTCAGAACAATCAAAGCAGCCCTGTCTCTGGCTTGGCTGAATGAGCGAGAACTGGGAGGGAGGGGGGCTAGGTTCACCAGCTGGGAGAGCCAGTCCATGGTTACTCTTTTGGCTTTGTGTTCCCCCCGAGCGAGGGACAAAGCACCAGCATCTGTACCCTGCCCCAGAGGGCACTCAAGGCATCTGACCTTTTCATCCCCGGGAGTCTGTGGTCTTAAGAGAAGAATAGCATAATGGCCCTCTGTTCTTAGTGGACTTTGCTGAGCTAAGCTGGCCTAACAGGAGCATCATAAAAGCCCCAGGGTGAACAAGGGTTTTCTGAAGGTCATCTTGGCCATTCTTCTGCATCTGAGAAGGGCAGCTAATTAGCGATTTGGGAGGCCAGAGATGCACTGAGAAGGTGACTCTTTCGTTTAGGATTGCAAGGAGATTCTGCAGGATCCTCTGTTCATAATATGGGGCTCTTTTTTCCTGATGGTCAGCTCTTTCCATCTCTCTCTTTTCTCCAATATTCTCCCCATTTTCTCTTTTCTATTTGAGCCCAGCTCATCCTGCAGAGTAAGATGCAACCATTAATTACGCTTGCCCCCTTCCAGGCTCAGAGTCCTTCAGACTTCTCATCTGGAAAATTTTCATCAAGAAAGGAATTTAGGGCTGGGGAGGGGTGGCTCAGTGGGTAAAGCACCTGCTACATTGGTGTGAGGACCAGGGTTCAGATCTCTAGAACCCACATAAAGCTGGATATGGCGGTGCATGTCTGCAATCCAAGCTCTCCTATGGCAAGATTAGAAGTAACCCAGGAGAACTGCCCCCACCCCATGGGCCAGCTGGAGTGGTATGCACAGTGGTGAACATGACTGTTTTAAACAAGGTGGAAGGCCAGCACCGATACCCTAAGGTGGCCTCCAACCTTGACATGTGTGCTCTGTCATATATGCACCCCCATCTTATACATACACACGCGTGCACACACACACACACACACATGCACACACACACACATGCACACACACACACACACACACATGCACACACACACATGCACACACACACATGCACACACACACACATGCACACGCACACACACACACACATGCACACACACACACACACACACTTGCACACACACTTGCACGTACACACACATGAAGAGAAAACAAAACAAGTCTCCTTATTGAAGCCAGGTCAGGTGAGAAGGCGACAGCAAACTCAGAGTCAAAGGGACTTGGATGATGCAAATGTCCTGTGGCTTTCAGAACCCTTCTGTGCCACCTGAGGAGTAGCACCATGACCAAATCAGCTCCAAGAGCATAGTAATCTGGAGAAGATGTCACTGACCAACACAGACTGACTGAAGCCCAGGACCCAGACTTTCGTCTTTCCTGTCTCATGGTCTTTTCCAAAGATTTGTTCCACGGCCTGAGTCACTGCACAGGATATGACTGCTGGCTTTGGTGAGGAGAGAAAATGAATCCTGCCCCTTTCTCAAGAAATAGACGTACAAAGCTCTTTAGGCTCATTAAACAGGCTGTTACAAGGCATCCTGGGCTTCCAGGGGCTCTTACCAAATAACATTTTGATGAGTTAAGTGCTAATGAATCAGAAACATATGGATAAAATTTCCCTGAAAACACAAGACTTTCTGAACCAAGCAGAGTCACTCCATTCCCCTTGGGTTCCGGGCCTGGGTGTCAGAAACCCATCTCCCCTCTGTGGCTAACTGGCAGGACTGCTCACCCTCTGGCCACCCAGCTTGCTCTGGGTTTCTCCTGGAATTCTTCCTCATCTCCTGTGGTTTAGTGGCCAAGTGGCTGGGGTGGGCCTAAAGCAGAAAGGTCACCTACTGAAAGAGATGAATGAGAAAAGGAAGGGGGGCCAAGTGCTCTGAGCCGGGCCACATGCTGGCTGGAGAATGGACTGTCTGGAGAGGCCTGTTGACTTCATGTTTGCGGCTCTGTGGAAAGCAATTTGTGATGCTTTCTCTCTTCCCAGCAACCTGAGAGTCTCTTGGTTTGTGTATATGGCTGCATGTTTTCCAGGCTGCCAGGATTTTCTGGAGATTCCTATGAAGTGTTTACCAAGGTTAGGGCAGGCAATTCTGAATTCTCCCCAACAAGGCACCTATGAGCCGAAAGTCAAGCCTTCTGATGTTAGAAGCCAAGGTGGTGAGGCTGCCTGACCTCCAACTTCCAGCTTCCAAAACCTTGAACTAGATAAAGCCCTTCATCCCCTGCCACAACGCTCACTGTTGTTTAAGCTTAAGTTTATTTATTTGTGTGTTGGGAACAGCAGAAGGGAAAACTCATTTACCATGTGATACTCGGAGGACAACTTGTGGGAGTCAGTTCTCTCTGTCTATGGCACGGGTCCCAGGGGTCAAACTCAGGCCATCAGTGGCAGCAAGTGCCTTTACCAGCTGAACCGTCTTGCCAGCCCATTATCCAGTTTCTTGTATCATCACAGTAATAAAAATGGTGACTCCAGGTACAAACAGGTTATCATGGGGGGACTCCAGAAAGCACTGTGGGGAGCCGTGTCCACTTCTGTTGGCTTCCCTTTTCCATCGAGTCTCAGATTTGAGTTGGAAACAGGTCCACATCAAGGGGCAAAGTGTAACCTGGTGCCTGTATTGTCCTCCATGATGTTGCTTCCAGGGGCCACTGATCTCTAAGGTCCATTGTGAAATAGATTAGGGGCCTGAGTTCTACTGATCTGCTTTCCACATGGCATGAAGCCTTGGGATAGAGTGATATGGGGATGGGGGTAGGATGGTCAATGGGTGTTACTGTTAATGAGCACTCTTTTCTTTCTTTCTTTCTTTCTTTCTTTCTTTCTTTCTTTCTTTCTTTCTTTCTTTCTTTCTTCCTTTCTTTCTTCCTTTCGTTCTTTCTGGGAGGAAGCTGTTGGGATGCTGTTGCCTGTGAGGAGGGTTGAGCACATGTCAGGGTACAGTCACCCATCTCCCACTGGGGCCTTCTCACTGCTCACTGCTCACTGATGCTTTTCCACATCTGGCTCAGGTCTTCACACATGAGGAAGGAAGGTATCAAACTAAACTAGATGTCCAGAAATGCATTCATTTATGGATACCTAGAGCTATAAATTTGAGTTTATACTGCATGCATCTTTTATCCAGCTCTGATGGCCTTCTTGGGTCCTCCTTGTCCTGTAAGGAGAGCATTTCTACCATGCAATATTTGAGTCCTGCTTATTTAGGGCCTTCACACTGACCCATTCTTTTTCTCTTAGCTCTGCAAATTTTATGCAGTGTATTTTGATCCTATTCGCCCTTCCACCGAACTCCTCCCACATTTATCCTCTTCCTTATCCACCCAACTTTGTGTCTTTTCTTCCCCATTCATCGATCAAGTCCAATTTGCATTACCTGTCTATTCTTAGACTGGTGGCCTTCCATTGAGGATGGTCTACTTATCTAGGGCTACATTCTTAAAGAAACTGCCCCTTTCCTAGGAGCCAGCTATCAATAGTTCCTCAGCTAGGGCTGGGACTTCATGCCTACTTCCCTCTCTATGCTGGGATGTAGCCTGTCTTGAGGTTGTCTGGGGCTTGTACATGCCCCTGCACCAAATGTGCGGCTGCTGGCTGTACCTTATTTCCTTGTATTCATTCACCACCTCTGGCTCTTCCAATCTTCCTGCCCCCTCTTCTGCCATGATCCCTGAGCCTTGGGAAGAGGGACTACGATATAGCTGTCTCCCTTAGAGCTGAGATTCTATAATCTCTTACTCTCTGGACCTTGGTCATTCTTTATTCTACAACACTATAGCGTGCTCCCTGCCCTTGCGAAGAGTAATAGCCTTTCCAAGCACCTTGACTATCACTGAGCTGGGTGGTCAGTGGATCTCAGGAAGACTGCCATCAGATGAAGGTGGAGAGTAAGTAGCCAGAGTACAAGAAGAGGAGGGGAGGAGATATCCAGGATGGGAGGGAGAAGAGGGAGAAGGAGGGATGCCTTGCTTGGCTTCCTCAATCTCTTCCCCCAAGGATTCACACAGTCAAACTTCCTGTTGGATCCCTGGGCTCACAACCCATCTCCAAGCCTTTCCTGCTGTGCTTGGCTGGAAGCAGATGTAGACTGCCAGATATCTCCTTCAGGAACTGGGACTTCTTCACACCCATCCCAGGGCGGTCTCTTCTATCCAGGCTCTTGAAAGAACAGCACTTCATGGAGCTCTCCCAAATGTCAGGCCTGATCCCTATGGTCTCTAGCCAACCCCAGCACAGGGCTTTTTAGTTCTCTGGACTCTCCTCTTACATCACCCTGTATGTTTGTGCTGGTCTTCTGGCTCCATCCTTGTCAGATCCCTATACCCGGCTTTGTGCTTGACCATCTGTGGGTGGAGACCACATGTTTTCACAGATTTTCTCATGACTTCTACACTCTTCCTTCCTCTTGCTGTGTCAGAGGGGTGGTGCATCCTTTTAGGAGACTTCTCCTTGCTTCCCTCACACCTCATCCTATCCTTTCCCACCCCTAAGTTTTGGCCCAGCACACATTGCCTCTGATACTGGCAGTTCTTTCCCGTTGTGGAAGCACACTGGAAACTGCACATTCCTCAGATGCAAGAGGAATCATGTAGTCCATTTTACAGACAAGGAAAGCAAGGTTTCAAGAGGCTCCCCATCCTGTGGTGGTCAAGAGTTCCTACACTCTGGATACTTCAGTGGTTCCAAGAACTGCATAAAGTGGTGGTTCTCAGGACTGCCCACAGACCCTGATTCTGCAGGTCTGAGGCTTCCAGGTTTGAAACACATATGCAGAGGGTTTGGATGCAGGGAAGGACACCTGTGCAGAACCTCTCTCCCTGAATTGTATGTCTTCCTCTTGCTAAATCCTACCAAGGGCACATCACTCCCTTTTTACATCTGTAAATCCATTTTGTCTTTTCCAAAGGATGCAGTTGGGACTGAGGAATGAGTGTAAAGAGGTTATTAGCGATGGGACCTCAGATTGGACTCTCTAGGGGATGAAGCGAGGCTTCTTAGTGCAAGTGGGGACATGTTAGTCAGTGTTCTGTTGCTGTGAAGAGACACCATGGCTATGGCAACTCTTACAAAGGAAAGCATTTGATTGGTGCTGGCTTACAGTTTACAGAGTTAGTCCATTACCACCATGGTGGGAAGCATGGTGGCACAGAGGCAGACATGGTGCTAGAGAAGGAGCTGAGAGTTTGCTGAATCCTTAGGCAGCAGGAAGGGAGAGACAATGGGCTTAAAGACATTTAAAGCCCCAAAGCCCACCCCCAATGACACAGCTCCTCTCACAAGGCCACACCTACTCCAACAAGGCCACACCTCCTAATCCTTGTCAAACAGTGCTACTCCCTAATGACCAAGCATTCAAACATATGAGCCTATGGGGGCTATTCCTATTCAAAACACCACAGGCAGGGTGGGGAGCAGGAGATGTGTCCTACTATCTTACCCCTAACATGGCTATGGAGGCTTCTTCTGGGCACAAAACATGAGTCCTGAATATTTTTCTCTAGGCCAGTTGAAAAGTCTCAGTGACTCTTCTTGTCTCCACCCGCCTTCCTCAGGCTGTCCCTTTCTTTCTTTGTGGTCATAGCACAGTCTCGGAGTCCACATATTAGTTAGACTTCTGGATGATGAGACAAGACACCAGACAAAAGCAACTTAAAGAAGAAAGGGGTTATTTTGGCTCACAATTTGAAGGTCTATTCCATCCTAGAAAGGAAAGCGTAGCACCAGGATCCCGAGGCAACTGGTCACATTGCATCTACAACTAGGAAGCAGGTAGAGCTGAATGCTGGTTTGCAGATTACTTTCTTCTTCCTGTGTAGTCCCAGACTCTACCCCATGGATAGTGACATCCACAATTAGGGTGGTTCTTCCCACCTTAATTAACCTAATGGGGGGGGGGGGAACCTGCGGCCAGCACCAATCTCCGAGAGTGCCCAGCAGCTGAAATGACTGGCCACAGGAAGGGGATGACAATGTTGGGAACAAAGACAAGGATGGGCATGAGGGGCTAGGTGTGTAGTTCTTTTCCTACCCCACAGGAGCTGGCTCTGAAGTCTTCTAGGTATCCTTCATGAGGGTCTGCGTGGCCAGGGAAGATCGGAGACCGTGGTCTGGTTTGCATCCCCTGCCCAGACTAGCACATTTGTTAGGTGAACTCTGAAAGTTCTTAGCTTGTTCTTTCTGAACAGAAGTTTCTAGGATGTTCAGCCCATATGAGAAGAGTCTGGGGCCCACTCACTTCATCTGTATTTCCAGACATCCCCAGGGCTTTGGGGGAATTTCCAGTTTCCTCTAAAATCATCTGAGTCATTGGTTTTCAGTGAGTAACATGGCCTCCTCCTTCACTGTATGACATCAACAGCCAGGTAACCAATGGCCTTTGGTAGAGGGGCTGGGGGCATGGAGGACTTCAGGATGGAGCCACCTTGAAATGTCTGAGAACCCTGAAAATTTTCATTGCTATGCAAGTAATATAACCCAACTTTTTTGTTGTTGTTGTTTGTTTCAGACTTGCTTTCACTCTGTAGGTCTGGCTAGTCTTGAACTTAGTATGTTGCTGAGGCTGGCTTCCAGGTCTCAGTAATCCTCTTGCCTCAGCCTACCAAGTGCTGGGATGACAGATGTGAGCTACCACACTTGTCTCCACATGGGTGGCTCATTTCCTAACCCATTTATTTATTGAGTCCTGATGGCTTCCTGTCTGCAAGTCTAGAAAGGAAAAGCTTAGAGTCAGGGACCACTGTGTCTGAAGCCTTAGCTGGGTTTTACTTCGCCAGTCACTTTCTATCTCCTCTAAGCAGTTGATGGCAAGTGTCTGAGGAAGAATAAGAGAACGGCCCATTGGACCAGGAGTCAGGACAGCAGATGGAGAGGCAGGCCCTTCTCATCTGTGGACATTCCGAGTCATGGTTCTGTTCAGACCCCCTTCAGGGGAAGACTTGTTGCTAGTTGCTGTTGCAGACCTTTTCCAACGGTCATGTCCTCAGGATCAACCCCAGCTGCAAAGGTCATGTCTTTCTCAGGGAGGCTCACTTCCAGTGGCAGAGTGCTTAGGGCTGCACAGTTCTAGATGATGTTTGCCTGACCCAGGAGGAGACTAATCAGCATCACTACCTTAGGACTCATTACCAATGTGAACAAATGCTTGCCATACCCGACCCTAGCGTAGCTAATACCACCTTGGTACAGTCCTGCTTCTACCAACTTGACCAGTATGGATCCTTCACAGACCTCATGTGCCTTAACTCCAACTTAGGATCTGCTTGCAGAGAACCCAACAGGGGCATTCTCCTCACCCCAATGGTGAGGCAGTGATGCTTCAGTCTAATTAAAAAAGGCCAATAAAGCAGACACACAGCCTTCCACTGCACGTTCTGGCCAAAGCAAGTCACCAACTGCCTAGTGTGCTGACCAATGGGAAAGACGTCAGCGAAGACTTTCGGCGCCCAACAGCCTAGAGAAATCCCACCAATCGGGTCTTGTCTCCACCTTTGTACTTCCTGTTTGTTTGGCCAGGAGTGCTGGACTTGGTGCCCACACTAGCATCTAAGGCAAATCATCCTTGACCGGTGACCAAGAGGGCCCTTCTTCACAATACTCAGTGGTTCCAAGATGCCTGTGTTCTTTTCCAGTGCAATGAAAAGCAAAGGTAACCATGGCGACTTCGTTTTCTAGCGCCCATCATTCCTCACAAAAACATGAATGCTATGAAATCAGGGCAACTTCTGCTTTCGGCTTCCCCATTCAAGGAGCTGCAGGAGTTGGAAGCAAGCACTTGGCACGAAACGAGTGCCTGAGTAGAAAACGCGATACTTCTAAGTGGAAGTAATAGACCTAGTTAGAATCGAATGATGTTTTAGTTTCCAGACACTAACTATGCTTTTTCTTCCCCATCTGATTATGATAAGTGGAGCTGGCTTTTACTACAATCTAAGGGTTGGCTAGATTTTTTTTTTTTTTCCGGCAAAGAATCACTAGTAAATCATTTGGGCTGGGCAGGTGGGTCATAGACCTCTGTTGTGATTATTTAACTCAGCCTCAATGACTGAAAGGCAACAATGGACAATAGGATAGAACTGTTAAAAAAAACAAAACCAAAAACCAAAGCAGGTGGCTGCCTGGATTGGGCTAGCAGGTGGATGTTGGTGTAACATAAAATTTCCTATAAAATAAATTTACTGAAGTAGAAAAGGAAGTCTTTTTAAAAATAAAACCATTAACTAACTAGCTTTACACAAACCATATGCAAATCTCTCGTGTCAGAAAGAATTCATTTCTAGTTTTGCTTGCAACATCTGTGGCTGCAGCTGTGGAAATGCTGGCGGTAGGGAGAGGCCTTTAAGTTAATGGTGCTGCCATGGGGTTGGCAGCTCACATGTCCATAGTCCCCAGAGCTGTACAGAAAGGCAGTCCCCGTCCCCCCCCCCCTCCATTGCTAGTCTGTCCTGTGATCTTTCACCCCATCTCTGCCCCTAGAACTAGGGCTGTCTTCAGTGCAGGCAGGGTCCTGGGTAAATTGTCCTAGCGTTAGTTTTAAACACTCCAGCTCCAGGATTGACCTTAACTGTGCACATGGCCGGGTGTTGGGGAGGTAGAGAGGACCACAGTGACAACAGTCTGAAGTTCCTAAACCTTCAGGAGAGAACGGGTCAGATCCGTTGAGCACTATGCATTACACCCCTGCCACATAGGCACAACGCCTCACAGGTGCTGGCTGAATCAGTCCTCACCAACATCTCAGAGTAAAATATGAGGATTGGAGTTAAGATCCCTAACACCAACGTAAAAGCCAGGTGGGCATGGTGGCCTGTCTGTTGTAGAGGGCATGAGGTCATCACAGATAAACACTGGAGAACCCAGGAGTGTTAATCACGCAGGGGTGTCTCCTCAATGGAGGAAATAAAATATCCGCTTTCCACCCTGACAGCCTGGAGTGGATGTTATTAATGACCTGGTGACCTTTGCTATTTGTAGCCAGACCTCGCCCAAATCCCCGAGAAGGTTTATCCCAGACAACTCCCTGCTTAGAGCTTTATCTTTAACTCCCGCGAATTGTTAATTTTGGGAGGACAGGATCCAACTCAGGACACATACCTTCTTGCTTCTCTAATTAGCTTGAGATAGGGGATAGAGGCTGCCTCCCTGTCCCTGGGAAAGGGTGAAGTCCCAGCCACGGCGGCAATCTCTTGGGTAGACTCTTGCTGGGGGAATGGGTCATTAGGGTAGGGAGGGGGCAATGTGAGTTCCCGAACACGGCCTGGCAATGAGGATCCTCTGAAGCACGTCTTCTTCTGAGGGGACGTAAGAGATACTGGAAGTATGTGGTACCGGAGGACGGATGTGGACTAACTTGGCTGTGTTTGGAAATGGCTGTGACCGTTGGCTTCTTTTCCTGCTTTTAATATTTGATGTGTCAACTTTCTCATGAGATAAAATATCTTTTCAGTAAACGGCATGAAAGGCACTGATAGAAACCGCACAGCTTGATGAGTGCTTACACAGGCACATGCAGATAAAGAACTCAGGTCATGCAGCACCCCAACAGGTTGCTTCCCTCCTGGGACCTCCGCAGTGCTGGGAAGATTCCTGGGCTTGCTTCCATCCTCTGTAGTTACTGTCTTGCGCTATCTGAACGAGGGGTCCTGCATTTTTGTTTTCCCTCGGACCCAGACAATCCACGCACACCCTCGTCTTTTCATGAACAAACACTTGAGGATGCCGTTCAAATCCTTCTTCTTTCCGGGAAGCTTCCTTTGACCCTACCTGCTTAAAGGGCAATCTGCACCTCAGTTCCTGTAGGAGTTGGGACCGGCGCACTACCACCCAAGAGCTTAGTCGCTTCATTTGCACCGGCCCTGCTTACCTCTTGTCTCCCTTGCGTGGAAGCTTGTCTGTCCCGTCAGCTTACAAACTCACTGGCTTTTTATTGGAAGAAGCTTTACAGCTCTACGCACTGATGAGGGACTCCGCAATGATTTGTACGCGAGTTACATCTTTCCTTGCAACCCGCAAGTTCCCGTGTTTATCTTGAGGTCCCAAGACAATACCCAAAACTCAGGGTCCACAGGCAGCTCGGCAGGCCATAGCTGGCCTTTTCTTTTTGTCTCTCTGTCTGTCTTTGACCAGGTGGCTTTGGTCAATTAGCGAGGGATCTTGAGAACTCATTTGGTCCAATCCATCTTTGAGTGACAGAGAGTTAGTGAGTTCTAGGGTTTTCCTCCAGGTCACAGGAGTGGGGGGGGGGAGCGATGCAGCAGGAAGGGAGTACAGGACCTTCAGGAGGAGGCCACTCCTGCTCCCTCCCTCTCTGCAGGTGCAGCTCGCTCCTTTAAGTGCTGGGGGAGGCAGCCCTTTCCCTGCCCGGGGCAGCCAAATGGATTCGCCTTGAGACCATCAGCGCGTTAGGTTCAGGTCTTCCGGCTTCCTCTGTGGAATGGCTCCCTGGGGCCCCCCCTGAGAAGCTCCAGGAACTAGCTGCCTGTCAGCCACCTTATTAAACTGGTTTCCAGATGTCTCCACCTCAGATGGAGGAGGTAGGAAAAGGGTGAGGGCTGGGAGTTTGTCCCTTAAAAGCGCTCGGTTGGATTGGTAATAAATAACACTTTGTGCTGATGGAACAGGTGGTCAGGGGACATGGAGTGACCCAGACCGTATCCTTCACGAGACCATGTGTGAGCACAAGACGCAAAATGGACAGAGCAGAGCATCTGCAGGAGGAGACAAAGGATGTATGGAAAGGTAGCGCTAGAGTCGGGGTAGGGAAAGACCCAGCAGCTGGGCCAGCAGGAGAGAGCAAGTAAAAGAAGCTGAAAAGGAGCATCCTTTCGGCGGGGCATTTACCCACCAACCCCACAGTTCCCCAGAGTTTTCTTGAGTGCGAGCAGCAGGAAATATTAGATAGAAGGATTTAGAGTGTGGAGATAAACAGATAGAAAATACAGGATAGCCTCCAGAGGGTCTGGAACCCATTCCAACGGGCCCCAACTGTCTCTGCCCTAAGGCATTTATAGAAAGGCCAAGGGGTGGAGCAAAAGACACCCCCCACCCCAACACAGCCAAGTGCAGACCATTTCAGACACCTGAACTCAGGCCCATGGTCTAATCATCCTCTCTATGCAGACCTGCTGGGTAAAGCCACGAGGAACCTGAAAACGGGCTCCCACACCTTTCTTGCCTGTTGCCTCTTGAGCATTCGGTGGCTCTGACAACCTGTGGCAAGCTCTGGTATGTGGCATTCCTACCTGTGTTTCCATCCTTACGGAGATTCCTCTCTCATCCTCCTCTCTGCTCTGTATCAACTCTCTCTCCTGTTCTCATACAACGACATTGCTTATTGGCTCTAGGGCCCTAGCAGGTCCTGGGTATGCTCTGTTACAGCCTTGGGCTACCATGGAAAAAGCGTTTTGGAGAGTCTCCAAAGAAGTTTTTGGAGATTTGACTTCCAGAGTCCCTTGGTTTTACTTTGGTCCCATTCTGTGGGCCAAGCGAAAGGCCAGCACCGAGTCTAGGAGATGGGAACCAGCTTGGAAGTAGATCTCCTCAACTGTGCCCAGCTGTTGTGGACCATGGATCCTTTCCAGCCATGTGGCTTGGCTCTTTCTTTTTCCTTTTTCTTTTTTTTTTTAAATGCTAGGCTCTTTTAAATTGTTTGTTTGTTTATTTATTTATTTATTTATTTATTTATTTATATGTCCTGGGGATGGAACGCAGGGCCTTATGCATGCTGGCTAAATCTTCTACCACTGATCTATAGTCTCACTTGATGCCTCTTTTATACTAGGGCTGTGAATCTGGAGACCTTCCCTTCTCCGTGAAGAGCTCAAGGATCCCATCCTCCACTGCACTGTCTAGTGCCGGGGTTCGGGTCACTTTGCTCCCCGTGGCATGACCTCTCCCTTGATCTGTACCTCTAGAGTTAGGATTCCAGACTCTGGAGAGCGAGACACAGGGCAGAACAATAAGGGGGTCTTACGGGGGTACAAGACGGAAGGGACCTATCCCTGGAAGTCTACCTTGTTAAAGCTAGATGTAAATAGGACCACATTACATGTACACTGGGTCTTATTCTAAAAGCTTTGTGTGTACCAACTCATTAAATCACTTTAGCAATTCTGTGGTAAAAAGTATTATAATCACCCCCATTTTATAAAAAAGGAAACTGAGGTACAAATAAATTAAGTAATTTGCCTAGGTTCACAATGCTATCAATAGGAAATCAATAGTCTGTTCAAATCCAGTCAGTGTGTCTGGTAAGGACCAGGTAAAGGTTCTGGGGAGACCCCCCAAAGTTGATAAAGTTCTTTCCATGCATGCATGAAGACCTGAGTTTGGATCCTCTGAATGCATGCGTCTTAGTTAGGATTTCTACTGCTCTTAAATAGATGCCATGAGCATGGCAACTCTTATAAGGAAACATTTAATTTGGAGCTAGCTTACAGATCAGAGGTTTAGTCCATTATTGTCATGGTGGGGCGCATGGCGGCATGCAGGCAGACGTGGTGCTGGAGAGGTAATTGAGAGTTCTGGATCTGGATCTACAGGCAGCAGGAAGAGAATATGAGCCACTAGGTCTGGCTTGAGCTTCTGAAACCTTAAAGCCCAGTGACACACTTTCTTCAACAAGCCACACCTACTCTAATAAGGCCACATCTCCTATGGGCCCATGGGGGCCATTTTCATTCAAACCACCACACCATGTAAATATATATGTACAGGGACAGGAAGAACTCTGGGGCTTGCTGGCCAGCAAATCTAGTCAAATTGGTGAATTCCAAGGACTGGTGAGAATAGTGTCTCAAAAATAAGGTAGAGGGATGATTGAAGAAGATAGCCAACCTTAACCTCTAGATGTACACACATATGCATGTACAGTCACAATCATGTGCACCCCCCCCCCACACACACACCAAGTTAAGTGTGAAACTAGTAGTGATCTCCAACTCTGAGAGCCCTGTGGTCTTTTGCCACTGGGGGAGGGCTCAGAAGCCAATGTCTACTATTGTTGTGGACTGACTTCTTGTATTAGACTAAATGTTTGTTTCCTTTGTGAGTTGTAAGATTCCCCTGTTAAGCTGGTCTTACCATCAGTTATCTCTCTGAGTCAAGGCAATCCTTTTCATATCCTGTGGTACTCTAGAACTCACAGGAAAATGAAGCAAAATATAAATTTTGGCTACATTCAAGCTATGAGATTCTAATCCTGGGTTATTGATGCTCAGACAAATAGCTAGGCCGAGGAGCCAGGAAGTGTGGAAGTCTTTAATATGGAAATCTGATCTCTGAATTTTCTTTTCAGAGTCAGCAGGGACTGGAAGCCTGTACACAAACCAGAGTTTCCAAGGGTAGAAGTAGGGTGTGACTGTGGGAGCGGGGTGACTTCTGCTGGATTCTCTTGATGGCGTTTCCATCCCTAACTCATCCTGACCCCTTGCTCCTAGCTGTGTGCATTTTGTATTTACCCTTTTCAACTGATTTTCTTCTGAGAAGAGACATAAACTCTCCTGGGAAGAGTAGCTGGAATCTTCCAGTCAGTTTTTTTTAGATGGGATACTGGAGACTGCTTGACAGAGGTGAGCATCAGGGGCTTGGCATCGTGTAGGATCGGTTTATGGCCCTCTGGCCATCTCCTCCTCCTAGAATGGCAGATGGCCTGTGTTTTTAATAATTAAGAAAAAAAAGTTGGAAGGAAATCAGGCTCAGTAGGAGGAATTTGGAACCATCGGGCGGCACAATTGAGTTGTGAATTTGTTTGGACAGTGTGAATGGCGGCTTCCCGTTAAGCATGCCCACAGCCTCAGTCACTTCATGGAAGCTTGAATGGTCCTGTGTGACGGTTTTCATCAGCAAGGCTTTCCCAGGCGGTGGTGAGTAAGAGGAAGCCATTGGTAGACCCTGAGACTTTGTATTCATAGGACTGTCTAGCCCATGACATTGGTGAAAATGTTACCTTGTAGCCTCAGTCTCAAAGATCCCAAAGAACAATGATAATCGGTCTAAATAAGCAGTCTGGAGGTGGTTAGAGAAATCAAGCTCTGTCTGCTTTTATCAGAAAAGACACAGGCTCTTAGAAGAGATGGAAGAAGGCTGGAACCCTCCTGGACTCTGTTATGGAACAGGGGGATCTGTGCTGATTTCAAATGGTGCTCATTTAGGAGAGATCATGGACCAGGGGAGTTATTGCTGCACTGAGAAGTGAGACTCTGAATTCCTTGGCTGGAAACCACTGAGCCAAATGGCCTTTACCTGCTCATCTTCTGAATCCCCAGCCGCAACGGTTTGGGGAAGTAACTGTTTCTGGATGTACCTGCTGAATGCTGAGATATGGAAAGACCTTGACATCAGAGGAGGCTGCAATGTAGAAATACCGTTAATACATAAATAAAGGCATCAGCATGATAGGATGGCATACATGGGCTCCAACAGGTGGGACTCAGGGCCCATCTTTTCATCTTTATTTTATTTTTTGATGATCTTTTTTTTTAATTTAAAAGTTTTTTTTTCTATTTTACATACTAACCATAGTTCCCCTTCCCTCCCCTCCTCTCACTCACTCCCCACCTTGCCCCCACTCCACCCCCCATCCAGTCCTCATAGAGTGTAAGGTCTCCAGTGGGGAGTCCACAAAGTCTGGCATATCAGGTTGAGGCAGGACCAAGCCCCTCCCCACCGTATTGAGGCTGAGCAAGGTATCCCACAGTAGGGATAGATAAGCTCTCCTGAGTAAACTGGGAGCGTTTAAGGGGAGGTGGCAGGAGAGCATGAGGGAATGGGATGGTCTGATTGAGGGAGGGACAGAGAGGGAGAGCAAAGGAAGAGATATCTTGATAGAGGGAGCCATTATAGAGTTAGGGAGAAGCTTAGCGCTAGAGAATTTCCCAGGAACACACAGGATGACCGCAGCTAAGACTCCAAGCAATAGTGGTGAGGGTCCCTGAACTGGCCATCTTTTCATCTTAAGTAGACTCCAGATTCTGTCCTTGCTCCTGTTCCCACCAACATCCCTTTCTATACTTGCTGGGTGCTGAGCCAAGGTTTGGGTGGAAACAGCTCTGACTGTGTGCAGAGTCTGCCCCGCTCCCCTGCTCCGAGGGACACTACTTCTCAGTTCCTCAGCCTCTGGGCAGAAGGAATGTCACCAAGTGAGCACTTCAGGGCTTTGGAGGAAAGCAAGCTCACCTGCTCTGTCCTCTCCCGTCCCTCCCCTCAGACCCACTCTCCCCAAGCTTCTTGCCTGGTCTCTGCTGGATCCTATTGACCAGCTGCCACCAAGAAGAGTTGGTCCAGCAGATGGTGGGAGACTGGGCTTGGAGGGGAGCAGGCAACCAGCTGCACAGACATGTCACCCACTGCAACTTGGGACACTCTGTTCTGAGGCTTTGTGCCTCTCTCTTTCTTCTCTCTTCATCATTCATGGCTCTTTCATCCCTTCTCCCTCGGCCGGCCTGGACCCCTGCTCCTTTTCCTTCCTGCTTTTCTTCCTCTTTAACTGCCTCCTACTCCCTCTTCCTTAGTCTCTGTTAGCCTCTGTGTTTGGCAATGAAAGCAGCCTTCTGGCTACCCCCAAAAGAGGGAGGGGCCCAAGTTAGGGGGAGGAGTCTTCTCCCAGTTCCAGTGTCAACACAGGAGGGGCACAGGCATCGCAAGGCTTCTTGGCATCATGCTTCTGGATAGAGAGCCACGGGCTGAAGGAACACTCTTTCTGGGGATGGTGTAGATCCCAGTTTAACACCATTGGTCTTGGTGTACTGAGAAAAGGGCTGTGAACTTGGAGCTAGGGGTCAAAGCCAGCCAGGTCTCAGATAGATTATCTGCCCTGAAAAGGTCCAGGTTGAAGATCAGGTGTTCTGGGGACACTTAGCAGGTCAATGGCCTCCCCTAGGTACTGCAACTCTCGAGACGACCAAGGGCCGGGAATGCATCGACCAAGGGCCGGGAATGCATCAGAGTCCATTTTGTTCAGGCTTCTTTTCGTGCTGAACACTCTCAGGAACCTGGATGGAGGAATGGTGAACTCTCTAGGTGGCACCTCTTCCTTCCTGTGGGCGCCCTGGTTGTCAAGAGGTCTGGCCAGCAGACGGCACTCAGAGGTACTTGACCCCTGTTGTAGCGGAAGAAGTTTCCAGAGTTTTTTAAATCAGGAGTTCACAATTTTTCATCCACCCCAAGAGGCTCAGAAACATCTTCTGAGGGAGAGAAGAAGAAAGGGGAATATTCAGAGTAGCCCCAAAGAGTAGCAGCTTCACCTTTACTCAAATTCCTCTGGCCTCCCAGTTCCTCAAGACCGCCACCCCAAGTCCCCAAGTCACTGTCTACTGAATGCTCTGGTGGCCATGGTACAGATCAAGACTGTCCTATATGGTACACTGTGCCCTTGAAATGTGACAAGTGCCTCCAAAGAACTGAATTGTTCATTTTATATGGGTTCTAGTAATTTGAATTTAAGTAGCTACAGGTGGCCAATTAGACAACTGAGAAACATTTAAAGAACCCAGGAGTTGGGTGATACCTCAAGTGGCAGTACCATTTTGCGTTCACCTCTTCATTCGGCTGTCTGAACAGATAGGTCATCATCTGGCACAATGACGCGCTCCATAGATGGCTTCTTTCATTTACTCCATTCTCTGCTCAAAGCCGCCGAGCTAATTGGTCCTGGCAGGGGATTTGCCTGACAGAGCTGTGCTTTATTGAGCATACCAAATTTTATCTGGAAATCTAAGACCTGGGTTATTTACGTATTTCTTATTGAAACAGGGTCACATGCAGCTCAGGCTAACCTCACGCTCACTGTGTAGCCAGGGATGACCTTGAACTCCTGACCTCCCTGCCTCCACCTCCCAGGTGCTGGGATTAGAGATGTGCATCACAGTACCCATGTTAAAAGCTGAATTTTGATTCTTCCTCCGCCTCTGGTCAGCTCGGCAACCGTGGGTGAGTTTTTCTTGGGCCTCAGTTGGTTCACGGTTGAAGAGAGGGAGTGGGAGAGATGTATCCCAGGTTCTCCTGGGTTCTAGAAGTTTCTGTGGTATTTTCTGAGATCCACGGAGGCTGTGTGGGCATTGTGATCATGGGACCTTCTGTGAACATAATATAAGGCAAAGAAGGGTTGCTTTTGGTTAGAGGGATGTAGGAGGGTACCTAGGGAGGCAGCACAAAAAGTGTTTCTAGAAGAGAGGGGAGGGAACATGGGGGGAGACAAGACAACAGGAGTTAGCGGGGGAGGGTCTGCTCTGATAGAGCAAGGACGTTGGGGCTCTTTGGAAACCTCTTCCAGGAAAGATACAGGGCCGGCTAGAAACCCAGAAGTAGCCCAGAGGCCGGCAAGCAGGATGGCTGGTGTTTATTCCGTTCTTTCTCCCTTTTGAGCTGGCTTCTGCAGTAGCTCTAGTTCTCTCCCTCCCACCAGCCCGGGCCTTAGTCCCCGGGGCCTGACAGAGCATTAGGCATGGTCTACTGTGGAGCTTTAGATGAGTCCTAAAGCCACAGCACGTCACCCCACTCCTTTTCCAGGTATGCCAAGCTGACATCTGAAACTGTCCAGACAGCATTCCTGGCCCTGACACCCCCACCCGGGGCTCTCGCTCTGGGCCCGAGGCTGAGTTACTCCCTCAGAGCTGCCTCCAGCCCTTTCTTGCTGGCAGCTGGATGCTGACTGTGCCCTGCCACCATAGAAGGCACATTGTCAGTTCAGCGAGATCCTGCTGAAGCCTGTACCTTCACCCACTTAAAACGGGAGCGTTGAGTGTGCCAGGCATCATACTGAGTTTTTGCTGAGCACCCATACTGAGTTTTTGCTGAGCACCCTAGATGAACAGGCAAGGTCTTCCAGAGGCTTGGGATCCAGGACTGCACAGGGCAAGCTTCCATAGACATAAAGGAGATAATAGAAGTGGGCCACGATAAAATCCCGGGGGACAGTGAGGATCGGCAGAGTTTAATGTCCTGTCTACCTAGTACCAGCTTAGTGACTGCTGTGAAAAATGTAGGCAGAGCATGCCTGCTTCGAAGTTGTTGTTTTGCAGAGAAGCTGGAAACTGGATCTCAATTTGAAATTTCGTAATCTTTAAAAATGGCATGCTGACCAAATCAGACTCCTCTCCGAGGAAAACTCATTACTGTCCTTTTTACACTGGCAATTTCCTCTGATTGGTTGTTGAGTGGCTAAGAAAGGCAGGAATAAGCTGGTTGGAGCTTTGGCTGTCCTTAATCCATGTTCTAGCACAGACTGGCATTGGCTTCCTGCTTTGTTGTGGAGGTAGGCCTCATTCGCACCAGAGAGAGTAACCACATAACTATCCTCTTAGACACGAAGACAGAGGGCACAAAGCGGTAGCATGCATATAGTTCCTGCCCTGGGGTTTATGATAGGCTTCGTACCTTCGGCCTGCTCTCTCCTTCCTTGAGGGTCAGAAAAGGATGCTGACAAGTAACTTCCTCTGTCGCCAAGCCTGAAGTTTCTGGATGAGGGTGAAGTTGAGGAGAAGCCTGGAATCCTCCTGTAGCCTTCCTCCTTATGAATGTGCATGAAAGATATTTCTCAATGTCATTGTGTGTGCATCTACTTCTCCCGAGGATTGTAAGATGCATATGTTGTGCTATGCTCCTGATTACACCAATCAATCGGGGTTTCCTTGAGAAACATAACCAATGTGTGTGTGTGTGTGTATGTATGTGTGTGTGTGTGTGTGTGTGTGTGTGTGTGTGTGTGTGTTGGGCGGGGAGAAGAGAAGGGGTGAAGATTGACATTTAGCTCATTTTCCCACTCCCTTCATTAGCCCAAGCTTCAATGGTTTTCTTTTTATTTGCCCACCCTCCTTCAGAATTCAGCTCTGTGTGAAGAAGGGTGCAACCTCCTCTTCTGGTGTCTTATCACCTTGTCTTTTTTTGGGATCTTGACCACAGCACTAATATTGCCTCTTGGGGCCATGTGATAGGAACCCAGGCTTTTGGTCCCACTACTGTAGTTTATACCAGAATCACACAGGGCTTGTTACTTACCTCCTTGTACCACAAACACTTATTTGGCACTAACAAGAGGTTTACTGAGAAGATTGTATATAACAGTGCCTAAAAATGTTATCTGGCAGGGGCAGGTCCTTTGGCAACATCATACAGAACTGCCACTTCCATATACACTGTCTATTTGTCACTCAGTGAATGATGGCCCCCCTCTAACAGCAGGGGCCAAACACAGGCAGTGACAGGTAGCAAGCTTCCCGTATATATCTGCTCAATTAACGAATGAATCACTGGATGCCCAGAATCACTTCCCACATCTTTTGAATGTCCCTGTGTGAACTTTTCAGATCCACTGCTTAGCTCTGTCCCCTCCACTGCCTCCTGTATCTTTCGCCTCCTTCATATCTGCTTCTTTTTCTTTTTTGGAGCACCTCTGTCAGTGGGTGCTCTAGGGGTCCATTCTCCTACTTTCAGCAAATTCTGACTTTCGTTTATTCTCTGCTCCAACTTGGAAGCTGGGCCTGGGGAAGACATCCAACACAAAGATTTAAAAAAATTCCAAAATTGAGAATTCTCTCTCCATTTAGGAAAGTCCCCAAGGCTGCAGACATGAGGACACTAGTTTGTCTTCCATGATGACATTTCCTGGTCATTGGGGAAAGGGAATGGGTGGAGTAGGAGGAGATGGTGTCACTGGCCCCCTCCTTCAGGGATATTTGGGTACATCTTCCTGCCATCTTGGCTGGGATTATGTAAACCTAAAAGCTGCATTTTCTCCTGAGTTTTCTCATGCCCATGGTCTGTTTCCCCTTGAATCTCCTCTCCTGGAACAGACGTGACTTTTCCCCATCTGGACCTTCTGAAATACCAAACCCTATTGCATCACAGTGTATCAACTACCATCTTTTCCAAGTAAGAATCCAAGAAACCGTGGCTACTTCTTAAATTCTCCAGAGGTTCCTGTTCAGAGACACATTCATCACTGTGGTGTCAATGTGGCCATTAAGATTCAGTAAAATAAAGACTTCCATCACCTCACAGACCTCTGGTATCAGTTCCCAGGCCATCCCGATAGTGCCAAAGAGTGGGCATGACTCTAAGACATGGCAATTTCCTTGAGACTATCTCTCAGAGTTGCTGCCTCAATTCCCTTCCCCAGTCTCCACGTTTCCCAGTTCCTCCCAATGAACTGGAGGAAAGCCATGCTTGAGAGGCGAGATGGAGGTTGATTGGTGGGGCTTCACGGGCTCTAGATGTGTCTTCCTTAGCCAGTTGAAGGTGTCTGGCTTAGGTTGCCCACTTGTACGTTTTTCAAAGCTAAGGATTCTAGCTTCAGCCGGAAATAGCCAGATAGTCGAATGATCTGATCTTTGGGAAATCCTAAGTTTCCTCCCTCCTGTCCTCTATCACTTTCCCTCTACCCTTCTCTTACTGTCTCCCTTCTCTCCTCTCTGTATCCCTCTCCCCCCTCTCCTCCCTCTTTATTCCTGCTTAGGTCTCATATGCCAGATAGATGCTAAAGAAACAAACCAAATATTCAGACCTGTTCTCAAATCTTATTCTTTAGGACTTACACCAGACTCAGAAAGCATGTATATAGGCAAATAATTCTAAGTGACAGAGATGCTCATTATCAATGGATATGAAGAGTACAGCATTTGAAATAGTCACAGTGTGTGCTCTAGGAGCCCAGAAGGGGCCTGAGCCCCTTTGCACAGAGGGGAGTTCTGTACAAAGTTCAGTCCAAACCCCAACCCCTAGATTTGGGGGTAGCCAATGCTAAGTATTTTCTTAATTCTTCCTCAAAAGTGGAAAGGAGAAAAGTTTGCACAAGGAAGATGTTCACGATAACCCCCGTTCTCACACGACTGAGGTCTTCCGATGCTCCTCTTTCCCATTCCAACAGGATACTTTTAGATGGCTACTCTTGAACTGAAATGTGCATCATAATCATCTGGGAGACTCATCAACATTTAGATCACCGGGCTCTACCCACAGAATTCCCGATTCAGCAAAATTAGTTGGGGACCAAAATTCTGCATTTGTGAACATTTCTGTATGTTGGTGCTGCTGCTCCAAAAGCTATATTTTGAGAAACCTTGGATTAGACAAATCTTTTTTATTGTTAATTAAAGGTATGAAATAAATTTTAAAATTTTAAAAATCAAAGATATATAACTGTATAAGAGAAAATGTGTTCTCTGTTAGGAATCCAAAGAAATCAGGCAAAATGTTTTCCTAAAATTATTTGAATCTAAACAATTTCAAACTGATGTGCATTATTTATTGACTCAACATATATGTGAACTATATTTTATATGTGTGGTATTGTTGGTCCAGGCCTTAAGATGCATCAAGTCAAATGGAGTCACAGCTTTTCTTTTTTTTCTCTTTCTTTTTTGATATCATAATTTGTATCATTTCTCCCTTCTCTTTCCTCCCTTCAAACTCTCCCCTATACCCTCTCCTTACTCACTTTCAAATTCATGGCATCTTTTTTCATTCATTATTGTTGCATGTATAAATGGATACATATATGCATGTATATTCCTAAGTATAACCTGCTCAGTTTGTATAATGTTACTATGGGTAACATCTGCAAACTTCATAATTTCATTTTTCTTTACAGCTGATTAATTCCATTGTGTATCGGGGCCACATTTTCGTTATCCCCTCCCCAGCTGATGGACATTTAGGCTGTTTCTGTGTCTCAACTATCAGGAGCAGAACAGCAATAAAAGTGGACGAGTATATCTCTCTATCAGGATATAGACTCTTTGGGGTATATGTCCAGGAGTGTCACAGCTAGGTCATATGTCATGTTGGTGCATTTCTACGTTTTCTGAGGAGCCACATACTGATGCATCATACTGAGTTCCACAATGGCTGCACCAGTTTGCACTCCCATCAATAGTGCACAAAGATCCTCTGTTCCCCACATCCTTGCCAGCATCTGTGGTGTTCTGTTTTCTTAATCCTAGCCATTCTGACGAGGCTAAGATGAAGTTTCAAATTAGCTTTAATTTGTATTACCTTAATGGTGAACACTTTAAAAAACTGTTTCTTCGGCCATTTGTATTCTTTTTCTGAGAACTGTCTGTCCAGCTCCACAGCCCACTTTTTAATGGTGTTGGCTTTTTTTTTCTTTTCTTTTCAAGAGAAGTTTCTCTGTGTAGTCTTGGCTGTCCTTGAACTCATTCTGTAGACCAAACTGGCCTCAAACTCAGAGATCTGCCTGCCTCTGCCTCCTGAGTGCTGGGATTAAAGTGTGCGCCACCACTGCACAGCTTTTGTTTGTTTCCTTGATGTTTAGTTTTTTTTTTTTTTGACTCCTCATCTATTTTAGACACTAGTCCTCTGTCATATGCATAGATGGCAAAGATTGTTTTCTGTTCCCTAGTCTGCCTCTTCTGTTGATTAATAGCTTCCTTTGCAGCAGAGAAACTCTTTAATCCACGAAGTCCTGCTGGTTTTTTGTTGATCTTATTTCCTCAGTGATCAGCATCCCACTCAGAGCATCTTTACTTGATCTGTATCCTGAAGTGCACTCCTTACCCATTCTTCTATAAGTGTCAGTCTTTCAGGCTTAACCTTGAGATCTTTGATTCCTTTGGAATCGGTTTGTGTTCAGGATGAGAGAGAAGGACCAACTTTCACACTTCTACGTAAGATAACAAGCTTTCCCAACACCACTTGTTAAAGATGCTGTCTTTCTTCCAGTGCATGAGGCCTTTTTATAAAAAACAAAAACAAAGCAAAACAAACAAACAAAAACACAAGATGGCAGTAGGTATGTGCACATCCAGGTCTTTGTTTCTGTTTGTCAAAAACCAGGTGACTGTAGGTATATGAACTTACACCTGGGTCCTTGATTCTATTCCATTGATCAATGTGTTGGTTCTTCTGAGGTTGACTCTCTAGCACCACTTAAAGAGCTGGACATGGCCACCCACACCCCTAACACTGTGCACGTGGTGGGAAGCAGAAACAGGAGCAAGTTGGGGCTTGCTAGTTGCTAGCCTATCTCGAGGTTCAGTGAGAGAGCTTGTCTTAAGGAAATGTGACAGAGAGAGGATGGAGCAGGGTGCTTGACATCCGACCTCCACCTGAGCCTGTGTCCTAGCGTACACATGTGTGCACATACCACACACTGACATACACCACATATAGACACACCACACACATATAACACACACATAGACAAATAAAATGAACAGGCGTTTTACTAAACAGAATGAGTGAGTGGTCTCTAAACGTCTGGAATAATACACAACTTTAGTAGTGATTAGAGAGAAATGCAAATCAAAAGCAAAAGCTTGGGCCACTTCCATTCTTGGACTAACAGAAATTAACCAACCCTGACAATAAGGGTAGGTAAGAATGTGGGGTTTGGGGGTTTCTCACACAAATGAAGTAGAAAGGAAGAAAGTTTACCATGGGGATTCTTTTTACATTGTTTTACACAGTTGACCATGGGCAAAATTTATACCCTAGCTTCTATGTATACAGAGTAAAGAATCCATGATACAGAGCAAGTGGGAAACACACATGAAATCCACCAAAGTGTTATTTTTCATAACAACATAAGCCAAAGAAACAACCCCAAAATCCATGCCCAAAAGAATGAATAAATAAATTGCAGGATGGTCATACAACATTGTTCTATCCACCACTGGAGAGAAGACATTTTCATCCACATTTCAGTGTGGCTCGACCTCAAATGTATAACATGGAGCAAACGCAGCAACTTGTACACTAAATACACTATGACTCTGTTTATGTAAACCTCAAAAGAAACACAATGAAACTGGATTGTTTGAAGATACATTCATGTGTGGTAAAATTACAAAGGAAAGAAAAAAAAAAACAAAAAAGATGAAAACAAAATTGGTCATAGCGGTTACTTTGAAATGGGGAAGAACCCAATGAGGCAGGAACTTGCAAACATTCAAAGTGATTGGTGCAATTTTATTTCCCAAGTCAAGTGGGAGGCACAGGTGTTTTTAATCTAATTATTTAAGCTGTATTTGTCCACATTCTTTTCATGTTGACCACACTTTATAAAAAAAGGAAATGGGTTGGAGTGTGTGTCGGGTAAAAGGGCTTTGGGGCTGTTGGGTTTTACTTATCCAGGTCCTCTCATTTGGGGTCCTCTCATTTGGGGGTGATCAGGCTGCAAGTGGTAGTTCTCATTAGAAGACCCTTAAATGTCAGTGTCTATAGATCGATCTCTTCTCCAGATTCTTGGTTTTCCAGAGAATTCTCCAATCTCTTGTCTGCAAGGTGAACACCTGGCTTTCCCTAGCCCTCTGTGCTAGGGAAAAGGGACTGATGAGAGACAGACCAGAGGAGGTCTCTGCAGAATTCCACACTGCCTGGGCACTTCTGCCTTGCCTTCCTGGGAGGGGGAGGCAGGCAGCCTCCTTGCTGTGAGAAATAAAGGAAAGGACCTGGGTTCCTTTGCTTCTAGGGAATTGCAAGCAATTGTCTTTAGTTGACAGCTTACCCTTGCCTTTTATAGTGCTGCTCACATCTCAGAGCCTGTTGGATGTCCTAGTGGTCAAGTGGATTTATCCCTCAGCCTGCTCCTTCCGTACATGCGTCTTGTGTCATGATTCGGGATCTGAGCTAGCTTCTCTTTCTTTATTGGCTTGTTGTCTACGAGCATGCACTTGATGCCTCCCATCTTCTGCAGCTGCTTCTTCCGAGCTCTCTCTTCTTTGCTGTTAGTGGACGAAAGCATGCACAAAGAATTTATCACATTTATTTAAATCTATTGTTTCTCACGACCTTTTAGAAACAGGACGTGCTAAAAGAGAAAAATCATGACAAATGTACTCTTTGCGGATCTTAATTGGTTTATGATCCAGGACTCAGGTAGTAACCCAGACCAAAAAGTGGTTCAGAATGCCTATCATAACATGTTTGTAGCCAGAGAAAAGGAAGTGTCATACAGAAGACCGAAGTGAGGTATAGAGACAGCCCAGACGGTTCCAGCTAGCATCTCTCTTATTTGAACGTGTGTGGTGATATTATGTTCCCCCAAATATTGTGCACCCTAATAAACTTATCTGGGGTCAGAGAACAGAACAGCCACTAGATATAGAGGCCAGAAAATGGTGGCACACACGCCTTTCATCCTAGCATTCCAGAGGCAGAGATCCCTCTGGATCTCTGTGAGTTCAAGGGCACACTGGAAACAGCCAGGCATGGTAACAAGAGTCTTTAATCCCAGGAAGTGATGGCAGGAAGCAGAAAGGTATAAAAGGCATGAAACCCAGGAACTAGAGCTGGTTAAGCTTTCAGGATTTCAAGAAGCAGTTCAGCTGAGATCCATTTGGATAAGGACTCAGAGGCTTCCAGTCTGAAGAAACAGGATCAGCTGAGGAATTGGCAAAGTGAGGTGGCTGTGGCTTGTTCTGCTTCTCTGATCTTCCAGCTTTAACCCAATACCTGGCTCCGGGTTTGATTTTATTAATAAGACCTTTTAAGATTCCTGCTACAGCTGGCTT